>NC_073306.1:118890336-119243023 GCF_027595985.1 Sorex araneus | reverse complement strand
GGAGGAAATTGAGCCAATGATTAAATAATTAGCCACATATTACATACAGTAGGTGAATCTGAAAGGCAGACTCTGAAGCTGAAAGCCCTGCTCCTACTCAGACAATTCTCCTGCTTGAAGCCCTCTATGCAATTTCCCAAAGCAATAAAAATAATAGGCAAGGGGCTGGGATAACATCAGGTAGGGCATTTGCCTTGCACACGGCCGATCCGGGTTTGAATCCCAGCATCCCATATGGCCCCCTGAGCACCGCCAGAGTAATTCCTGAGTGTAGAACCAGGAGTAACCCCTGTGCATCGCTGGGTGTGACCCCAAAAGAAAAAAAAATAATAGGCAAGATGCCAGAGAGATAGCACAGAGGTTCAGGTACTTGCCTTCCACACAGCCAACCCAGGTTCGATCCCTGGCACTGTACATAATCCTCTGAGCACTACTGGGAGTGATCCCTAATGGAGCACAGAGCCAGGAGTCAGCCCTGAGCACCGTAGGGTGTGATCCCTCTCAAACAAACAAACAAACAAACAAACAAACAAAATGTCGATTTCTTTTTCCTGGATTTTGAGCAAGGCCATACTCGGCGTGGCCCTGCTGTGATCCTACTTTCTCTCCTCCATCTGCCCCTCACTCCAGTGATTTCAGCTGCGCCACCTTCTTGCTGCTCCCTGGACCAAGCACTTCCCTGCATCAGGGCCTTTGCATTTGCTGCTCCTGCCATCAGGAATGGTCATTCTTCACAGCTGTGTTTGGCTCTTTTTCTAAGGACAGTCACCTCTCTGCTCTGCTGGCCCCCCTCAAAGAGATGCTCCTATGGAGAACATCTGTCCCTTTGACCCTGCTCCACATTTCTGCCCAGGACTTGGAATTCTTGAAATGCTGTTTTTGTTCACTTGTGTGCGTGTCGCCTCATGAGCACAGACCTGTTTGCCTCAGGCACCTTTTCTCCAGTGCTTAGGCCTGTGATGTGGCACACAGTGGGCAGCCGGGAGCTTGTGGCGTGCACCTGTGAATGAATATCCAAGGTTGCCACGAGTGGCTCGTGGATCAGCCAGGACACTTAATCGAGTCATCAGCTCCTGGCCTCTGGCTTCGTTGAGCCGACTCCAAGGGTTCTCAGGAGGTTCAGAAAGCTTGATGAATGGGAACCACTTTGCAAATGGCTACGTGCCTGTAAAAAGCTGAGGGCAACCTGATCCCCTTCACCATTTGCTGGCCTGTGAAGTGGGGTCTGATCCGGTTCGGGAGGATGGCGTGGCCAGGAGATAGTGGCTGAGGACTCGCGTCGAAATGTTGCAGCTCTATGTGGTCGCGGGGACTGTAAAGATGATTTCCACGCCAGCGGGGTCCCCAGGCTCCCATCCTCTACTTCGAGTTTGACGTTAATATTGCTGACAGGAGAGGGGGAGGCAGGGGGAGGTGGGGGACCGGGGAACTCTGCATCCCAGTAATTAAACATGTTGGGACTGAAGCGCTGCCAGCAACGGCATCTGGTTGCAATTACCAGAGGGGACCGAAGTGATTAGTCACCTTTATAGTGAGCGCCAGCCTGGTCCCCTGGGCTCCTCCCTGGAGAGAACCTTCGAAGCCAGTGCTGAGCCCCCTTGCCTTGCTCCCATCCCACTGCTGGAGTACCCAGATTTGTAAACAATAGCCTCTGCTCTGAAACACCTCTGTGTTCCCCACGTACCAGATGACTGGATGAGGCTGAACTGAAATCCGCCCCCCCCCTGCACCAGCCGTCCTGACTACCCCACCTCTTCTTTCTTATTTTGCTTTTCTAGAATTCTGGTGAGGATTCTGTAATATAAAATGTGGCCAAGCAGAAATTAGACTTCAAAAGACCTTTTAGCCATTTTTCTTTTCTGAACTTGCATCTATTTGTCTGTAAAATGGGAGTTGCCAGGAGCCTATACTGTAAGGCTGCAGAGTGGAGGAATAAGACAAAAAAGCAACGAGAGTGAGGCTGGAGTCTAGCTTCCCAGAGCAAGTACTCAATACATAGTAGCTATTGTTAATATTTTCCAGCTGCTAGGCTAATCACTTTTTGTGGTTCATTTCATTCCACCGCCCCCCCCTCCCCACCAATCTTCTGTAAGGTAGATACTGTCACAATCCCCACTCAGGGTTTCAGAGAGGTTTAGGGCCTTCCAAAGATTATACAAAGCTCTAAATCACGTAGCAGAAGCAGGATTCAAAACCAGGTCTGTTGGACTTCAGCGTCTTTGTTCTTGATTAAACCTCATTGCAAGGACATCTTGCTTGGCTGATCCCTTCCTGATTCATGTGGGCTCACCCACTGGCAGGGGAGAATCTCTCCCTTTACTCAGCTCCGAGAGCAGCAAGAAGGCACAATATGTCCACAATTAGAGGTGAAAGTCGAAACTGATGGCTTCTGTATTGAAAGACCAGCTTGAGATGTATTCATTCATACCGCACATGCTGAGAATATGCTGGGTGCTGGGCCCGGTGCCAGCCCTGAGAATAATTGAAAGATAAATATGTACAGTCTAGTCAGATCTAACAGGGGAGACAGATACATAAATAAATTATTGCAGTTATAAAGACTTAAGTTAGAATTTTTTTTAATATGGAAGAAGTGCATGGAGCAGAAGAAATGAATGGGGATGGAGGTGCAATTCTGCAGAGACTGAACAGTCATCTTGAAGTTGTTGACATGGGAAGAGACCCAGAACCTGGGAGACGAGAGGCAGCATCTTCTGGGTGCTGAGGGAAGGCTGCATGGCAGAGAGGAGCCTGGAATTTAGTTTCAGGGGGTTGGTTTTAGAGAGGAGGGTTGGAGCAGCCTCAATAATGATAATCAGTGCCAGAGAGATAATACAGGGGATAAGGTGTTTGCCTTACATGCGGTTTGATGTAGCACTGTAGCACTGTCATCCCATTGTTCATCAGTTTGCTCGAGCGGGCACTAGTAACGTGTCCACTGTGAGACTTGTTGTTACTGTTTTTGGCATGTTGAATACACCACGGGTAACTTGTCAGGCTTTGCCGTGCAGGTGGGATACTCTCTGTAGCTTGCCGGGCTCTCTGAGAGGGATGGGGGAATCGAACCCAAGTCGGCCGTGTGCAAGGCAAACGACCAACCCGCTGCGCTATCGCTCCAGTCTATGCGGTTTGATACCTGACACTATATGTAGTCCCCAGAGTGCAGGAGCAGTTACTTCTGAGAACAGAACCAGGAGTAAGGCCTGAGCACCTCAGATTTGATTTAACACCCACCAGCATCCCCCCCCAAAACAAACAAACAAAAAAGAATGATAGCAGGTCAGAAGATGAGGAAGAATGAGATAGTGAGGTGGTAGGAGGGAGAGGAGGGACACGTCAAAATGGAAGCCAAGTGGTGTGACCCTGGCAGCTGGAGGGATAATAAAGAACTTGCTTTCATGGTGCTCGCTTTGCACATGCTTCTCTGACACGGACAGGTGGAATCTTACTCAGTCTTCGGAACTGAGACAACCTCATGAAGCAAGGGAGACTGCTGTCACCTGAAGCCCAGCCCAGGTGACAGTGTCACCATGGGAAGGTTGGCCGGGCTCCTGGGCACCCTAGCTGTGACCCTCACCTTTCATTGTTCTCTTCCATGCCCAAGCTGTGCTGGGCAACCAACCTGCCCCCCTGGAGTGTGACCAAACCTCTCCAAGACGGGCTCCACTACCTGGCGACTGCGTCCCCTGCTCCGAGTCCTCTTGTTTGGTTTATTGGTTGGTTTTGGGTCACACCCGGAAATGTGGTGCTCAGCATCTACTCTAAACTCTGTGCTCAGGGGTTGCCCCCAGCCGTGCTCAGGGAACCATGTGGTTCCAAGGGTTGGGCTTCAGTCTCCTGCATGAAAAACACGGACTCAGTCCATTGAGCTATCTCTGCCCTGAGGTGTGCTTTCATGTTTGTTTGATTTTGATTTTGTAGCGCTAGGGATCAAACCTAGTGCCACACGCATGTAAGGTATGTGAAGCAGCTTTGAACTAATACGTTAAAACACACCTAAGTCCCTAGTCACACTGCAATACCTCTTAGAGTGTGACAATGGCAGCAGTGAACTGTTAAAAAAAAAGGGGGTTCTGATCATCATGGAAGGCTTCTCAGAAGAGGTGGCTTTTCCACTGACATCAGGAAGAGTCGGATTTCCTCCCAGCGTGAGTGAGGGAAGGATATTCCAGGTGAAGGAAGTGTGTGATATTCCTGTGATCCTATGTTGAGTTGCCTGGGAGATCAATGTGGCAGCTCATAGGAACTCAGAAACCCAAAGAAGGGGGGCGGGGTGGGGGCTTCAGTACTTCAAAGAGGCCTTTGGAGGGGTGGGGGGAGAGTGTCTGAATCCTGGAGGAACTAAGACTAGCAAAGTGGCCTGCAAAGCATCCCATTGGACGTCATTTTACTAGCCTCCTGCAGGGGGCGCTGCTGCCCCAGGCTGGTGTTTCCTCTTCTGGATCCAGGCGATCTTTTCCAAGCACGCTTTTAAATCTGCCTTTGCTGAGGTGGTTGTGAGGTACACCCTGGAACTGTCTCCATCCGAGGGGTGAGCTCAAGGCTAGCAGTGCCCCCCACCCCTCAAATCCTGAAGAAACAAACTATCTGAGCGTGGGCAATGGCACAGGATGGGTGGGGAGGAGGTGTAGGGGGTACTGATATTTTTCTGTCTCTGGGTCACCATAAGTTTATTAAAATAAAAGAAACTGTGGGTAAATGCTGCCATCTGTGCCCCCCCTCAACAAATCAGACCCCAGACTAGACACAGGCATTGAAACTGCTTTAAAAACACCCCAAGGACTTCACTGGAAACCCACACTCCACTGGCTTCTGGGGCTTAAGATCCTTGAGCTCATTCCTCAGCGTCTGTGCTCGGGAAGGTGGGGAGGGCTGCCCCAGAAGGTGGAGGTGAAGACCCCTGAGTCTGTTCCATGGGCCAAGAGGCCCCCTAAGCTGGATCCCCACTGCGAGGCTCTGTGCCAAGAGCCCCCATGAGCCGTGGCCTCGAAAGGGCAGCGGTGATTTTTTCACATAAATATATTGCACTTAAATGAGTTTAGACAGCATGACATCAGAGAGTAATTAAATTGGTTTGGGTTGGAATTCCGTTTCCAATTCCTGAGTTCAGGTTTGTAAAAGATTTTTCTGAGCACCTGCAGGCGTGTGTGTGTGTGTGTGTGTGTGTGTGTGTGTGTGTATGCGCGCACGCGCTCGCGTGTGTGTATGTGTGTGTGTGAAGTATTTTCACTGGAAAGGATTCAAAACTTAAAAAAAAAAAAACTGGAGCACGCAGGCAGCATTACGCCATTCTTCCTTCTTGGAAAAATCCCTCAGCCTTATACAAGCCTCCTTCAAGCCCTCAGTCAGTTGTGCAGGAGAAAGGGGGCGGTCGGCTTTCTCCTTTCAAGAACGAGTTATTTTCAGCTGCTGACTGGAGACGGTGCACGTCTGGATCCGCGAGCATTTCCACTATGGGACTGGATACAAACACACACCCGGCAGACTTCGGCAGCCCCAGACCGAGGAGAAGGCCTTCCCCGCTGCTGCTGCCGCTGCTTGTGAGGGTCCCCGCCGTTCATGGTTCTTCCTGCCAACCCCGAGGCACCTTCGCTGCGGCCGCCTTTCTCTTTGGTGTCATTCAACGGCTGGCCAGAGGATGAGACTCCCCAAACTCCTCTTTTTCTTGCTTTGGCACCTGGCTTGGCTGGACCTGGAATTCATCTGCCCTGTGTGGGGTGCCCCTGACCTGGGCCAGAGACCCCAGGGGGCCAGGCCAGTACTGACCAAAGCAGAAGGCAAGGAGAGGACCCCTTTGGGCCGGAACATCTTCAGGCCGGGGGGTCACAGCTATGGTGGGGCGTCCACGCATGCCAGGGCCAAAGGGGGCACTGGGCAGGCAGGAGGCCTGACACAGCCCAAGAAGGATGAGCCCAAAAAGCTGCCCGCCAGATCGGGTGGCCCGGAGCCCAAGCCAGGGCACCCTCCTCAGACCAGGCAGGCGGCCACGCGGACGGTGACTGCCAAAGGACAGCTTTCTGGGGGGAAGGCTCCCCTCAAGGCAGGATCTGTCCCCAGCCCCTTCCTGCTGAAGAAGGCCAGGGAGCCTGGGCCCCCTCGAGAACCCAAGGAGCCATCCCGCCCGCCCCCCATCACGCCCCACGAGTACATGCTCTCGCTGTACAGGACGCTGTCTGATGCTGACAGGAAGGGCGGCAACAGCAGTGTGAAGTCGGAGGCCGGCCTGGCCAACACCATCACCAGCTTTATTGACAAAGGGCAAGGTGAGGGGGGGCGAGGCATGCTTGGGGGGGCTCTCCGATCCCTGGCATGGCGCTGGTGGGAGCTGGTGTGTGCGGCTGGCAGAGGGCTGGGGGTCATCTGGGACGCTCCTCTCACTGACCAGGTCTCCAGCTGTGCGGGGGCAACTGGGGTCACCACCTCCCAGACTCCGAGGGGCTCCGAAAGCCCAGACAGGAGGCGGGACTGCTCGGCTGTGGCAGAGGGGGGCCCCAGTGCTGAGAGCAGGGACTGCCAGAGCCTGCTCTGCACCCCTGGCAGACGGGAACAGGGTGAGACGGTCCCTGCAGAGTTGCAGGGGTCCCTGCAAGAGGGGGCTGTCTAGATGCCCATACCTTGCCTTGCTGGGGGGTGCTCGAGAAGGTGGGGGGTTGAGGGCAGTACTGAGGCACCTTGAAGTTCAGGAATGAGGCTCAGTCTTTTGGGGGGAGATGATGGGGCAGCAGATCCCTGGTCTAACTCACAGTGCGACCTTGGGAAGGCTCCTCTCCCCTTAGGCCCTCCCTCCGCGCCCCGGGGGGACTGTGGGGACTCCTTCACACAGGGAGACTCTGACCTGTCCTGCACACCTGGCTACTTCTGTTTCCACTGCGGCGGGGCCTCAGTTTCCCCAGAAACTTGGTGCTTAGGCTGGCAGGCTGGGGGAGGGGTCAGAGTGGGAGAGTCCCCTCATTAGAGCTGGCCTGGGGAGTGAGGGAGGACAGCACAGAGGCAGCAGGCCTGGCTGGGGTGGGGGAGGTGGCCTGGCTGGCTGCCCAGCCAGGGAAAGCTGTGACCCCTTGGGGGCTCGTAAAAGAAGTCCTGTGCCCCCCAGCACTAAGGGGACTTGGAAGAGGGGGAGATAGGGAATTTAAGGGCATAATTAGTCACCTTCTAGAGCAATATATGAAGGTTTCCTGATGGCAACTCGGTATTTAAGGGGGAGGGTTTGCTGGCTGGCACATATGACGGAGCTTCTTGTATACACACATATCATTACACATACACAAGGCTGTGTATTTATACACACATGCTAAATCACACACATACACATATGTCCATGTGCCTTCTGGCGCACACAAATATTCTTATCCAGATACACATGCTAATACGTACCCTCAGTCACATAAACCCAACCAAAAAGCAAGGAAGTAGTCACCTGCTTACACACTTTCTTACCTCGCAAAACTTACCCGTTAGTACCAGTCATACACACAGATTCACACACACTCACAGACCCCGCAAGGTCAGATCTATCCGTAAGATTCTGTGACAGGGAAACCAAGGAAGCAGGGACTGTAGACCAGTGTGGTCATGAGCTCTCTGTAGGAGCTTAGGCAAGTCACGCCTCCTCTCTGTGACAGGCTGAACGGGAGCATGAAAATCTCCTTTCAGAGGCCAGAGCCATAGCATAGTGGTTAGGACACTTGTCTTACACTCAGCTGACCCAGATTTGGTCTCTGACATCCCATACAGTTCCCAAGCATCACCAGGAGTAATTTCTGAGTGCAGAGTCAGGAGTAGTTGCTGAACATCTCTGGGTGTAGCCCCCAGACAAATTATAAAGGGGAGAAAGAAAGAAAGAAAGAATGAAAAAAAGAAAGAAAGAAAGAAAGAAAGAAAGAAAGAAAGAAAGAAAGAAAGAAAGAAGGAAAGAAGAAAAGAAAGAAGGAAAAGAGAGAGAGAGAGAGAGAGAGAGAGAGAGAGAGGAGTCTCTTCAGGTACAGTGGAGCAACTTAGGGTCAGGTCCAAAAAATTCTAGGCTAGAGTTACAGCTGCATTTTACCCTACTTGGGTGACCCCAAACAAGTCTTCTCTCAGTATGTTTCCTCCTCTATAAAAACTTCACCTACCTCACCATTGAGTCACCTGTCAGCATCTCTGATATGACACAACACCCGGAACCACTCTCTGTTAGAGGCTCTCGGTGGTTTGGGGTATTGGCCTCTATTGGCATAGGAAGCACTTAGAGAAAGTTCTTCAGAGAGAAAGCTGGGCCCTTCCACGGCTCTGTGGTGAGTGTGCAGGGAATGACTTCTGGATGTTCTCTTTAGATGACCGAGGTCCTGTGGTCAGGAAGCAGAGGTACATGTTTGACATCAGTGCCCTGGAGAAGGATGGGCTGCTAGGGGCTGAGCTGCGGATCCTGCGGAAGAAGCCCTCAGACACAGCCAAGCCGGTGGCCCCTGGCAGTGGGCGGACTGCCCAGCTAAAGCTGTCCAGCTGCCCCAGTGGCCGGCAGCCGGCAGCTCTGCTGGATGTGCGCTCTGTGCCAGGCCTGGACAGCTCTGGCTGGGAGGTGTTTGACATCTGGAAGCTCTTCCGAAACTTTAAGAACTCGGCCCAGCTGTGCCTTGAGCTGGAGGCCTGGGAACGGGGCCGGGCCGTGGACCTTCGTGGCCTGGGCTTCGACCGAGCCACCCGACAGGTCCACGAGAAGGCCCTGTTCCTGGTGTTTGGCCGCACCAAGAAACGGGACCTGTTCTTTAACGAGATCAAGGCCCGCTCGGGCCAGGATGATAAGACCGTGTATGAGTACCTGTTCAGCCAGCGGCGGAAACGGCGGGCACCCTTGGCGACGCGGCACGGCAAGCGGCCCAGCAAGAACCCCAAGGCCCGCTGTAGTCGCAAGGCACTGCACGTCAACTTCAAGGACATGGGCTGGGATGACTGGATCATCGCCCCCCTTGAGTATGAGGCCTTCCACTGCGAGGGGCTGTGCGAGTTCCCCTTGCGCTCCCATCTGGAGCCCACAAACCATGCTGTCATCCAGACCCTGATGAACTCCATGGACCCTGAGTCTACACCGCCCACCTGCTGTGTGCCCACCAGGCTGAGTCCCATCAGCATCCTCTTCATTGACTCAGCCAACAATGTGGTTTATAAGCAGTATGAGGACATGGTCGTGGAGTCTTGTGGCTGCAGGTAGCACACTGGCCCTCTGCCTCCAGAGTCGGGTTGCAAGGGCCCCTCCTGGCTCTTCTAGAATCATCGTGGGGTGGGGGTGGGGGTTGGGAAGCTGCAACCCCAGGGCATCTACACGACCTGCATGAAAGGAGTGTCCCAACGGCTCAGCAAACTCTCTGAATGGGACTTGGGTTGATAGCCCCTTCGTGGCCACGAGTCTTCCTGTCCTTTCTGCTGTGTCAGGCCCAGGGAGATTAACTCGGAACGGACCGAGCTCCAGGAGACCTTTGAGTCCAACGACACTCAGCCACAACCTCGCCTTCCCTGGACCTCTTGGGCTTCAGGACTCTTGGGGAGAACTGGCCTTGGGAAAGCCAAAGGTGCCACCTCCGCCCTGAATCACCGCTGTGCCTGGTGCCCCTGTACCCATGGGGCAGACGACATGCCCATTGGACAGGGGTGGGGAGAGGGGTTGGGCAAGGGTGACGAGTATGAGGCTGTTTAGACTGGTAGATGGAAATATACATGGATGAGATAAAAGGAAAAAAAAAAGCAAAACTGCTGCAAATCGTGGCAAATTTCTTATTTGCTCCAGGGGGTTCAGTGGTCCCCTCAAGGAATGATACACTCAGGGCGGGGAGGATGGTTGTGTCGAAGCTGGCTTCCGGGGCCCAGTGCCCACTCCCTGTTCTGGAATAGGAAGGAGCACGGAATGGAAGGGAGGAGATGGGCTGGGTCGGGGCTGACCTCTCACTCCATTCCCACCCTTTCCAAAGGCCAGCTCCACTGCCCTGGACCTTGAGCCGCTCCTCTGGGGCCTGGCAGCAGAATTTGATTTTGTCTTTTGACATTCCTTGGTCACGTTTGTTGTGTCTGAAATGGGTCCCTAGGTGGGAGGCGGGTGGGGTATCTTATTTTCTTTAAAATCATTCCCGCTTCGGGGATGGAGCGATAGCACAGCGGGTAGGGCGTTTGCCTTGTGCGAGGCGAACCCGGGTTCGATTCCCAGCATCCCATATGGTCCCCCGAGCACTGCCAGGAGTCATTCCTGAGTGCAGAGCCAGGAGTAACCCCTGTGCATCGCCAGGTGTGACCCAAAAAGCAAAATAATAATAATAATAATAATAAAATCATTCCCGCTTCTTGGGGCTAGAGATAGTATAGAGATAGTACTATCTCTACTACTAGAGATAGTACAGGAGTTAGGATGTTTGCTTTTCATGTGGCTGACCCTGGTTCAATCCCTAGCACTGATATGGTCCTTTAAGTGCCACTGGAGTGACCCCTCCCCCCATCTCCACCTCCGCAAGAGCTGAGAGTAGCTCCTGAGCAATGTTGGGTGTGCCCCAAACTACCAGAGAAAAGATTACCACCAGTATCTGCCTTCTCCTCACAGGACAAACTGAACTGATCTGCCTCTTAAGCCCACTCCTCCTACCCCTAACTTGGGCAGTTGGGTCATGGGGATCTTTTCTGCCCCCTTTGGGGGCAGCTGCTTTTGGCTACTGTCCCCATCCCTGTGTAATCTTGTATGTGGCTCTGCCACCTTCCTGCTCAGCACCAGTGCGGGTTCCCGCTGCTTACTCCCCGACATCCCAGCTTCAGAAATCACGTGGGAGAACCTCCCCTTTACAGTACTGCACTGTAGCACTGTGGTCCTGTTGTTCATCAATTTGCACGAGTGGGCACCAGTAACGTCTCCATTGTGAGACTTGTTGTTACTGTTTTTGGTATATCGAATACGCCATGGGTAGCTTGCCAGGCTCTGCTGTGCGGGCAGGATACTCTCGGTAGTTTGCCAGGCTCCCTTTGTAGTACACATTATATAAACAAATGAATCTACGTCAGATTGACAAGCCTCCCATCAACCTAGACAGAATCCTGCCAGGCACATGCTGCAGTGTCCCTGCACGCCGCCTGGCCTAGGGGAAAGGCACACTTCCCTGGCCCCCTACAATCTTTGAAGCACTCAAGGATGAACAAATGGATTCTCGGGAGGGAGGATAGGCCCTCTGGTGGGGAAAGCCAGTCACCTTTTAGTTTAGTATAGTTTTGGGACCACAATGACAGTGCTCAAGGCTGATTCCCAGCTCAGAGCAGGGATCCCTCCTGGCGGAACTGTATGTGATGCCGGGGATCCAACCCAGGTTAGTCGCATACAAGGCAAGTGTTCTACCTGCTGTACTATCTCTCTGGCTCCTGCTGGCCACTGTCTGAAGCCTTGTGTTATAGACCCAGGGCCAGCATCTGCCTGACTAGGAGGAGAACCTGAGGAAAGGAGTTTAGGCCTCTGGTTCCACCCTTGCCTCCCTCCAGCTGGGTCGTTGCTTCCTAGAGATCCTAGCCAGAGCTGTTTCAGCAATAGGGACTCCTGCTCTACGCCAGGCGGGCCTTCCGTCCCCTCTGGGTTGTCATGACCTGAAGCTGGAGCCTTGGAGCTGAGGACAGACTATCTTCAAGCCGACTCCCTGGCTCAGAGGCCGCTACCTGTCCCTGAGGGCCAGCCCGATCCTGGAACCCGGCCCTCCTGGCTGCGCTCCCGTTGTGTTTGGCTCAAGGCAGACCTGGAGAGCTCGGGAAATAAACAAAAGACCCACAGTGGCCGACAGAATTCTGAGAGGTGTGTGTGTGTGTGTGTGTGTGTGTGTGTGTGTGTGTGTGTGTGTGTGTAGAAAGCCTGGGCAGGCAGTACCTGAAATCCAAGCAGCGGGCTGTGGAGACAGGAGGGCATTGCAGGAGCTGGTGGAAACCAAAAGGGTTGCAGGTGGGGCTGGTTCCTGCCGACACTGGTTTTCTGGGCCATGTGGTGCTCATTTCTTGGAAAGTCAAAGAGAACCAAAGCAGCGCTCATAGCTGTCTCCTCTGCGGGGCTCTACCCACTGACGGCCTCATCGGGGACTCCAGTTTCGACTCCACTGCAACCTGCCCTAGAACCTTCTTTCACCAAAGAGCCTCTCAGAAGATATTACCCTTCCCCCTGACTTTCCCACTCAAACTGGGGGGATCCAATCAGGTGATTATGGTTAGTAACCGCTATTCGGCCCTAGTCTGGCATGTTCACTCTCTTACTTGGAATATTCTCCCCACCAGTATGCACGGCCAGTCCTCACAGCTGCCCACAAGCACTGCACACTTGCGCACAGAAGGTTCAAGGCTTATCTCATTCTTTTTTGGGTTGGGGACCACACCCAGTGGGGCTACTCTTGGCTCCCTGCCGAGAGATTGGTTTGGCATGGCTCAGGGGACCATTTCAGAGATTATACCTAGAGCTCCTGCATGCAAAACATGTATGCTAGCCCATTGAGCTATCTTCCAGGCTCAAAAATTTTAATTATCATTGTTTGTGGTGCCAGGGATTGGACATGCAAGGTGCATGCTCTACCACGGAGCTCCTCTGCAGCCACTAATCTCATTCTTAACTATTCACAGACACTCTCCCAGGCATGGTCCCCAGCTCAGAAGTTTCAAACTTCAGACCTGTCACTAAGTGTTATAAATTGGGCTATAACTTAATTCCATAACTTAATAATTATAACTTAATAATTCCATAACATAATGCCTATAATTCAATTCCATAAGTACTATAAGATAGTTTGCTGGAGAGATAGTACAGTGGGTATAGTGCATGCCTTGTGGATGACCTGGGTTCAATCCCCAGCACCCCATATGGTTCTCCAGCAATGCCAGGAATCATCCTGAGCACAGAGCCAGAAGTGAGCCCTGGGCACCACCAGGTGTGGCCCAAGGAGTGATCAACACACCTATTTTGCCCTGGAGTTGGTTTAGTGGCAAAAAGCAGTCCTGAGTTTGGTTCCCAGTGCAGCCCACACACACCCAGCACAGAGTCTCAGCAGCTTGATTGTCTGGGACCATTGCACTGCAATAGAACATGTCATTTCTGCCCCAGAGCCAGATATGTTTGAGCACCATGACTAAAAGTGTGTGATTCTTGAAAAGTGCCAGATCTAAAGATGTGTCTGCACTGTGCCCAGGGTGTACACATGAGTGGGAGCACCATGGCCAGTCCTGGCAAACACTACAACCAGAATGTGCTTGAGTTTAATCCTCAGCATCACATGGTCCTCTTAATACTACTAGGAGTGATCCCTGAGCAGACAGTCTGGCATAGTGGAGGAGAAGGAAGAATAGGAGGAAGAAGAAGGGGAAGGAGAAGGGGAGGAGGAAGAAGAGGAAGAGGAGGAAGAAGAGGAAGAAGAAGAGGAAGAAGAGGAAGAAGATAAGAAGGAGGAGGAGAAGGAGGGGGAGAAGAAGGAGGAAGAGGAAGAAGAAGAGGAAGAAGATTAGAAGGAGGAGGAGAAGGAGGGGGAGAAGAAGGAGGAAGAGAAGAAGGAGGAGGAGGAGGAGAAGAAGGAGGAGGAGAAGAAGAAGAAGAAGAAGAAGAAGAAGAAGAAGAAGAAGAAGAAGAAGAAGAAGAAGAAGAAGAAGAAGAAGAAGAAGAAGAAGAAGAAGAAGAAGAAGAAGAAGAAGAAGAAGAAGAAGAAGAAGAAGAAGAAGAAGAAGAAGAAGAAGAAGAAAGGAAGAAGAAAGAAGAAGAAGAAGAAGAAGAAGAAGAAGAAAGGAAGAAGAAAGAAGAAGAGGAAGAAGAAGAAAGAAGAAGAGAGAGAAGAAGAAAGAAGAAATAGAAGCTCCTTGCATGTGACCAATCCTGGATTTATCCTTGGTGTCACCAATGGTCCTGAGCATTGCTACCAGTGAACCCTGAGAACATAACCAGGAGTAGCTTCTGAGCATTGCCAATTTTACTCAATCCTCCTACTTCCAAAACAACAAAGAAACTACAGGTGCAAGTACAATAACCAAGTATAAAAGACTAGTCATCACAAAAACAACAAAGGAGAAATTTCAAAAAATAAAGTGTGTAAGGTAATGTCTTAAGAAACAGGGGCTGGACTGATAGCACAGCAGGTAGGGCGTTTGCCTTGCATGCGGCTGACCTAGGTTCAATTCCCAGCATCCTATATTGTTCCTTGAGCACCGCCAGGAGTAATTCCTGAGTGCAGAGCCAGGAGTAACCCTGTGCATCACCGGGTGTGACCCAAAACGCAAAAAAGCAAAAAAAAAAAAAAAAGAAACAGTTTAACTGTTGCATAGGACTAACTGGGAGGACATGACAGACACTTCAGAGCAGCTGGTACCCAGGGGGCAGTCAGTGACTGCCAGGGTCTAGATCAATACCGTGGACAAGAATATCTGATTTGCACGTGGCCAACTTGGGTTTGATCCCCAGCACCCTATGTTGTCTCCTGAGTGTGCCAGGAGTGATCCCTAAGTGCAGAGCCAAAGAAAGGCCTGAGCACTGCTGTGTTTGGCCCTCAAGCAAAACAAACAAAATCACAACCATGTTCTTTGGGCCAGAGTAATAGTACAGTTAGTACAGCTCTTGCCTTACATGTAGTCAACCTAGGTTTGATTCCTTGCATCGCATATGGTTCCCCGAGCCCTCCAGGAGTGATCCCTGAGTGTAAATTCAAGAGTAAGCCCTCAACACAGCCAGGTATACCCCCTCATATAAATGAAAAAAAAAACACTATTATCTTTATTGTGACTCTAGAGGTCCTAAGACACAGGCATGACAAACAGGGGTAGCCCTTATTTTTGCAAATAAAGGAGCTGACACCCAGAGAGGTAACTACAGACCTTCCCTGGACTGTTTGTGCTAAGACGCTTGACGTGGGCCCCAGTCCTGGCCAAATCACTTTCCTGGTCTGGACAGTATCTCTGTTGGGGACATACAGTGCTGTTAGCTCCTGAGGAGGAATTGCCAAGCATGCAGCTCTGGGAAGGGAAAAGCGAAGGCCCACTTGGGAGGAAAGAGGTGAGGTTCTCAGTGCTCCTATGCAGATCTTCACCCTGTTTTCCAGTGTCTCGGGGTCATAGACCAGACAATTAGCTTTTCCAGTGCATGAGACACACAATCCTGAAAAGCTTTGGTGTCCGGAACTCATTCATCTGTTCTGTAGTCAGAAAGAAAGTGCCGAGCAGGGAAGGCTGAGTCTGACATGCTTGGGAGCAGGCAGACTTGCAAGACTAAGAGTTGTCAGGTGGGGTGCCATGCCTGATGCCAGGCATGTGAAGGATGCTTCCATTTTTATCTCATTTATTCCTTGTAACCACTTATTCTTTGTAACCATTTGGGAGGTAGCTACAATAACCCCTATTTCATGGATGAGCTGCTATAAAGCTCCTCAAGCCAATTGCGGATGAATTTCTGGTTTGCTTTTGGACCACACCCTACAATGCTTTCTCCTGTCTCTATGCTCAAGGATCATTCTTGGTGAAGCTTAAGAAGAGAAGGAGGAAGAGGGTAGAGAGGAAGAAGAAAAAGAGGAATAAGAGGAATAGGAGGAAGAGGAGAAGAAGAGAAGTGGAAGAGGAAGAGGATCAATTGATTTAATTGATTACAATCAATTAAAATTTAAGGGAAACAGCATATAGGTTGCCAGGAATTGAACCTTGCTTGGCTGTATGCAAGATATCAGAAAGGCTTCTTCAACTGAAGGTCATATGAATGACTGGTTTTCATGCAAATGCCATATTAAGAAAAAAACTATTTTTCATTTTTTGGATTCACCTAGTAAGTGAAGCTACTCTCAGTTCAGTGCTCAGGGTTTGCTCCTAGTGGTGTTTGGGAGAGCAAACATTGCTGGGGATTGAACCCAGGTCTTCTGTGTGCAAAAATATGTGCTCCACCCCATTAAACTATACCCTGGTCCAAAATGTTTATCCCTTTTTTGTTGTTATTTGTTTTTGAGTCATACCCAGTGGTGTTCAGGGTTTACTCCTGGATCTGTGCTCAGAAATTTCTCCTAGGATTAACATTATCAAAATGGCAATACTCCCCAAAGCACTATACAGATTTAATGTGGTCCAAATCAGGAAACCCATGACATCTTTCAAAGAAATAGACAAAACACTCCTGAAATTCATATGGAACAATAAGCCCCCACGCATAGTTAAAGCAATCCTTGGGGAAAAGAAGATGGATGGCATCACCTTCCCCAATTCAAACTGTACTACAAAGCAGTAGTAATTAAAACAGCATAGCATTGGGCTAGAAACAGACCCACAGACTAGTGGAACAGAGTTAAATATTCCGTTAGAGACTCTCAAATATATGACCACTTAATCTTTGACAAAGGAGCAAGAAATGTGAAGTGTCACAAGGAAAGCCTCTTCAACAAGTGGTGTGGGAAAACTGGATAGCTACCTGCAAAAAAAATGAACTCTGACCTCTGTCTAATGCCAGGTGGAAAAATCAGATCAAAGTGGATTAAAGACCTCAATATCAGACATGAATCCATAAGGTACATGGAGGAAAATGTAGGAAGAACCCTTTATGACTTTGAAGCTAAAAGCGTCTTTAAGGATGAAATACCACTGACCAAGCAAGTGGAAACAAACAAACAAATGGGACTACATCAAACTAGGAAGCTTCTGCACTTCAAAAGAAACAGTGACCAAAATACAGAGAGAACCCACATAGTGGGAAAGAATACTTACTCAATACCTGTCTGATAAGGGATTAATATCCAGGATATAAAATACACTAGTAGAATTGTACAAGAAAAAAACCTTCAACCCCATAAAAAAATGGGGAGAAGAAATGAGCAGAAGCAGAAGCTTCTTTAAATAAAATAAATACAAATGGTCAAAAGGCACATGAAAAAATGCTCCACATCGCTAATCATCAGGGAGATGTAAATCAAAACAACAATGTGATATCATCTCACACCACAGAGACTGGCACACATTCAAAAGAACAAAAGCAACCAGTGCTGGCGTGGATGTGGGGACAGAGGGGCACTTTTTCACTGTTGGTAGGAATGCCGACTGGTCCAGCCTTTCTGGATAAACAATATGGACATTCCTTCAAAAACTAGAAATTGAGCTTCCATATGACCCTGCAATGGAAGGGTCAATTGGAAATATATCCTATGTAATTGGGAATATATCCTAAGGATTCAAAAAAGCACAGTATAAATGACATCTGCACCTGTATGTTCATTGCAGCACTGTTCACAATAGCCAGAATCTGGAAACAACCCAAGTGCCTGAGAATAGACGACTGGTTAAAGAAACTTTGGTACATCTACACAATGGAATACTATGAAGCTGTTAGGAGAGATGAAGTAATAAAATTTGCTTATAAGTGAATGGACATGAAGAGTATCATGCTAAGTGAAATGAGTCAGAAAGAGAGGGACAGACATAGAAGGACTGCACTCATTTGTGTAACATAAAATAATATAATATGAGATGGTCACCCAAGGACAGTAGACACAAGGACCAGGAATATTGCCCCATAGTTGGAAGTCTGTCTCATGAGCTGGGGGAGAAGGCAGCTGGAATAAAGAAGGGATCATTAAGTCAATGATGGTTGGAGGAGTCATTTAGATGGGAGATGTGTGCTGAAGGTAGATAAAGGACCAAGCATGGGGGCCTGGAGTGATAGTACAGTGGGTAGGGAGTCTGCCTTGCACGTGGCCGATTTGGGTTTGATCCCCGGCATCCCATATGGTCCCCTGAGCACCGCCAGGAGTAATTCCTGAGTGCAAAGTCACACCCTATGCATCGCTGGGTGTGATCCAAAAAGAAAAAAAAAGGACCAAGCATGATAGCCTCTCAGTATCTGTATTGCAAACCATAGTGCCCAAAAGTAGAGAGAGTATGGGGGAAATTGTCTACCATGAAGGCAGGGGGAGGGTTGGAAAGGTGGGGTATACTGGGGACATTGGTAGTGGAGATTGTGCACTGGTAGAAGGATGGGTGTCTGATCATTGTATGATTGAAACTCAAACATGAAAGCTTGTAACTGTATCTTATGGTGATTCGATAATAAAAAATTAAAAAAAGAGAAATATCTCCTAGTGGGCTTGGGGGATATATGGGTTGCTGGGAATTGGAACCAGGTTGGCTGTGTGGATGGCAAGAGTCCTGCCTGCTGTACTATTGTTCTAACCCAAAAATATTTGTCCTTAAAAAAGAGAATCCCACCACTCTGGTGAAATATATGTACTAAAAGAAGGAGAAGGGCTAGAGATATTGCTCAGTAGGTTTAATGCATGGTTTTCATGTTGAGAACTGGGGTTTCCAACCATATTACCTGGTCCCCCAAGAACTACCAGAAAACCCAGGAACATTGACCCAGTTCTAGCCACTGAACACTACTGGCTGTGGCTCCAATCACTCCCTCAAAAAAAAAAAAAAAGAAGAGAGAGAGCTTCAGTTGTATACTGAAAGATAGAATTGGATTTTTATTGAACGCAATGTAGTAGACATACATATTGTTTTGGGGATAGAGGTTGGACCATACCCAATGTTGTTCAGGGGCAATTCCTGATGGGGCAATTTGTCATGAGAACAAAAAGTTGGCGACAACTCGAAGAACTGACTATATACTTTACATGTTGTAAACTGGGGCTTTAGCACAGATACCACGTGGTTTCCCAATTACCACCAGGAGTAACCCTTGAGCACAAAGCTAGGAACAGCCTTTGAGCACTTCCATAAATGGCCCAACCTTTTATATCCCCTGCAGAAAAGAACAAAAACACGAAAGAAACTGTCTTTCAACTATTTCCTATGATATAAAAACTATTAAAAGAAAAATCCACTGAAGTTACATATACATATAATTTGGATTGGGGCTTGGGTCATGCCCAGCAGTGCTTCAGGGATTATTTTTGATGGCTGTGTTCAGAAGTTCCTCCTGGAAATGCCAAGACCATACATAGTACCAAGATTAAATCCAAGTCAGCTGCATGCATGCAAGTGCCTTAACCCTTGATATATATATATATATATATATATATAAAGACCTCAGTTCTCCAACCACAGATGACTATACCATAAGTCTATTGCATTCAAGGTAAGTGCCTTACCCACTGTACTCTCTCCAGCCCACTCCTGTACTATCTTTCCTGTCCCCGAACATAGAATTTTTAAAAGACTATAGGTTCTCAGATATGGCTCAGGGTAGAACACCTGCTTTATAGGTAGGTGGTCAAGAGTTTAATCCCTGCAGACCTGGGAGATGGCTCAATGGACTAAACACATAATTTGAATGTATGGGGCCCTGGTTTGATCCTTGGCACCCCACAGTTCCCTGAGCACTGCCAAGAGTGACCCTGACCCAGCTGAGAGTGGCCCCTAAGCACCACTAAGTGTGGCCAAAAAATGAAAACTGAAAGTAAAACCACAAAACCCTAATGATTAGAAATGTGTGATCCTGGTCAGTGTCCCCATGCCTAGTGTAAGCCTAACAACCTGGCAGCTTGACACACAGCGTGCACTCCGGTAAGTAGCACTGTAGCACTGTAGTCCCATTGTTCATCAATTTGCTCGAGTGGGAACCAGTAACGTCTCCATTGTGAGACTTGTTGTTAGTTTTTGGCATATCGAATATGCCACGGGTAGCTTGCCAGGCTTTGCCGTGCAGGCGGGATACCCTCTGTAGCTTGCTGGGCTCTCTGAGAGGGATGGAGAATTCAAACCCGGGTCTGCCACGTGCAAGGCAAACGCACTACCCACTGTGCTATTGTGTCAGTCCATTCTGATAAGTACCACATCCAAATGTACACCTTCTGTGAGCATTGCAGCTAAAAAGTGAAAAACCTTCACTTGGATGCAACCAACTATCCAAGGATCACAACCAAGCATCTGGGTTTAGAACACCCCTTCCCAGCAACACCAAGAGAAGGGAAGCTGGAAGGGACTGTTGAGTGAAAACAAGGAAGCAACAAAATACAATCAGCTTGTCAATGAATTGAAAAGAAAAGAAAACCCACACTAACCAAAATGTCACATTTTCTTTTTTATTGAGGTAAAAATCTTAAAAAATTATCTGGAAGGATATTCAATTTCAGAGAGAAGGGTCTGGGATTCAAGGTGCTAATTTTTAGAAAAGAAAATGTACAGCTATATCACTGTTAATTTAAAATTTATTAATCAATTAAAATTTAATAAGCAAGGGACTCAAGTTCAACTACATTGTTTAATTTTGTCTTTCATTCTGTTCAACTTGAAACTTTGCCTTTTCTGATAATTTCATAGTGTCTGCAGTCTTCTGCAGAGATGCTCTTCTTCTAGTTCACAGAGAAAAAAAATCAGAAAAAATATCTGTCTTCTCTATAGATGCCAAGTTCTTATCATCTTTTTTTTTTTTTTTTTGCTTTTTGGGTCATACTCGGCGATGCACAGGGGTTACTCCTGGCTTTGCACTCAGGAATTACTCCTGGCGGTGCTCAGGGGACCATATGGGATGCTGGGATTGGAACCCGGGTCGGCCGCGTGCAAGGCAAATGCCCTACCCGCTATGCTATCGCTCCACCCCCTCTTATCATCTCTTGTGTGAATTATTTATTTGGTCTCATATGCAGTGTCTTTGTATCACATTTGCTTTTTGAATCTGATTAAAACTGATCTAATTCTATTTTATTTTTTGGTGGGGGGCTTTTTTGGTCACACTAGGTGATGTTCAGGGGTTACTCCTGGTTCTGCACTTAGGAATTACTCCTGACTGGCAGTACTTAGGGGAACATATAGGATATCCACTGGGGATTGAGCCCAGGTCAACCGCATGTGAGGCAGATGCCCTGACTGCTGTACTATTACTCTGGCCCCTGATTTAAGATGCATATCTGAATCTGATTAAGAATGATTCCCATTCCTCTTTAATCTGTGATACCACCTACTTTTGTGTAGGTAAACTACCCACCTGTGTGCAGAAAGCACCTTCATTTTAGCTTGTAAAATCCTTTATCTGGGTGACTGAGGAAGGAAATCTTAATTTTTTTTTAAACCAAAACTAGATTTATTTATTTATTTATTATTAGGGGGTTACACCCTGTGGTTCTTGGACTATTCCAGGCTCTGTACTCAGGGGTTAACACTGATAATACTTGGGGGACCATATATCATACTGGGGATGGAATCAGGATCAGCACATGCCTTATGTCCTGTTTTATTCCTCCAGCTCCCCTCCCCCAAACCAAATTTATCTACAATTATTACTTGTAGCAAAACTTTAGCACTAATTGGCCTGCCATTTTTATTTAACTTTCTGATTAATTCTACATGTAGCAATCAAAATAAACTTTTATTTTTGTTTTCTGGCCATACCCAGTTGTACTCAGGGACTGCTCCTGGCTGTGCTTTGGGGACTATGTGGTTCTAGGGACTGAACGCCAGGCTCCTGCATGCAAAGCATGCACTTCAGATCTTTAAGCCAACTTTCCCATTTCCAAAGTCAACTTCTTACAACTAGAATCAGCTAGTTCTTCCAGCATAATATTCTCTAATGGCTTCCTACTATATTTAGAATAAAATTCAGACTTCACCTATAACTTCTTGAATAATTTAACCTCTGCTTAGCTCTCCAAATTATCTCTTTAAATAATTAAGATTTAATTTCAAGACTACTGGAAATTGGTCTCTGGATTTTTGAAATAAACCTCCTTTCTTTTCCAGTTCAGGATTCTTGTCCTGGAATTCACCCACCTCATATGTGTTGATGGATTAGCAAGTGTGATGTCACTTTTCAAGTCTTGTTCCTCTTCTTTGCAGTTCAACTAACAAGCCACTTTATTTTTACCTGACAGCAGTCTACAGTCTTCATGCCTGATCTTTAGTAGGAAGCTTACCACAGAGAGGAAAATGGGGGAAGACAGGGTCAGCAGGTGCTGGGACAACGGTGAAGGGAAGTAGACATTCTGGTAGAGGGTGTGGTGCTGAAATGTGTTATGCATGAAAGCTCATCATTAATGGTATTATAAACCACAGTGCCTACCCTATTTTTTTTTTTTTTTTTTGCTTTTTGGGTCACACCCAGAGGTGCTCAGGGGTTACTCCTAGCTCTGCACTCAGGAATTACCCCTGGTGGTGCTTGGGGGACCATATGGGATGCCAGGGATTGAACCCAGCTAGGCAAAGTGCAAGGCAACCGCCCCACCCAGCCTATCCTTTTTTAAGTTTTTTTTTTTTTTGTCACTGTCATTCTGCTTCCTTCGCAGCACTCACCACTGTTTCACATACTTCGCCCATGCCATCCATGTTCTAGACTTTTCCATGCCTCCCCTACCAGCCTATGAATGAACTTAAGAAAGCCAATATCCACAGCTCTTTTTTTTGGGTCACACCCGGCGATGCACAGGGCGTACTCCTGGTTCTGCACGCAGGAATTACTCCTGGTGGTGCTTAGGGGACCGTAAGGGATGCTGGGAATCGAACCCGGGTTGGTTTGGTGCAAAGCAAATGCCCTACCCGCTGTGCTATCGCTCCAGCCACCCCACAGCTGTCTTGTGTGGAGTCCACAGAGAACATTCTAGAAGGTATTTATCGGCCGAATGACAAGTGCAGAGCCCTGTCTCCAGTTCATCCCAGGAACGTCAGCTCCGTCACTCTACTGGAACAGAGTTCTCTGGTGGGGGCCATTCTCTCCACCACCTCAGGAAAACAGCTCGTGTCCTCCATCCTTCCTCTTCAGAGTTATTTTCTACCAATACAGAGAAGTTCCAGTTGAGCATCCTTCAGCCAGGCACCCTAACCGTCGCTCTCCTCAGGCCTCCCGTGGGCGTGTGACTCCACTCCCTTCTTCCCCTGGGTTGTCTCTCCTGTTCCTCTTCTCTCAGGATTTTCTGAGGGAGCCTTTCAATGGTTGCCCCAAGGTCTGGCGCTTTTCAGTGGGGATCCTCTTGGGGCAGGGTTGGGGATGGAGGGGTTCTGACGGGAGGCCCGTCAGGGGTCGGGCGAGGTTAAGGAAGGCGCAGGGTCTGCTGTGGCCGGGCAACTCAGTGCCCTGTGACGTGGTGGAGGAGAGCGGGAGCGGCGAGGCGCGCGCCCGCGGCCGGCAGGCTCGTGCACGTAAGGGAAGGCTTGCTGCGCGCCCGCGCGCTGTGGCCTCAGTGCGCCTGCGTTGCCGTTGCCGGGCACCCGCCGGGCGAAGAGACACGCCGGGGAAAGGTCGGGGCCGCGGAGAATCCGGAAATCCACCTTTCACCCGGAAATGGTTCTTGGGAAACATGGCGTTGCTGGTGCGAGTCCTTGTGAGTGAAGGAGTTACTTCCTAACGGCCGCCCCCGGCGCCCGGGCTTGGAGTCACGGAGCGGGGGGAACTGCAGGGAGGTCGCGGAGGGGGGGATCTGTGCCTTCGCGTGGCTGTCAGCTGCCTGCCTGCTGGGAGGAGTGTGTGAGAGGGCTGGAGGGGGGAAACTGAGGTAAAGTCCTCAGACTTTCATTCCCCTCCAGCCCCCCCCCCCCGCTTTTCCCTTCCCCCCGCACCCCGGTTTAGCTGTTCTTCCCTCCGCTTCCGGGGACAGTGAGAGTGATGAGTGATGCTGGACACAGTAGAGGCCAGTTTGCTTGTCCTCGGCCATCACCTGCTACCCGACCACCTGGTGGGGCACTGATTTAATTTTCTGAGATCTGGATTCTAGTTCTTGTTCTGTCGCGGGTCCCTGTGTGGGACGCTAGGATGTTCATTGTCAGTCCCTTTGGATCCGGAGATTCTCTGGGCTGATTCTTGACTCTACGGTTTAGTAGATTACTCTGCTAGATCATCATAGTGAATAGGGGAATGGCCATCGTTTCCACGTTGCCTGCCACGTCACAGGGGTTCCACGCAGTTTGAATGAGGGAAGGAAGGAAAGAAGCCACCCACAGCAAGCATTCAGCAGAGTCTTGATCCTTTTAGCAGATGCTGACCTCTAGGAATTAAAGGGGAAAGCGAATGGCAGCAGAATAAAGGTTAGGAGGACATAGAATTTAGCTTCTAATCTTAGAATGATGCGAGAGTCTATAATTTTAGCAAGCCTTCAGAAAACTGGGTCAAGGACTTTGCTTTACAGAGCTGACGGATCTATTCCTGCCTCTGGCGACCTTTTGAGTTGTAATTTTGCACTTGTGTTTCTCACTTTTATTTTTGTTTGTGATCACTCCCGTGGTGCTCGGGATTGAACCAGAACCCGGGACTCCTGTATGCAAAGCTTGTCCACTAGCCCTTTTAGCCATCTTACTGGCCATTTCATTTCTAGGTTCTTAATATATGGGGTACCAGGACTGCAGTTTTACTTTTTGTAATTTTTATTGGGGGTGTGGTGTTTGGGACACACCCCGCTGTATTCCTGGCTCTGTATTCCCTGGTGGTGTGCAAGGAGCCATACGTGGTTCCCAGGATTGGAATCATGGTCAGCCTTATCCAAGGCAAGCAAGCATTGTAATTCCTGTCCGTCCCCACTTTTTGATTTTTTGCCATCCTGGCAAAGTTCAGTGATCTCTGTTGCTCTAAATAAATATTTGTTTGAAGAATAGCACCATTTGCCTACAGAAAGATTTGTTTGGTGAAGTAATTGTTGATGTCAGGGCCAAAATTGATTCAGATTTGATGACTGCTGGAAAAATGGCAAGTGAAATTTCCCCAATCCCATCCCCCCTTTTTAATTTTATTTTTAAGGCGGTTTATTTGAGAATAGACCTGAAATGAACACTTTGATTTCTTTTTTGCTCCTTACCATGTGGACTGTTGTAAAGTAATTTCTTGTTACTCTTCTATAGTAGTTGAATATTTCTCTGCCTATTCCTTCCTATTCCTCTTTTTAGGTAAACATCAAGATTAGAGGAGGATCACTTTATATTGTGATTCTTTAGTGACTTCTTTTTTTGTTATATTTTGTTTCAGTTATCGTGATTTACAATTTTGTAATACCATCAGTGGTAGGGTTTCATCCATACAACATTCCAACACTACACCCACCACCAGAGTACCCTTTCCCCTCCACATTGGTTTCAGGTTCCCTCCCTCCTTCCCATCTCACCATCCCACTCCAACCCCCACATTTCACTGCTCAAGTAAGCTCAGTTCCTTAGCTTCTGTTGCTTTTGGCAACTTGTCGTTCTTTTACTCTGTGTGTATGTGCGCGTGTGTGTGGTGTGTGTGTGTGTGTGTGTGTGTGTGTGTGTGTGTGTGTGTGTGTGTGTGTGTGTTGGGTCACATGCAGCAGTACTTGGGGGCTACCTAGGCTTGGTGCTAGGGATCTCTGGGAGACAATGCATGGTACTAGGGATTGAACTCTGGGTTTATGCATGCAAAGTAAGTATTCCTGTCCTTTGTGCATTCTCTAGTCCTTAAAGGCTGAATAAAACTTCACTGCTACTTTATATATAAAACACTGTATATTGCTTTAGTTTATCCATATGTCTGCTGATGGGTCACTTGCAGCTTTTAGCCGTTCTGTAATAAGGCTGGAAATATTAGGTGTTAGAAATATTTGAGTCTCTTTGAGTATATATACCCATAACTGGAATTACTGGATCATAGGCCAACACAACAATTGTATTATTTTATATTCTCATCAACGAAACATAGCAGTTCTGATTTTTCTATATCTTTGCCAATTTTGCTTTTCATAATTTGTGTGTATTGGCCATCGAATCCAGGGCCAAACACATGTGAGATAGGCACTCTACTTGGCCACATCCTTGCCCCAGAGTGGTCAGTTTATTGGTAGTTTTGACTTGCATTATTATCATTGGTTGTTGGTGTTGAACATCTCATGTGCTTTTTGACCATTTTTATGTCTTTGGAAAAGCATCTGAGTACTATGCTCGTTTTTTAATCAAATTGGGTTTTCGTGAGTTTTTTTTTTTTGTAGAAACTTCTATATATTCTAGATATGATTTTTAAATTATTTTATCCATTCTATCAGTTTCCTTTTCACTTGTTGATAATATTCTTTTTTCTTTTTCTTTTTGGTTTGTGGGCCACACCAGTGCTGCTTGAGCATTCTTGGGGGACCATAGGTTCAGGGATTGAACCTGGTGCCTCCCACATGCACAGCATCTGCTCCAGTCCTTTGAGATATCTCCCTGGCAAAACTATCATTCAAAAGTGGAAGGAAAATGAAAACTTTCTAGATAAACAAAAACTCAATGTCAAAGTAAATCAACTTTACAGCAAATACTAAGAGAAGATTTTCAGGAAGAAATGAGACCTGTGACAGTACAGTAACTTAGAAATTAAGCACACTGATAGACACCTATGTAAATAAACTAACACCTATGTAAATTTACTAACAAGATAAATTAATAAAACAGTCTAAATGTGTCTTTGTAACTTTGTATTCTTTATAACTATAGTATTCTTTGATGTATTGATGTTTTCATGGTCCAACTTGTGTTATATGTGCTTTTGGTTGTTACAGCCAAGAAGTCATTGTCAAATTTGGATGAAACTTTTCCTTATAATTTTGTCTAAGAAGATTCATGGCTTTAGGTCTTATAAAGTCTTTGCTCCATTTTGAATTAATTTTTGTGTATTATTTAAGATTTAATTTTAATTTTAGCATTTTCCTTGGAAGATTATAATATTAACATTTTCTCTTTTTTTTTTTTTCCTTTTGGGTCACACCTGGCGATGCTCAGGGGTTACTCCTGGCTCTGCACTCAGGAATCACTCCTGGCGGTGTTCGGGGGACCATATGGGATGCTCAGAATCGAACCCGGGTTTGCCCGGTGCAAGGCAAAGGCCCTACCCGCTGTGCTATTGCTCCAACCCCAATATTAACATTTTCATAATCTAGATTGGATTAACACCACCTTGATTTCAATATTATGGAAAAATATTTATTTTTTATAGCTTTATTTCTTCTTTATGCTTTTATTGTTATTCACATTGCATATTGATATTGTGTGTCCATCAACAGACATATGATTGCTTTATGTAGTTGTCATTTAAAAATAAAAATAAAGCTACAAAGACACATTTAGACTGTTTTATTAATTTATCTTGTTAGTAAGTTTATTTACATAGGTGTCTATCAATGTGCTTAATTTCTAAGTTATTGTACTGTCACAGGTCTCATTTCTTCCTGAAAATCTTCTCTTAGTATTTGCTGTAAAGTTGATTTACTTTGACATTGAGTTTTTGTTTATCTAGAAAGTTTTCATTTTCCTTCCACTTTTGAATGATAGTTTTGCTTTTTGACAGATTTCTTTTCCCACAGCATTTTGAATATTTTGTCAGCTAGCTCCTTTGAATGAATATTGCTATTTAGAAACCAAGTCTGGGAACTATCTGGAGTCATTGCTACAGGGATTTCATTGCTTTAGGTCCTATCAGGACATTAGGAAATATATGTATGTGTACAGATAAACATAAACACATGCTGTCAGCCTGCCATCTCCATATTTAGGCATTCATTTAACTGTGGCAAATGGGAAATAGTGGAAAATGTGTAGTGTAGTTAGACTTAATGGTGATTATGTCTGTGCTGAATATTTTATAGACTTGTCATTATTCTCCAAGCAGTATGGCAAGTTATTTATATGCCATTTACATTTTACTGAGCATCATAAGTTATCTAGAGAGGTATTGAAATAGTATGTGTAGGTTATCTACAAATAATACACCAGTGGGACTGGAGCGATAGCACAGCAGGGAGGGCATTTGCCTTGGACGCGGCCGACCTGGTTCGATTACAGGAGTAATCCCTGTGCATTGCCAGGTGTGATCCAAAAAGCAAAATAATAATAATAATAATAATAATACGCCAGTAAAGGAGTTGAGTATCTATAGATTTTGCTCTTTGTTGCTCTAAAAGGAATCTCTTTTATATGCTGAGGGGGGACTTTATATCTATTTATTTACTTCAATATTATTCAAAACCTGTATGAGAAGACAGGGAGATAGCTCAGTGGGCTGAGTGCACATGCATGCAGGAAATCTGGGTTTGATCTCCAGCACTACATGGTCTCCTGAGCCAGGTGTGGCCCCCCAAACCAAGACAACAACTCCCCCCAATCTGTCACTTTAAATTCCATCTGCTGCCACAGGGAATATGAATATTTCTGCTTTTTTATATTAACTAATTGCTTGGATAAGAACCTGACTTCTCATCAGTTTGAGCGCTGATGTGCATGTTCCCAGCCTAGGTGAAACAAGTGCTACTGAGAACAAATATCTTTTCACCATCTATTGAGTGCCTCTCCTCCCCAAATATTTGCGTTTTGTTTTGGGTGATTTCTGTGTTTTTTTTTTTTTTTTTTTGGTCACACCCAGCGATGCTCAGGGGTTACTCCTGGCTTTGCACTCAGGAATTACTCCTGGCGGTGCTTGGGGGACCATATGGGATGCTGGGAATCGAACCCAGGTCGGCCGAGTGCAAGGCAAACGCCTTACCCGCTGTGCTATTGCTCCGGCCCGTTTTCTTTTAAAATGACTTTTTTTGTGGGGAAGAGTTGTTTTGTTTTTGGGCCACAACCAGCAGTGCCCAAGGCTTACTTCTGGCTCAGTGCTCAGGAATCACTACTGGCAGTGGTGCTTGGGGACCATATGGGTACTATGGATGAAACCCTGGTATGCTGCATGCAAAACAAGCACCTTACCCACTGTACTCTCTTTCCTGCTCCTAAAATGGCTTTTCATTGTGGTGCTAAAAGCTCTGTCATGTTCCTTAGTAAGAGAATTTGTTACAAGTTTCATTCATGAGTGACTTGTGGTGCCTGTTAGTTCAATATGAATGGATCAACAGCATATGTTAAATAAGGTGTTACTATGACCAGAGTCTAGCAGGAACCTAACCTTATATTTTCTGTAAGAGCAAATATTAGTATCTACAAGAGGGAGATCAACACTTTCACAGATATTTAATAATAAACATATATAATGGATAGATAGGTACATAAATATATGAAGTTCTGGGAGAAGCAGAAAGGAAAAAGAACCAAATAGAATAAAATATATATATATATTACATATATACATATATATCACTTGTATCAGTTTTATCACTTGTCATCCGTTGCTCATCGATTTTCTCAAGTGGGCGTTAGTAACGTCTCCACCCTGTCGCGTGCTCGTGTAGCCCAATGGCGTCTGCTCGCTCCAGGAACACGAAGAGCATCAAACCACTTGTTCAGGGTCTTTATGAAGAAGTCTGACCATCTCATAGGTGGGCGGCTGGGCGTCCTACAGAATCCAGTCGGTAACAGCTCTAGTCCAGCGGTTGTCTCCAAATGCAGATGGGCCGGGCACATTTGGAGCGGTTGTCTCCAAATGTGTCCAGCCCATCTGATTTTTGATGCCTTGGCAAACGATGTATTATATATAATACATATTATATATAATGGATAGGTAGGTATATAAATATATGAAGTTTTGGGAGAAGCAGGAAGGAAAAAGGGCCAAGTAGAGTCATTAGAGTCAGAACCTAAAGTTGAGTCTTTCCTTTCCTTTGCCCGTTCCCCTTCCTTCTCCCCATTTTCCCCTCCCCTCTCCTTTCTTCCCCTATCCCTTTTCCCATTCTCCTTTCCCCTCACCTGTGAGGCAAGTGCTCCACTGCAGAGTTACATCATACGCCTGAGAGATTTCTTAAAGCAGATGAGCTCTGATATGGATAGGAATGAAGGGGATTAGCTCTTGCGGAAAGGAATGGTGACTCCCAGACCAGCAGCACTGACTCAGCTTGTGAGTTTTCTGAATGAAGACTGCAGAGAGGATATAAAAGTGTACTGTGGAGTCTAGAGGAAATTTCCGTTAGTAAAGACCAGTTGTTGAAGTTTGACTAACTGGGTACTTGGTGCCATTATAAGCTTTTGAGAAAGAGAATTGCAGGTTCCAAACAATATTTTAAGAAAATGTTTTGTGCTGCTGTGACTATTTGTCAGGAAATGAGAATATGAAGATCTTACATAGATTTTAAAAAATACCTATTAATTTTTTGGGTGGTATACCCAATGGTGCTTAGGGACCATTCTGTAGTACATAGGGTACCACTGGTCCCCTGAAGGATTGAATCTAGGATTTCTATACGCAAAGCATATGCTCCCAGGCCCTTTGAAACATTTCCCGGAACCTAGGCTCTCCCTGATCATTTAGTAACAATGATGTCTTCATATGTTGTTTTCTTTTGTTGGCTTTTGGGCCATACCTGGTGGTTTCAGGACTTAATCTCCCTACTCTGCTCTCAGGGGTGACTCCTGGTGGGGCTCAGGGGACCATGTAGGATGTCTGGGATTGGACCTAGGTCAGCTACATGCAAGACAAGTGCCCTTCCTGCCATACTTTGCTCCAGCCGTGGAAGACATAATCTTCCTGCTAAAGCAGGAAGGTACATCAAGATGCCTTTACGTTTTTTGCTCTGGTGAGAAGTCACAAAGGAATTGACATTCATTTTGGCTGTTACCACTTACCACTTCAGCGATGGCCACAGAAGAAAAGAGAGCCACATGCTACTTCATTTCTGTAAATTTACATATATTTGGCACATCTGCTTCCTGAGCCCATGTGCTGCTTGTACCCACGTGGCTGAGCACATGTGTGACCCTTTCTGCCATAAATCAGCATGGATCCTGTAGTTGGGTGTAAATTCAAATAGTAGCCCTATTGTTTATTAACTTTGCGACCTTGGGTAATTGTTACTTAATTTAACCATACTTCAGCTGCTGCTTCTTCTTCTTCTTTTTTCTTTTTGGTGGTGGTGGTTGTCTTAGGTCACACATGGAGATGCTCAGGGGCTACCCCCAGATCAGTTGAACCCAAGGCTCCTGCCTGCAACAAATACTCTCTAGCCCTTGGAGCTCTCTTCATGGCTCCCTCAGTTTCTTCCTTTCTTTCTTTGTTCTTTGGGTGGGCCACACGTGGTAGTGCTCAGGGACTCTTCCTAATATGTGGCGCTAGGGATGAAGCTGGCTTGGCTGCATGCAAGGCAAGCTCCTACCCGCGATCCTGCTGCTCGGGTCCCTCTTTTTCCATGTCAGTGGAATAGTGGAACAATGGTAATATACCTTGATCATTCACAGATTCTCTTTTTGTTTATTTGTTTGTTTGGGAGGTGGCAATCTCCCAGGCAGTGCTCAGAGAGCTGGGGGGCCCTCATGGTGATACTTTTCTAAATGGGTTAGTGGTGGTTCTGTGTCAGGGCCCCAGGCTGCGCTGCTGCTCGTCCTTGTCAGGGACCACCAGAGCCACCTTGGCAGTGCTTGAGGGCCTTTAGGGCTAAGGCAGTGGTGAGAAGGATAGGTTAGGGGAATAGACCAGGGTTTGAACTTGGTTCTCCTGATAGGTCCCTAGCCCTGATTGTAAAGTTCCATTGAGTCACACAGTTTCTGGAAAAGTGCAGGCACGTAATAAGTGCTCATAACTATTACTGGTGTTTGCCTTGAGGACTTTTGCCCGGAGTCCTTTTTTCCTTTTCTGGGGAGGCTGGGGATGGGGGTGGGGGGAGGCCGGAGGCATGGGTAGCCTCTTACTCAGTTCAGGGGCCCCAGGGTCTGTGGACAGGGCCACATTGTGTTGCTGCTTGAACCACGTAGTGCTGGGGGCCACCAGGGCTACTCCCAGTGGTGACCATGGGGCCGAGCAGTGCTGGGATCAGACTAGGACTCTGTGCGAGGCACGGTCCAGTCCATTGAGCTCTCTCCTGCCCCTAGTCCTGGCCGAGTTCAGTCCCGTCAAAGGGAAGCACCAGCTATAAATTCAGCAGCTATTCCATCCTTTTTTGGGGGGTGGGCTAGAGGGGAGTCTCCTGCTGATGGTCATCCTGGCTCTGGGCTGGTGATGAGATACTGCTGGGTGCCACCTGGGAGTGTTCATATTTTAGTTCTATTTTATTTTTATAAAGTTGTTCACAATAATTTATTAAACTCAGTATTCCAACACCAATCCCACCACCGTTACACCTTCCCACCACCAATATTTTGAATTTTCCCAGCCACCACTGGCTGTTTTCTGGGGGTCACAAGCACCAGGGATCAAACTTAGGACTTCCTGTAGGTGAGGCATTTACTCTAGTCCTTTGCGCGATCTCCGCAGTTCCTATTTAATCTCTTCCCATCTCAAAAATCTCGTTACCCAAGTGTTTCCCTGACCTAAAATTTTTTTCTAGAGTGCCCGAATTCTTTTCTTTCCTTTCTTGCTTTCTGTTACTGCTGTTGAGTTCTCTGATGGTCACTTGACCGTGGTGCTGGCCAAAGGCTGCACATTTTGGTCGCAGTGCTTGCACCTATGTTTATGGGGTTGCCTTTCATTTTAGTGGTCACACAGGTACTTAGAGCTTCTTGCACACATGGCTGTACCTCAGAGCCACTGCGAAGGACAGTGGGGATTAAATTTATGACCTCCCACTGGTAAGGCAGGTGCCTTTTAGCCACTGAGCCATTGTCTGGGCCCTTGGCCCTAGTCACTCCAAGGCCTGGACTGTAATTCCAGCCCCAGTAACTATAAAGAAAGTCAGTGTAGCACAGATAAGTCTGCGTTTATGGAAAAAGCATAATTGGCTCTAATGATAAAATGCTTCAAGTGTGCCTAGTCGGCCCTCTCTGGGCCCCGGGCACCTTTGTGCATGTCACGGTTACTGTAGTTTTATCTGGGTCAGGAGTCACCCATGCTTGCATCGTAGTGAGAGAGCTGATGCAAGGAAGCTGGATCCGGGACCTTATTTTGGAAGTTATGTGTCTAGTTCTGGGGGTATTTCTAAAGTTAAGTGTGCTCATTGATGCCTACATGTGGGGGCTGATATGGATTCTTCACAGATTATTAATTTTCTTTCTTTAGAGGAATGGAACAAGCATCTCCCAGTGGTTTCCAGTATGCAGCCGATTGGTCCCCGCGTCTCCCACACAAGGGCAGTGGGGCCGGGCTCTGTCTGCCACTCCTCAGGTAAGGTTTGTTGTTCCTTTGCTTGGTATGAAAATCTCAGTGTTTATGTGCAAATGTCAGGTATTTATAGATTAGCCACCCAAACTGTGTGATGGAAAAACCTCCTGAGACTACTTCTGGGTCTTGTGGTGCCAGCTCAGAGCTGATTCCTGCATTATGGTGTCTAGGGCGTTGCTTCTAAATACCCTCCTGTGGCGCTTAGCCGAGGTGACCAGGCTACAGTCTGATGGTTTTTACTGTTGGGAGTGTTTCCACTTACTCATCTCGGAGGTAACTTCTTTTTTTTTTTCATAACCACTTCATGCCGCTAACTTTGGATTTTGGGCCACACCCGCTGGTGCTCAGGGTCTACTCCTGACTCTGTACTCATGAATGACCCTTGGCAGAACCTAGGGGATCATATGTAGTGCTGGGGATTGAACTGGGGTTGACTGAGTGCAGTCTAGTGTTGGGATCCCAGTGATGTTACCTCCCAGTATTGACCTTGAATGTAGGGTATTGGTGGGCTTCCAACTTTTGCCCCTCCCTCTCCTCTTTCCCTGCCTCCCTTCCTCCCTCCCTCCCTTCTTCCTCCTCTTCCTCCCTCCCTTCCTCCCTTCCTCCCTTCCTCCCTCCCTTCCTCCCTTCCTTCTTCCCTTTCTTCCTCCTTCCTTCCCTCCCTCTACCCCTTCCTCCCTCCCTTCCTTCCCATGCATAACAGTCATTATTTTTTTTTTAATGCTCCTTCTGTCCTAGCACCCATAAGTTATATCACGTTTGTACTATATTTTCTTTGTTCTGGTCCTACCTTAAACGGTTACTCTTAGGAGCCCTGGTCCCCTTTATCGAAGAATGACTGGGGATATAACTCAGTGGTAGTGTGCATGCTCTGTGTATAAAATCCAGGGTGTTATTCCCAGCACTTAAATTTTTTTTTTGTTTTTGTTTTTTTTTTTTGCTTTTTGGGTCACACCTGGCGATGCACAGGGGTTACTCCTGGCTCTGCACTCAGGAATTACCCCTGGCGGTGCTCAGGGGACCATATGGGATGCTGGGATTCGAACCCGGGTTGGCCGCATGCAAGGCAAACGCCCTACCCGCTGTGCTATCACTCCAGCCCCTCTGCTCAGGTTTTTGAAAGCACCTTGAAAGAGTTAAAATTTTTTTTTTAATTAAGTTTTTGCTTTTTGAGCCATGCCTGGTTGTGCTCATGGCTTACTCCTGGGTGTTTAGGATTCATTCTTGGCAGTGCTCACTGTATGCAGTGCTGGGGGTTGAATTTGGGTTGGCCACCTGCTAGCCTAGTGCTCTAACATGCTGTATACTGTCTCTCCAGCCTTGTAGTATAGGTAACATGGTTACAATAGTGTTAATATTTATTATTTCTTTTAGTCCTTGTTTATAAAAAATGACCCTATGTAAAAACAAGAGAAAGTGAGATCATGATTTTATTTAATTTTGGTTTTTGGACCACACCTGAGTGTGTTCAGGGCTTTATTGCTGGTTCTGTGCTCAGGGATCACTCCTGCTGGGGCTCAGGGGACAATATGCCATGTCGGGAATTGAACACACATCAAGTTCATGCGAAGCAAACCTGCTGTACTCTCTCTTCAACCCTGATCATGTCATTTTTAAAATTTTCTTTCTTCCAATTTGATCACTTTCAAGAGTTATGTATAAGAAATAAAAACTGATTTTTAATCAGAAAAAAAGCAATAAATCCTTTGTTTAACTAAAAAAAATATTTATTATTTCTTTAAAATTTTAATTCTTTGGAGGTTTTTGGGTCATATCTAGAGGTAGGGTACCAGGGACCAGACCAGGGTCAGCCTTATGCAGCTATATGCAAGATAAATGCATTACTCCTGTATTGTCTGTCCAGTACATATATACGATTTTGATGTACAAAGTTACTGCACCTTCACTAGCACCAAAGTGCTCAAGACCCTCCACCACTGTCCTTACGTTACCTCTACTCTGCTTCTTCTTTGTCCCCTAGATAATCTGTTACTAATAACAGTTCAAGCATTTGTCACCATTTGAATACCATCTCCACCCCGAGCCCCCCCCACCCCCACCTTTTTGGTTTTTGCTCTGTATACCACTGATGAGAGAAAGCATCTGGAATTTATCCTTCTTAAGGGGATAGAATATTACTCTGAATTTCATTTTGATTGTATAATGAATTTGAATCTTAGCGTCCTCATTTCTAAGATGGGACAAAATAGTATCAAACTTTGTAAGGTTGTTGGGAGATAAAACGACTAGATTAAATACTGAGCATATAGGAGATTTTAATATGTTGTAATTGCTTTTTGTCTTGTTTTGTTTTGGGGGGATATTATTCTTGGGAGGGTCTACATTTGGGATCATCTCTGGCAGTGCTTGGGGTCCGGGCTCAACCTCAAGTTTGCTGTGTGCAAGGCAAGCACCCTACCTGCTGTACTGTTGCTTCAGCCCTTGTAATTGCTATTTTGTTGTTGTTGTTGCTATTTGTGTTCATTCTGCTTGGGTAAAATTTTTTCTTATGATATAAAGTTAGACTTCAAAAAGAAAATTTTTGTCCTAAAACTACCTTAAGCAAGTTGCAACCTCTCCCTGAATCTTAGTTTCCTCATCTGTGGAATGAAACATTTGGACTTAGAAGGTCTCTGAGATTTCTTCCAGCTCAAGTGTTGTTATTCTAAGTTACTCCTTAGTTTTTCAGTTGCCTTTGCTCCAAGCTAAACAGTCTCGATTAAGTTTAACCTTTTCACTAGGACCTTTTATTCATCTCTTTGATCATTCTTGTGGTTCTTTTTTGGACCTTCTCCAAATTGTCCTATTGAAAAAAAAAAGAGAGAGAGAGAAACATAAAAAGGAAATCCACCTAGTTTTTATTGAGTGCTGACTCCATGCCCAGAATAGTGTTGAACATTGGGACAGAAAATGAAAGAAATTATAATACAAATTGTGCCCTGGTAGAGCTTATAGTTTTGCTAAAATAACCAGGACTAGATACTTGCATCCATGGTATTTAAAAAATTATTTGTGTCCTTCCCTCCTTTTTTAATTAAAATTTTTTTTTTCCTGTTGTGGTTCCTCTTCTTTCTTCCCCTTTCCCCTTCTCACTTTTCCTTCTTTCAAACTAAGGACATCTCCTCACTCTCAGAACCTATTTGTAAATAATAGATAAGTAAATAAATAAGAAATCATATCTTTCTTTTAAGGTGATGCTGACTGTTAAAGAATTTATTCTTAATGTTGTCTAGATGGATCGTTACATTTGTATTATGCATTGTATTTTACACATCTCTCCACTTACATTATTCTATTTGGTTCTTAAAAAACAAATTTATAAGATAGAACTGCAGCGTTAATTCATTTCTGGCTGATACTCTTCTTCTCTTTCCACTGCCAATGTTTCTTAACCTTTTTCCAACTGTGGCCCCCTTCTGACCTCATTTCCTTCCTATAGTCCCACCTGTCCTACCTGGCCTTAGTCTGTTGAGGCTCCTTAGTCCCCTCATTTATGTCATTTTCATCTGTGACTCCCTTGGAGTATCCTGGGGATATACCTCGAGGCCTGTATGCCTCATTGGGTGTAACACACTTCTATATCATCATTCCCTACCTCTGTCTTCTTACTTTTTCTATCCTGCCTACTGTTGTTTTTTTTTTCTTGGTGGTGGTGGTCAAATTCAGAGACTCATTATACACAAGGCACACGCTTTACCACTGAACCCTGAGACATATCCCCAGTCCCAAAGTTTATTTTCTTTTTCTTGGTTTTTTTTTTTTATTTTTTAAAAATTTTTATGATGCTCAGTGGTGCTTGGGGGTCACTTCTGTCAGTGGTTGGGGAATCGTGTAGTACTAGGGAGTGAACCTGGGCACCCTGGATGCAAAGCTTGTGTTTAGCCTATTGCATGATCTCGCTGGTGCTCTTTTTTTAAGCCCTACAGATAGAACCCAGAATCTCACACGTGCAGGGGAAGTACTCTACAACTGAGCCACATCCCCTACAGACTTCTTAAGGATTCTCTATGAAGTATTTTTTCCCCCTTCTCAGTGAAGCAAAACGTTTTTCTTGAAAGAAATTTACCTAGAAAAAATGTAAGGGGCAAGGAGAAAGAGATATGCACTTAAGAGAGAACATGGGCTTCTCCAGAGTGGAAAAAACTTCTGTGGAATTTTTTTCTGATGACTTATTTTTAATTTCCAGGTTTTTTTTTCTTAATTTTTTGGGTCACACTGTGATACTCAGGGATTACTCTTGACTCTGTCCTCAGAAATTACACCATATGGGATGCCAGGGATCAAACCCCGGTCAGCTGCATGCAAGGCAAGTGCCCTTCCTGCTGGACTATCTCTCCAGCCCAAATTTCCACATTTTTGATGCTTTTACATTTTAAAGCATTTTATACTTTTTATTGAAGTATAGTAAAAATAATACAAAAGCCGTTAGCCATAGCATGTAGCCCAAGAATGGTTACATAGTGAAGGTAACCGAGATCAAGAAATAGACCCGCAGAAACCAGCTCAATCTCCTCTTAGTCTTGCCTCTCACTATGATTAAGCACTTCACTTTGAATACTCTCGCATATTTGGTCTTCTAGGAATTTTTTTCATTATTGGGTTTATAATTCAGGTTTCTTTAAGAAATTTGCTCATGTTCCATGTTTTAATAGTTAATTCATTCTCATTATTACATGAAGATAACATGATTCATTCATTTATCCATTTTCTGTTAATAAGTATTTGAACTGCTTATAGTTTAGGTTTTTATTAATAGTGGTTCTGGAAACATTCTTGTACTTTCATTATTATTATTATTATTATTTTTGGTGGGCCACACCTGGCAGTGCTCAGCGGCTGCTCCTGGTGGTGCTCAGGGGAATCTTATGCAGTGCTAGGGATCAGTCTAAGGTTGGGTACATGCAAAACATGTGCCTTAACCTCTATCCTGTCTCTCTGTCTCTGTATCTTAAAAAAAAAATTAATGCAAAAGATAAGTTTGCAGGCAACACCAAGAGTGCTCAGGGGACCATGTATCAAACCTTACTCTGCCACTTGAGCCATATTCCCAACCCTCTGGTACATGATTTTTGGTGAACATAAATGCATATTTCTTTGCTGAGTCTTCTAGAATGGGCATACTTTTATCTCTAGGAGATACTGACAATTTTTCAAAGTGTACAGTTTTACACTTTACCAGCAACGTATGAGAATTCTAGTTGTTCCACATTCTTGCTAACAATTTTTGGGTCTCTGGTAGTAAATGGTCTTTAAGCATTTACTTATTTAATTTGTTTTGGGGCCATACCAACAATGCTCAGGGCTACCCATGGGTCTGTATTTAGGGATCACTCCTGGTAGTGCTCAGGGGATCATATGAAGTGATGGAAATTGAACCCTGATTGGCCTCATGTCTCACCTGCTGTACTATCTTTCCAATTCCCTTTATTTTATTTATTTATTTTTTTGCTTTTCGGGTCACAGCCAGTGATGCACAGGGGTTACTCCTGGCTCTACACTCAGGAATTACTCCTGGTGGTGCTGGGGGGCCATATGGGATGCTGGGAATCGAACCCGGGTCGGCTGCGTCCAAGGCAAGCACCCTACCCGCTGTGCTATCACTCCAGCCCCCACTCTCCAACTCCCTTTAGACATTTTATTTTGTTTTCATTTGGTTTTGGGGCCACACCTGGCAGTGTTTAAGACTTACTTAAGTAATTTTTGGGGGGTTGTTTTGGGTCATACTCAGAGATGCCCAGAGGTTACTTCGGGTTCTGCGCTCAGGAATTGCTCTTAGCAATACTCAGGGTACCATATGGACTGCCAGGAATCAAACCCGGGTCGGCTGTGTACAAGGCAAGTACCTTATTTGCTGTATTATCTCTCTGCCCTCCCCCCTTAAGCATTTAATTAATTGTTTTTTTGGATCACACCTAGCTGTGCTCAGGGCTTCCTCTTGGCTCTGGACTCAGGGATCACTCCTGGCAGTCTCGGGACCACAGGCAGCGCTGGGGCTCAAACCCAGGTGGCTATGAGCAAGGCAAGCACCTTAACCACTATACTATCTCTCCAGCCACCTCCCCCCCTTTTAAGCATTTTAGCCTGTTATATTTGGTCCTGTTCCTTGTTCAGTGAGTTTTCTTACTCCTCCATAAATTATGAACTACTGAATCTTAAAATGCTGACATCATAGCAGGTATATTGTGGCCATTTATTATAGGTTGGATGAAGTATGTGAATATGGTATTTGTGTGAATGAGGACAGAAAGGAAATAATAAGAAATAACCACACAGGTGCCTGAGTTTGTTCACTCAACAAATATTTGAATTTCTTTTTTTGGGGGGGTAGGTTGTTGTCCCACAGCCTGCTGTGCTCAGGGGCTGTTTCTAGCTCTGCTCAGGAGTGATCCTCAGGAGACATTATTAATACCCAGGATTTGAACCAGGGTTGGCTAATCCTCCTTTACTATATCTCTGGATCAGATATTTGTTTTTCCCTGTGTATAAATCACTACATTAGATTCTTTTTTTTTTTTTTTTGCTTTTTGGGTCACACCCAGCGATGCTCAGGGGTTACTCCTGGCTTTGCACTCAGGAATTACTCCTGGCGGTGCTTGAGGGAACCATATGGGATGCCAGGGATCAAACCCGAGTCGACCGCGTGCAAGGCGAACGCCCTACCCGCTGTGATATCGCTCCGGCCCCTACATTAGATTCTTACAATACACACAGTTCCATACCTCATGGGTGTTTTTGTTAATGGTGATAGAAAATAATCAAGTATGTAAATTTACATTTAATGAATAGTATAATGACTGAAGTTGTCAGGCCACTGCTATATTAAAGAATAATGGGATAAAGCTCTGAAGCACTGTCGTCCCGTTGTTCATCGATTTGCTTGAGTGGGCACCAGTAACGTCTCCATTGTGAGACTTTTAACTGTTTTTGGCATATCCAATATGCCACGGGTAGCTTGCCAGGCTCTGTCGTGTGGGCGGGATACTCTCGGTAGCTTGCTGGACTCTCCAAGAGGGACGGAGGAGTCAACCCGGTTCGGCTGTGTGCAAGGCAAACACCCTACCTGCTGTGCTATCGCTCTAGTCCAATGCGACAATAAATTTTTTAATTTGTTTGTGTTGGGGGCCACACCTGGCTGTACTCAGGGTGTACGTGTCACTCAGGAATCACTCCTGACAGGACTTGGAAAACCATATGGGGTGCTGGGGATCGAACTTGGGCCAACTATATGTAAGGCAAGGGTCTTACTTGCTATACTATTTTTAGACAAAATGGCTAGAGAAGGCATTTTTGAAATCAGATTTCAATTACAAAGGTATTTATTGATACATATTTAAAGAAAGGAAACACTGCTCTTTTTGAAAAACCATATGAAGCAGTGCTGAGGATCCCTAGGAATTGCTCGTGGTGTTACTGAAGGGAATATACAGCACTGAGGAGACCTGAGCCTCCTGCCTCGAAGCAGGTACTCAGCCCATCTCTTTGGCCTCAAGAGAAAAAAAAAAGATGTCTTTTGGGATGAAGGGAATCTTTTCTAGGGCATCAAGGGCAAAAGTGGATAATCCAGAAAGGCAAATGTTGTGTTTATAGACAAATATAAGAATGAGGAAACTAGGGGGCTGGAGCAATAGCACAGCCGGTAGGGCATTTGCCTTGCACGAGACCGACACGGGTTCGATTCCCAGCATCCCATATGGTCCCCTGAGCACCGCCAGGGGTAATTCCTGAGTGCATGAGCCAGGAGTAACCCCTTTGCATTGCTGGGTGTGACCCAAAAAGAAAAAAAAAAGAATGAGGAAACTAGTTTCATGTCCTTGGTCCCTAGGTGTTTCATTTCAATATAGTGTTAAATGTTAGCTCATAAATAATGGTCAGACACAAATTTGCAAGTAATAAGACAGTCGCAGAAGAGATCCATTGCTTACATCTGCAGCTATGGGCAAGTGAAAGATCACGTAACCTAGTGGAAGAACTTTACCCAAACTTAACCAAAGCACAAGTCTTTGATAGTGCTTCCTGGCTAGAGACATAGCTCAGAGGGTGGAGTGTGTGCTGTACTTGCAGAGGCCCACATTTAATCCGTTGGATCTCATCGTCACTTAAGCACTGTTAGGCATATCCCCTGAGCACAGACCTGGGAGTAGCCCCTGAACATCACCAGGTGTGACCCTCAAACCATAAACCAAAAAAAAAAAGAGTTCTTGGTTATGTTCTGGATGGGCCATTACACTGATATATGTGATGTAATGGGAAGGTGTTCTGTGTTTAGTCTGTGTTTTACAAAGCCTGCTTGATACCTATGAATTGAAGTATTCGTGTCCTTGGGACTGACCACAATTCTGACTAATGTTTAAGTATCCTTGTGTGGGAAGAAGAGTAAACAGTAACTTAGCACAATTAGAAATTCTATTTTTCCTTCCTTAGGATTAAAGGAAAACATGATTATTTTGTTTCATGTTTTGCCTCTTTTAGAAAAAAAGCAGCATTGCTCTCCACCTCCCTTTTATTGGAATGGTACTGTGAGATTACTGAGTTTGGAATCTAATCCTTTTGTTTTTATATGTGCAAAACATGTACTCAGCCCTTTGAGCTATCTTTCTGGCCTGGGCATTAGATTCTTAAAACTCATCCATAAATCTACTAATCTAGCCAAATAACTTTGATTTTATTTCTGGGTTGCACCTGCTGGTACTTGAAGGTGACTCTGGCAGTATGGTAGGGGGCTGCTTGTGGCAGTACCTGAGAGACCATGCCAAGTGCCAGGGATTTAATCCTGGCTTCCTGAGTGCAAAATGTGCTCTAGCCCTTTAAGCTTACTCTCCTGTCTGAGAATATTTTTATATAATACTTTCATATAATATGATAAAAATAATTTAAAAAATTTCTTTCTGGAGTGGCTGTATGCATTTATGTTTTTATAAGGAATCATACATATTTAAGTATTTATTCATGTCGGTAAAAGAATAATCTCTAATGTAAATAAGGATTTTGGGTGCTGATGATGTGTCCAGATAGACTCCTTGGCGGTTGCACTTGTGCCATCCTGGTTGGGAGTGTTTATCATCGGGATGGTTGTGTCTGTTGGGTGGGGCTAAATGGACTTCCTGCACACTTTCTGGGATCTAAAACTATTCTTTTTGGAGGGAATGGGATGGAAGGTGGGTCACACTGCTGTGCTCAGGGATTATTCCTGGCTGTGTTCTCAGGGATCACTTCTGGTGGTGCTTGGGGGACCATATGGGTGCCAGTGGTTAACTGTGTGCAGAATAAGCACCTTCCATGCTATACTATAGCTTAGACCCTGTGGACACTATTCTTGGTGCCCATCTTGGATCTTCTTGGTGAGTACATAACTAGTAACAGTTAAATAAGGTCAGCAAGATTTTATAGTTTTATTTTGAAGAAATTCTCAGCAGCTATTCAATATTGCTCACACACACACACACACACACACACACACACACACACACACATATATACACTTTTTTTTTTTTAATTTCCTAGTGGCCCCAGATGAGCCTGTCCTTAGCATGTGTTGGACCAGAACAGATTCCTGGACTAGACATGAAGACTAGTAGGAAGTATCATACCACGAAGAAGGTGAGGATTACTAGTGATTTCTATGTGTTTATAGCATGCTTTCTAAAGGCATTCTTTTTTTTCTTTTTTGCCTTGGTGTAGGGGGTGAGGATGGGGGTGTTTGGGCCACACCTGGCAGTGCTCAGGAGTTATTCCTTGCTTTTTGCTCAGGGGTCACTCCTGGTGGGGCTTGGGGGACCATACGAGGTGCAAGGGATTGACCTCTGGTTGGTTGCATGCAAGGCAAGTGCCCTGCCCACTGTTCTATCTCCCTGGCCCTTAAAACTTGTTTTAAGTTTTGTGAGTTCTTTATAACTCTTGGATATTAGCCCTCTGTCAGATGTGTAGTGAGCAAATAGTTCTCCTAGTCAGTAGGGTGTCTTTTAATTTTAGCCATTATTTCTTTTGCAATATAAAAGCTTTTAAATTCAGTGTGGTTCCTGGCTGGAGAGCTAGTTCTGCGGTTAATGCATAGGGCTGCTCCTGGCATCCTGGGAACTAGGGAGCTATAGACCTTTGGGCTCTCCCCAAGCCTCCAGTGTTAGTTGTTATTGCTGTTGCTGGGGCCGGAACCCATGGCCTCCTAGACAGGAGTGTGTATTCTACTGCTGAGCCGCATCCCTAGTCCCACACATTTGCTTTGGAGTTTTATTATACTGTTATTTGATTTAACTTACTGGGGTAACATTGGTTTATAAGATTGTAAATGTTTATTTTGTTCTAGGGGTACAGTGTTACCACACATATCACCAAAGTGCCAATATTTCTCTACCACTGTCTCTAGGACCTTTCTCGTCCACTTCCCCCTACCTTAGGTAACCTCAGTTCTGTTGTTAGAGTCTGAGGGTTTGTTTTCATGGCTCTTTGTTCCCGCTCTTTGTTTCTTTCTGTACCACATCTGGTGAGATCATCTATTATTAGTAATTTTTCTACTGACTTATTTACTCAGCATGACACCTCCAGTTTCAACCATAGTTCAGTGAAAAGAATGATCGCATTTTTTCTTGTAGCTGAGTAATATTCCATTGAGTAGATATAGCAGAATTTCTTTATCCATTCATCTGTTGTTGGGTTGTTTCTCGATTTTCACCTAGCAGTGCTCAGGAGCCACTCCCTGAGTGGCTGGGAGGGTCCCTCTTGGTATGGGGGAATCAGGCAGCCATGCAGTGCAGGAACATGTGCCAGCCTGTTGAGCTGTCTGCGACCTCCGTGTCTAGATCTTGGCTTTTGTAAATAGCGCTGCACTGAACATAAGTGTGTATAATCTTTTTGGGTTTGTATTTTTGTGTTCTTTGGAGCAGAATTGCTCCGTCTCATGTAGTAGTTTTATTTTTTTAAATATTTGAGGAATCATATTGTTTTTCCATAGAGTCTAAACCATTGTTTTACATTCCCACAAGTAGTCACGATGGTTCTTCCCCCCCCCCCCCACATATCCTCACCAATCATACTGTTTTTATAGTGGAAATATTTTTTTTTATGCTTTTTTGGGTCACACCTGGCGATACACAGGGGTTACTCCTGACTCTGCACTCAGGAATTACCCCTGGCCGTGCTCAGGGGACCATATGGGATGCTGGGATTTGAACCCGGGTCAGCTGCGTGCAAGGCAAACGCCCTACCCGCTGTGCTATTTCTCCAGCCCTATAGTGGAAATATTTTAAAACAATTTGTTTTGTTTTATGGGCGCCACGCCCAGCACTGGGGATGGGAGGAAGGGAGTGTGGGTAGTGTGCTCAGACCCTGCAGGGTGGTACTCAGGCCTGGCAGCAGGTGGGCTTGGGTGGAGAGACACTGTTCTCTCTTCTCCCTGAGGGGTGGCTAAAACCGTGGGTGGGGGAGTTACCACCAGAGTCACACCCTTCACCCCTCATGTGAGGGGCTTGCATACAGTCCAGGGATCTAACTCGGGGTGTCTTACATGTTGCATATGTATTCTACCACTTGAGCCATATTCTCTGCAAGCATATCCTTAAATTTTCTTCTCTTTTGCAACTAATTTGAGTGTTCTCCTTTTTGATAAATAGCTTTCTTCCACCAAGGATTCGAGACAACCTGCTGAGGAGAAGGTTGGCACCCTCACGAGGATAATAGAAGCCATGGGATTCACAGGACCTTTGAAGTACAGCAAATGGGTAAGATCTTTAAGTTCTTCTCATCTCTTTTTTTTTTTCAATCGATGCTTTCTGATCATAGGGGATTTTTAAAAGCTTTTCTTTTGCTTTTGTGACGTGCACACATTGTTTTGAGAGCTTCAATATAGTATACTTTATTTTGAGAGGTTCGGGTGTTGTCTCTGCTTCCTCTTTCCAATCCAGATCTGTACATTATGTGAGATTGAATTGTGTTCTCTCTTCCTTTAAAGTGATTCTTTTTTTTTTTCAAATATTATGTTTTTTTTTTTTTATTTTTTAAAAAATTTTATCACCATGTGGAAAGTTACAGAGTTCTCAGGTTTATGTCTCAGTTATACCATATTCAAACACCATCCCTTCACCAGTGCCCATATTCCACCACCCAAATCCCCGGTATACCCCCCGCCCCCCACCTCAACTGTATAACTGATGAATTTCACTTCATTTTCTCTTCACCTTGATTACGTTCCATATTTCAACACAAAACTCACTATTGTTGTGGGAGTTATATCCCCAAACAAGATAACCCTAATAAGGAGGCAATTTATAATTAGTTTTCCATTCAAAGATTGTATGTTTTCAGGTTTTAGAAAAGGTCGCGTGGCCGCGTTAGCGGCCGGGCGGCTCGGATGTATCTGTGGAAACCCCTGCTCCACAGATAGTGCCGCTCCAGTCCCGAATCCTGGAGCCGTGTTAGTTGCTGCTCAGTGTCTCCAGGGTTCCATCTGGAGAAGGTGTGCTGGCGGCACCTCCTCCTTCCGGCCCCCCGGTGTTGCTGGCCCCGATTCGGGTCCGGAGCATTGTCCGGGCCACGTTGCTCACCAGAATGCCTGCCGCTTCTCTGTCTAAAGTGATTCTTTAGAAGTATCTTGGTAGCAGGCAAGCCAGTTAAGCACTTTCTAGTCTCTTGGTAGTCTTTCTAGTCTCTGTTCTGTCCTATAGATGAATTCTTTGGAATTAAGTGGGCAGATGTTCTGATGGGCAGTTTTTTTGTGGAAATACTACTTGGTTCCCCAAGTCCCCCCAGAAGTGATCCCTGAGCACAGAGCCAGGAGTGAGTCCTGAACACTACAGCAGGGTGTGGCCCCCAAACAAAAAAACAAACAAAAAATGGAAGTATTACTCTGATTAATTTATGGGTTTTTTACTAAGTCTTTTTAGTGACTCTGAAGTTTTACTCATATTTTAGAACAGCTAATCAACTCTGTGACTTGTTGTAGTTTCTATCATGGAGGAATAGCTGTTGTCATTTCTTTTTTTTTTTTTTTTTGCTTTTTGGGTCACACCCAGCGATGCTCAGGGGTTACTCCTGGCTTTGCACTCAGGAATTACTCCTGGGGGTGCTTGGGGGACCATATGGGATGCCGGGGATCGAACCCGGGTGGGCCGCGTGCAAGGCAAACGCCCTACCCCCTGTGCTATCGCTCCGGCCCCCAGCTGTTGTCATTTCTAGTCAACTAGTGGCTTGTCACATTATATGCTATTTGGTAGCTGTGCTAAGTGAATGAAGGTCTTCCTTGCATCAAGTGCATTCTGCTCCTAGGTTTTTAAAACAGTGCTGCTAGGAGCCGGAGAGATAGTACAGTGGGTAGGGTGCTTGCCTTGCACGTGACTGACCTGGGTTTGATCCCTGGCACCCAACACAGTCCCTCGAACCCCACCAGAAGTGATTCCTGAGCATGGAGCCAGGAGTTACCCTTGAGCATTGCTGGGTGTGGGCAAAAACAAAACAAAACATAGAAACCCCCGCTCCACAGACAGTGCCGCTAATCACTTGAACTAATAAAACACTAGCTGTTTCTCAGCCAAGTTATCTCCTAGTACAACCATTTCTACCATATGACAGAAATGCCTTTTAGTGTTTAGGGTTACTATAAAGTTGGATGAGACTAAATACATATTAGTCACAGCAAGCTAATAGAAAAGCAGTAGAGAAACTTTCCTAGACTTGTATCATAAAATGAGCAAAGTAATACCAGTCACACCATTTTAGCAAGTTAAATTCAGATTTCAATTTCAGTTTCTTTTGTTCTATTTACCTGGCAGCGCTCATTACTCCTGTCTTTGTATTCGGAATTACTCCCAGCAGTGCACAGGAGACGCTGTGGTGCTGGGTTTGAACTCAGGTCTCCGGCATGCAAAACATGTGCACTAAGCCTTTGAGCTATCTCTTCAAGCCCTTTCAATTTTTTTTTATAATAATAGTTCTCTTTGTAACAATTTTCGTTTTTCCATTTCAGCAAGGAGGCTTCTCAATAAACTCTGAGTTTTTTTCCTCCTTTGGTGTGTGTGATGCCAGGGATTTAATCTATAATCTCTCTTTTACATGAATTCTGAAAAGTGAATTCTGTAAACTTTTTTTTTTTGGCTTTTTGGGTCACACCTGGCTATGCACAGGGGTTACTCCTGGCTCTGCACTCAGGAATAACTCCTGGCAGTGCTCAGGGGACCATGTGGGATGCTGGGAATCAAACCGGGGTCGGCCCTGTGCAAGGCAAATGCCCTACCCTCTGTGCTATCAGTCCAGCCCCGAATTCTATAAACATTTTGCTTGCAAGACGGTACTGAAGATATACATGCTAGATAATGATGTTTTTGAGATCTTAAGGTTATGTAGTCCCTCTGAATGATCAAATAATTACTAGTTATATCGTTCAAGTTTCTTTTGCCTCTTTTTTTGGTGAGAATAATAAATATATTTCTATTTCTTGCAAAAGTCTTCTCCTTTTAATGAGTTACTTTTTCCCCTCTCAAGTAAGAATAACAACAAAAAGGGAACGGGATTTTAGGAACTGGGGTGGCGGAGTGGGGGATGGGTTTGGGGTGCGGGGATCTTGAGATAATGGTGGATGGAAACGGATACTGTGGTGGGGATTGTGGTGTTGGAACTATGAAACCCTATCACTGACAGTGTTTTAAATCATGGTAACTCCAACTTAAGGAAGAAAAGGATAATACGGAGCTGTGACTTCAGTGATGAATCTCTGTTTAAAACTTTAATTTTCCTTTTTCTCTATCAGTTCAGATTTGATGGTTTGTTGATATCAGTACTTGAAATATTAAAAAAGATGAACATATTTTAATAGGATTTATTTTAGTTTCAGGTGTGCGGTATATTGATTTGGGGTTTGTGAACATTGCAAAGTGAATATTTTACATCGTAATTCTTTATTTTGGGGACCTCCCAAGCAGTGTTTGGGAGACTGTGGAGTGTTGGGGATCAAAATTGGGTCTTCTACATGTCTGGCATAGGAGAGGGCCAGAGGGAGACAGGAGGTAAGGTGCTTGCCTTGCATGCAGCTGACTCTGGTTTGAATCTCCAGTACCTCATATAATCCAAGCACTGCCAGGTGTAGCCCTGAGAACTGCCAAGTATGGCACAAAAACCCAGGGGTAGAGGGAAAAAAAAGTGGAGGGCCCAAGAGATAGCTCTAGGATTTAGCCATTGTTTTGCTTGATGTCAATCCCAAACTCTATATCTTTACTCAGTACTGCCAGGAGAGATCCCCAAGCAGAGAGCTGGGTTGAGCCCCAGACGCAGTCACACAACAAAAAAAATTGGTAGATTTGATTTTCTAATATCTTGTTAGAGTTGTATCTATGACATGTTCATGAAAGTTGTGTGTGGTCATATAGGCTTTCCCCCCCTCCTCTTCTAAAGAGTTTGTTGTTTTGGTTTTGTTTGGGGGCCATACCCAGCAATGCTCAGAGGTTACTCCTGACTCTGAACTAAGGAATCACTCCAGGAGGTGCTTAGGGGACTCTATGGGGTACTAAGGATTGAACCCAAGTAGTTCTTGTGCAAGAAGTATGACATGGCCCTTAAAGACTTTTGTTTTAATAATAGGATAATATTGTCCTGGGAAGTGTTTTTCTTCTTTTGTTTTCTGGAAGAAGTTGTGTAGATTTAGATGTTTGGTAGAATTCTACAGTGATGCTATTGTGTCTGGAGTTTTGTTTTGTTTTTGTGGGAAATTTGATAAGCAACGAGATGACAGTGATACAGTGGTTGATCCGATTATAGTTTCTGTAAATTTTATTGATACTCCAAAGAACCGACTTTGGATTCTTAGATTTTCTGTTTTAATTTTTATTGGTTTCTGCTCTTACCTTTATCATTCTTTCTCCTTGGTTTTAGATTTAATTTGCTCTTTCCTAGTGTGTGTGTGTGTGTGTGTGTGTGTGTGTGTGTGTGTGTGTGTGTGTGTGTGTGTGTAGGGGGACTCCCAAGCAGTGCTCAGAGGACCACCAAGGCCGCACACAGGGCTATTTGCAGATCCTTCAGGATTCTTATCTGGTAGTGTTGGGTGGTGGCATAGAATGCTGAGACCCCTTCATGTGAAGCATGTGCCTGTGACCCAGCCCTTTTTCTAGTGCCTAATCATGAATTTTGTTTAAATTTGGGCTTTTAACAAATGCCCAAAGGCAATAGAAATTGAGAACTGGTTTTCAGAAGGAATCTTCCCAATAGGGTGGGGTTAAGTGGGAGGGACACTGGGAAACTGGTGGAGGGAATCGGAAACTCTGGTGGAGGTCCAACGACAGATGACTGGATAAAGGATCTTGGCGCGCAAGTGGGGAATGTTTTACGTTTGAAACCCTACTAATAACAGCTTTTGTGTACCATGGTTCCTGAAATAAAACAAATTTAAAAAAAATTTTATTTATGGACCACTGCCAGGAGAAATTTCTGTGTGCAGAGCTAGGAGTAACCTGTGATTATCTCAGGGTGTGCCCCCCGAACAAGACAAAACACAATAAAAATATGGACTTCTATTGTTAAATTATTCTCCATATAAGAATATCTGATTTCCATTTGTTAAGTATTTGATTTTGTAGACTTAAAGTCTTGAACACATATGAGGTCTCAAATTAGCAAGTTAAAAAAAAAAATATATATATACATATATAAAATCAGACATAATCCTTCCTTAATTCATTATGAGTATTTCTGCCCATCAGAGACAGTTTTATTTAAAAAAAGAATAGTTGGGGCTGGAGCGATAGATAGGGTAAGGCATTTGCCTTGCATGCAGCCAACACAGGTTCGATTCCCACATTTCATATGGCCCACTGAGCACTGCCAGGAGTAATTCCTGAGCTAGGAGTAACCCCTGAGCATTGCCAGGTATAACCCAAAATGACAAAAAAGAAAAAATAAAATATACATACAATTATTGAATCATTGTGAATTGCAAAGTTACAAAGATGTTAAAATTGTGTTTCTAGCATACAGTATTCTAGCACCAATGAGATACTTTTTTTGACACTGGAGAGAATTGAAAAATATGAACATTTTGTGGTATTGAATATCCTGGTGACCCTTAAAAACATAGCTCAACTATAGTTCTATATTGATTATCCTTCAAATGCTTTTTTTGGGGGGGGGAGGTGATGGTCACAACAGCAATGTTCAGGGGCACTCCTGGCTCTGCACTCAGGAATAACTCCTGGTGGTGCTTGAGGGACCATATGGGATGCCAGGGATCGAACCTAGGTCGGCCAAATGCAAAGCAAATGCCCTCCCCACTGTGCTATCACTCTGGCCCCTTCAGTTGCTATTTAATTCTCAGTCTCTGCCTATATTTTTAGTCTGTATTTGAATTTGTATTTTTTAGTCTGTATTCTGTTCATATTTGAACCTGCCATTAAAAAAAGTTTCTAAAAGCCTTATTTTAATGTATTACTTTATTTCATTGTGTTCTTCAGAAAATTTATAAAAAATCATTAAGATCTTAAGATCTACAATTCATGTTTTTAATTATATATATTTTTATTAACATATAGTACAGTAAAATATACAAATCTTAAATATATCTCTAGTAAGTAAATTAAACGACTACTCAGATTAAGATTCTAAGAATTCGTATAAGTTTGGGGGATAATAAAGGGCGGATCCTTCTATATTTAAATTTTTTAGAATTCTGATGGGAATGATAGTATTACTGGTAGGGTGCTTGCCTTGCACACAGCTGACCCAAGTTTGATCCCTGCACCTTAAGTACTGCTAGGAGTGATCCCTGAGCACAGGTGATTGTGACCACCAAATTAAAAAAACACCCAAAAACCACACACATAAAAATTTTTAGAAGTTTTATTTTACAACTGTTTCCTGGGGCTGGAGCGACAGATCAGCAGAGCACAGGCTTTGTGTGCAGGAGGCCTGGGGGTTGATCCTTGGCACTGCATACCCCTTAGCACTGTGAGGGTATTCCCTGAGAATTACCTGTTATGACCCCAAACCTAAATAATAGCCTTGTATTAATCAAGCTATAAAATTTAGAAAGTACAGGAAAAAATTGCCTCTCCCTTAGTGGGAGGGGTAAAATGATACAATTGAGCTGTGGAGGTAGCTGGGAGGACTTGTGTGCAGGCTTTGCATGCCAGAGACCCTGGTCTGATCGCCAGCGCTGCACAGTTCCTGCGTCCTGCCGGAGCAAACCCTGACCTGGAGTGGGAGCAGCCTCTGCGCTCCACTGGGCTTATCACAAAACAAAACAAAATACAAAAACAAGGACTGCTTTTTGATTGATTGTTTGATTTTGGTCAGAAGAATTAATGATTTTTAATACAAGGGGTTTGGGATGGCAGAGTTTAATGGAGATAATACTAAACTGTGGTACAGAGGCTCACATGTGGTGAAATGGGTTTGGATTAAAGGAGAGGTATTATTGGGAAATGTCTTTTGAAGGTTTATGTTGAAATCCTGAAATAGGAAAATTGTGTTATCTGAATTGCTAGCTTTTTAAACTTTTTATTTTATTTATTTCTTTTTGGGTCACACCCGGCAGTGCACAGGGATTACTCCTGGCTCTGCACTCAGGAATTGCCCCGGCGATGCTCAGGGGACCATATGGGATGCTGGGAACTGAACCCGGGTTGGCCACATGCAAGGCAAACGCTCGACCTGCTGTGCTATTGTTCCAGCCCCAAATTTTTAATTTTTTAAAATTTAATTAAAAAAATTTTTTGGTAACACCCAGCATTGTTCAGGGTTTACTCCTGACTCTGTGCTCAGGGATCACTCCTGGCAGGCTTGGGGGAATCATATGTGGTGTAAGGGATGGAGCCCCAGTATATACTACATACTAAGCAAGCTCCCTACCCAGTGTACTGTCACTCCAGGCCCCCAATTTTTAATTTTTTTTTCTTTTTTGGCTCACACCTGGTGATGTATAAGGGTTATTCCTGGCTCTGCACTTAGGAATTACTCCTGGCAGTGCTCAGGTGACCATATGGGAGCTGGGAATCGAACCTGGGTTGGCTATGTGCAAGGCAAATGCCCTACCCGTTGTACTATCACTGAACCCCTAAATTTTTAATTTTTAAAATTAAAAAATTTTTGGCACCATGATTTATAATATGATAAAGAGGATTTCATAACAATATTCCTATGCAACGTTCTCCACCAAAGTGTTCCCCGTCCTCCCATCCTCCCCTCCTCCATGGTAAGCTCAGGAGGAATCACTAGCGTTAGAAATCTGTGTGTTTGACAGGTAACAAATTATATTAGAAAGAGTTTGTACCCTTCCTTCTTCTAATTGAAATATGAGGTCCTACATCTACATCGAATGGCATCAGAACATTCACTTGGTCATATCCTGAGTTTTTTATTTCTTTGTCTTAGAAGATTAAAATCGCCGCCTTGCGCATGTATACTAGCTGTGTGGAGAAAACCGACTTCGAGGAATTCTTTTTAAGTAAGTTACTGATTTTTTTTTCTTTTGGTTTTGGTTTTGATTTATTTATTCACCTTCTTTCACTTTTTTTGTTGTTAATGTTGCATGGAACAGAGATTGTATACAGGGTTTGCACCCTTTAGTTGTGGTTATGGTCATACATGGTTTTTGTGTGTCTGGAAATCAGTCAGAGCATCCTGCATCACTAAAGGTGGAGCTGCCAGGCTTACATGGCAGAGCTATCAGGATCATTTTGTGGGGGGCCTTGGGGATTAAACTTTTGATTTCCTACCTGAAGAGCAGGCACTTCAGCTAATGACCTATTTCCTGACTCTGAGATTGATAGTTTTTCCTTTTGGGGCCATACTTGAAGATGCTAATGAATTACTCCTAGCTTTGTGCTCAGGAATTACTCCTTCCAGTGCTCAGGGGACCATGTGGGATGCTGGGGATTGATGCTGGTCACTCAGGATGGTGCTTAGGGAAGTCCTGTGGTGACAGAATAACCCCCCGCATCCTGCATGCACCACATGCACTCAGCATGTTAAGTTTTCTTTCTAGCCCCAACATTTGATATTTTCAATTTTTGGTTTTAGGACTTAGTCCTAAGAGTAGTTTTATAAAGTATGGAGAGTTCAGGTCTCTGACCAGCGTCATTCTTAGTTCCTCCCCCAGCAAAAAGTGCAGCCTTTTTCACGTGCTAGGGCAGATAATGTGACCACAAGTGGCTCCCCTGGGTAAGGCTTCTTCGTTACACTCCAGATGCCCTGGCCTCTGTGACTTCCCTAAATGTAGAGAATTTTACTGTGTTTTCCCCAGATGTGGAAATCAACTGTAATTTGGAGGTAGTGGGGGACTGCATTCATGCTTTCCCCCTTGAAAAATAAAAAAGACCTTATTTTGTGAAGTTTATATGAACTTTCTCACAACAGTATTTATCAGCCTCTTGAACAGTCACCATTATGAAATATCAAAGTTATAGAAATTCATTTCAGAGTCCAAAATGTTCAGAGGCCTAAGACAAACATACTGGGGATTCAAACTGGTTAGATGCCTCAGCAGTCTGCTATTATATCCAGGATGTTCTGATATCATTTGTGGCATAAATTTGTGTCATTTGTGTACCTTCCTGGAGTACTGGTTAGCTACCAGAATATTTTAGGTATTTTATATATATATGTATATATATAAATGCATATATATACACATATTGATATTTTGAGGTATATATACACAAATATATATGTAATATATCATACATATGTAATTTTAAAATATATATATTAGGTAATATGGTTTGCAAAAGTATTAATATTCCTCTTTTCACCTTATAGTGTTAACTACACTGTACTGAGTACCGGTGTGTTAATGCCCCTCCCCCACTGTCTCTAAGTCCATTCTAGTCCACACTCTCCTTCCCAACTCTCCCTTTACCTGGCTTCCCAAGCATGCTCTCCGTAAACTCAGTTCTATTAACAGAGTCTAAGAGTATATTTTCATTGATCATTTTCTATTTCCTTGCTTTGCTTCTTGATATGCCACATATGAGTAAGGTCTATCTGGTATTAGTCCTCACTTTGAATAATTTCACTCAAGATGAACATTCTTTATATATTTTTTAAAAACTTTTATTTACTAATTTTTAAATTTAATCATTGTGAGATACAGTTACAAGCTTTTGTGCTTGAGTTTCAATCATACAATGATCAAATACCCATCCCTCCACCAGTGCACATTCTCCACTACCAGTGTCCCCAGTTTCCCTCCCTCTCCAACCCTCCCCTTGCCTCTATGGTAGACAATTTCCCCCATATTCTCTCTCTACTTTTGGGCATTATGGTTTGCAATACAGATACTGAGAGGTTATCATGTTTGGTCCTTTATCTATTTTCAGCACACACCTCCCATCCCTAACGATTTCTCTAACCATCATTGTCTTAGTGATCCCTTCTCTATTCCAGCTGCCTTCTCCCCCAGCTTATGAGACAGGCTTTCAGCTATGGGGCAATATTCCTGGTCCTTGTGAACAGAACATTCTTTAGTTATATCCAAGTTGTAGCAAAAGATCTTTCATCTTTTCTTATAGCTGACTGACTAGTATTCCATTATGTAAATATATTGCATCTTTTGTTTTTTCCCTACATCTGTCTTTTGGGGAGAGGACCCACACTTGGTGGTGCCTTGGCGCTACCCTAAGTGTAATGCTCTGAGAGGAGTCTGGTGCTGGGATGGAGATTGAACACGATTTCACACATGCAAGGCCAGTGCCATTGAGCTACATCTCCAATCTTATCACAATTCTTTGGGTTTTTAAAAATTTTTTTTATCCCACTTTCTATATTCTCTTCTATTTATTCTCTTCAAAGTTTGGAAATTTAAAAACCAGTATTTTAAATAGCAATGTTATAGACATGGGTGTGCATACAACTTTTTGAATATTTTTGTGTTCTTGGGATAGATAACAAGGAGTGTTTATTATTGAATCAGAATGTAGTTCTCATTCAAGTTTTTTTGAGTGGGCAGTTTGCGCTACACCACTCTTGGCCTTGGACTCAGGGATCACACTTGGTAGTGCTATGGAGACCATATGGGGTGCCAAGGATCAAACCCGGGTTAGCTGTGTGCAAGGCAAACACCTTACCTACTGAACTATCTCTCTGGACCCTTAGCCCCTCTTATCTCTTGCCTCCTCACCCCATCTTTACAGAAAAGAAAACCAAGACACCGAGAAGCTCAGTAACTTTATCCAGAATCACATAGCGATAAGAGGTGGATTCAAAGTTCTGAATCAGGCAACCTACCCCAGAGCCTGCATTAAAATGAATAGCCTTGTGAATACTGATATTCTCTAACAGTAGTGAATTATTAAATTTTATCCAGCTTTATGTCAAGGAAGTGCTAGTCTTAGAAAATAATACAATGAGTGTATATTTGAGCACAAATAAACTTGAAAGTGTTCAAACACATTTCACTGATGTAAACAAGAAATTGCATTTGTGGGGTTTGTTTTTGTTTTGGGGCCACATCTGGCGGTGCCTTTGGCTTACTCCTGGCTCTATACTCAGACATCACTCCTGATGATGCTTGGGTAATTAGGTAATCTGTTCAGCCCCATAAGCTACTGCGTTTTTGCTTTTCTTGCCGTCAGATATTCAGTGGTCTTCTGACCCCAGGAGGTATTGGGAATCAGTCATCTGCTAGCTCTTTCCCCAACCTCAGCCCCAAACCGACCCCCGGAAGGGAAAATTGTGACCTTAGTCCAGCTGCTGGCCTGTCTGTGCTTCCCAGCCCAAGAACTGATTCCCTTTTTGAGAAAATTGGAAAGGCTCCTAGAGGCTGCTGAGAAGCTTTGATGTAGAGGTAGCAACTGAACAGATTGTCCTTTAGAAGCAGCCAATGTTCATTTTCCAGATTGAAAGACGGACTTCCAAGAAAACCTTTCTTTTTAATGTTTTGTTCTAGCATCCAAAAAAGACCCAACTTCAGATCTGGGCTTGCAGTTTCTCATGGCTATTCTTGTTTTAGGTGGAGGGTGGTTGGCCCACACTCAGATGGCATGTGATTTAATAGCTTCAGAGCTGGCCAGACCAGCCTTCACCTCCCTCCTGCTGGACTCCAAGAGGAAGTCCATTTGACAGCTGCTGGGCACCTCCCAGTAAGCTCACCGGAGTATTTTGGTGTCACTTCATGACAGACCTGGACTCGAACCCCAGCCCTGCTACTAGCTTACTAACGTTGTGACTGCCCACAAGTTACTTGGCCTTTTTTTAGCCTGTTTACTCAACTCTGGAATCAAGATTATAGTTCCTCCCTTTAGTATCAAAGTGAGATTAAGTGAGATAATGTATTAACATGACTAGCAGTAAACCTGGTATGAATTAGTGTTCTGGTCTAATATTAGTATTAGAGAGGCAGTTACACTAATGATTAAGAACAGTGTGTTCAGGACTGGGGACATAGCGGTAGAGCACTTGCCCTGACTCTGTGAGGCCCTGGGTTCAATCTTGGCACCGAACAGATTGTTAAATCGAGTTGATCTGAATTTGATTCCAGACATCTCATTTCCTTAGTCAGCTGTCTTCATCTAAAAAGTTAGTTTTTCCACCTGTCACATGGAGATAGTATCTATTCCTACTCGTAGGCCTGTTGGAAGAATTCACTGAGTTAATGTCTGTCAAGTACCTGTTACAATGCCTGCTGCATAGTAAGCTCAAAGTGAAGCACATGGATGCTGGTGTAAGCATTCCTCATCGGGGTCCTGCCTGGCCTTTTTTTCCTAGTGCCACCTGATTGCTGCCACTTAGTACATTATGCACTCCATTGATTGCACAAAGACAGAAAATACCTCGACTCTAAGGGTTCAAATTTCCCTCTGATTTTCTTTCTTTTTGGGGGCCACACCTGGCCGTGCTTAAGGATCACTCACTTTTGGTGGTGCTTAGGGGACCAGTGGGGTACCACGGACTGAACCAGGGTTGGCTATATGCAAGGCAAACACCTTAAGCCCTGCTCCCATTGCCTATCTCTTCGGCCCCTGCTTTTCTTATTTTGTTCATCATGTTGCTTCACCTTTTTCCCTTGTCCTATTAGAAGGAGGGCACATTCGATGAGGAACCCCCTCATTCAATCAGAGGTATATTTTAGTGATCTAAGAATGGAAAGATTTGGATGACTTAAACAATGAAGTCATTTTTGTTACCTTAAACCAACGAGAAGCCTGGCTGATTTTTGTCATTCCTTGGGGTGACGAATGACCTTTTACAAGCTTTGGTCTGTTTTATTTAGTCTCAGCTCCCTTGAGCCTCACTGCTTTCTCCTGAACGTTTCTTTTTTTTTTTTTTCTGAACATTTCTTTTGGATGAATCAGTCCGCACACCTCTGTTGGTTACACACTGGATCATCTTAAAGAAAGAAGATGGGAAGGTCTAGGCTTATCTCAGTTGGGATAGTGCTTGCTTTATGGACATGAGGCATAAATTAGATTCCCAACACTGTTCCCGTCTACTGAATCCAGTTCCAGTGACACTGCTATTTGGGATCCCTAGTGCCACAACCAAGTGTCCAGTCTAGCCCACCACACCAAGTACGCATTCCAGTTAATGGAAAGTGTGCAGGAGGGGCCAGAGTAATAGTACATCAGGTAGGGCACTTGCCTTGCATGTGGCTGACCTGGGTTTGATTCCTGGTATCCCATATGGTCCCCTAAGCACTGCCAGGAATGATTCCTGAGTGCAGAGCCAGGAGTAACCCCCGAGCATCGTCACATGTAGTCCCCTCCCCCAAAAAACAACCTCACTTCCCCCTCTCCCCCCCAAATAGTGTGTAGGAGCCTGAAGGAATAGCACAGGGGCTAAAGAGTCTCTGCCTTGCAAGTGTTTGATCATGAGTTCAATCCCCAGTGCCCCATATACACCAGACACGACCCTGGTGATTGCTGTTTGAGTCTGGCAGCTCTGCAGTGCTATAGGCCGTTTTTGGCTGCACCACAGCCAGGTCTGTGTGTGTACCATGTACAGGGGTGTGACCCCTAGTGATCACCAAAACTAAAAAGGTTGTGGAAGTGTGCCAGGAAGTTCGACTTCTGGCAGGCACACATGTGAGCATCGCTGCAATACACAGCAAGTGCCACAACCCAAACTTGTGTGTCTCAACTAGAGTGCAACCCCTGATGGCACCCAGCCACTCACCCCATCAGATGAAGAGGTATGCGAGCATCTCAGCCAGCCAAGTCTGTGTGCAGCCCCTGGACATCGTAACATAACAATGACGGAGTGAGGATTTGAAAAAAGGGCAGCTTCCAGTGAAGCTGGAAGCATGAGCACCCTGACTAAAGTGTGCAATCCCTGGTGAGCACTGTAAAGCGTGTGAGCATCAACACCCATGTGTATTTATTGAACAATAGAAATGGGGGAGAGGAAATACAAAATGAAAAAGGACCAATAAAAGATTAGATGGAGTTACGCTTCTCCACAGGGCTTAGGTGAAAGTAGCTTATACTTAAGCAAGTGGGCAAAGTGTTGTTTGCTCCAATTTCAGAAGAAATTGAGAACAAAAAATTGAACAAAGAATCACAAAGAAATTGGGAGGAACCAAAGAGATCATTTATGCCCGAACTTCTTCTATTCCTTTTTTCTTTTCTTTCCTTTTTTTTTCTGTTTAAAAAAATGTTGGCCACATCTGGCAATAATCAGGGGTTACTCCTGACTTTGCACTCAGGAATCACTCCTGGCGGTACTCGGGGGCCCATATAGATGCTGAAGATTGAAGTCGGGTTGGCCGTGTGCAAGGCAAGCCCCTTTTCCCCCATGGTATCTTTTTAGCAGCCTGAGCTTCTTAAACTGGATTGCAATCCCACTGTGGGCTTGTATTAACTGTGTGTGTGTGTGTGTGTGTGTGTGTGTTGGGTTTCCCAACAATTTTAAGATAAGTTTATAGTTAATTATCAGTAAACAATTAATTTTATATATCTGGGGTAATGTGAAAATTTCTCAAGCAACAAGGAGTCACAAGTAGAAAAAGTTTAAGCAGCCTCTATCTAGGCTATGCTATATGAAGCGAGAAAATTGAGGCTCAGAGAGAAGTGATTTGCCCAAGCCACAAGACAGTGTTAACAGGGCTGAGCTGGAAGGCTATTGTTGGGCTGTGCTCTTTCAGTCATGATCTTGCCCACTCACCAGTGCTCTCTCTCTCTCTCTCTCTCTCTCTCTGATGGCATCATAAAAGCATATGAATGGACATTTCTTAGTTGAATAAATTTCTACCAATTTCTTTATTGAATATTTTTGTGCTAAACCTTCACATATTTATACGTGATTATTATTTTTCTAGGGTGTCAGATGCCTGATACATTTAATTCATGGTTTCTTATAACTCTACTTCATGTCTGGTAAGTGAGCAATGTAAGTGAGGTCATCATCGTTTTTACTTTAACAGTGCCTACTTGTTAAGATACTGCCTTTAGTAAAGCTGATTATATGCAGTGGTAGCTGTTCAGACATAAAATTGTTCCTTTCATTTTAATAACCAGTGTCTTGAAGTACAGTTTTATTAAAGGTCAAAGTATAGTCCCAGAAGGAAACTAGTATTTGTAAAATGTTCTCAAAGTACACCTAACCCAGCGAACAATGCTATCAGTATCTCTAGGAGACTCTGTGAGGTTGGATGGAAAGTTCTCTCCCTTGGCTGTTTTAGGAAAGTTCACATTTACGTAAAAGTGGTTTGAATTGTGAGAATCCGTGGTCATTTTCATTGCTGGTCATCAGAAACCTATAACAAATTATAGCACTGACATTTACCTCGAAAATGTGCATACAGGTTAGATTCATGCCAGGTTTGCTTCATGTAAAAATATTTAACACCTTAAACAGTATATTTTTTCTTCAGCTGCAAAATAAGTAGCCAAAAAAAATCCATTTTTCATCTAATGTTACCCAGTATTAAAGGTCACAAGGATATAGGAGAGACGTTGAGGTGGGGGCTGGTTGAACTGCCAGATCTTGGGAAAGTAAATTCCGGAGAACTAAGTTTACTACTTTAACCATACGGAGTATCTGAGGAACCGGGGGAATGGTTGCCCTGTCAAAAGAACCCTTGTTTGAGACTGCCTTTAGCTGAGCTTTGCATCACACGACTGACTGCTCTATAAAGACTTTGGTTTTGATCGCCTCTGAAATATTTCTTCTTCTGAACTCACATGGTCACCGAGGTTGGCTAAGGGGCCGACGGTATCCATATATCTTGTTACTTGTTTCTAAGCTAGTCGATTCTTTTTTTTTTTTTTCTTTTTGGGTCACACCTGGCGATGCACAGGGGTTAAGCCTGACTTTGCACTCAGGAGTTACTCCTGGCGGTGCTCAGGGGTCCATATAGGATGTTGGGAATTGAACCCGGGTTGGCTGCGTGCAAGGCAAATGCCCTGCCCGATGTGCTATCATTCCAGCCCCTAATCAAGTCGATTTTTTTTTTTTGCTTTTTGGGTCACACCTGGTGTTGCATATGGGTTACTCCTGACTCTGCACTCAGGAATTACCCCTGGCGGTGCTCAGGGGACCATATGGGATGCTGGGAATCGAACTTGGTTAGGCTGCGTGCAAGGCAAACACCCTACCCATTGTGCTATCGTTCCAGCCCCTAAGTGAGTCGATTCTTGAATTCACACATCCTGGGAGGTTTGCTGGGAGTCAGGGAGAATGCTCAAGGTGCTCACAGTCTAGTCGGGAAGATGAGACATGGGAAATGGTTCTCTAATATGCATGACCGGTGCTTAGGGGATCACAGAGGTAGCACGACTCTCAGGACCCATGCTCACTCTTCCTGCTTGTTGAAATGTGCCGTATCCTCCATTCAGGCAGCTGGGAGGGCAGACTGCCTTCTGCCTGGATGGGAAAGGATAGGAACGGTTCAGGAAGGGGAGCTGGGGAGTTGGGTCTACAGAGAGGAAAACTACTTTTTCAAAAGGAGAGGACTGCAGATGTACTGTAGAATTACTCATTGGCAAGGTGGGAGGGTCAGAGGAGGCTAGACTGTTCCCCGAGGAGCTCAAAGATAATATTCAGAGCCTGTATGAAAGACTCCTTATTGCCCGTGGAACTCAAGGTATCAGAGTGTTAGAGGGAGTGGATGGCAAAATAAAATATATAATCCCTGTGACCACATCTCAAGGTCAGTACCTGACTAATAGCAGCTGGGCGAACCTTGAAACTACTTATAGTTCTTTTAAGTTAGCCACTGTTTCCAAACGTGCCTGCTGAGTCTTCTTTTCCAAGGTTGGTTTAATTTCTCAGAGGTGTAATGAGTACCACCATCAGTAAAGTGGTGGGGGGGGTGGCAGGGAGCCGCAGAGGTCTGCATCAGATCTGCTCTTGCTCTCCCCTCCCCCTTGCTCCCTTAGTTCTCGTGATCCGCAGGCTTTGATGGAATGAGTCAGTTGGCCTTTGAGTTTGAATTTGCAAACTTACTGAAAATGTACTGAGTGTTATAGATGGAGAGGATGACGTGGGCATTGGAGGGAACACTATAGTTTATGAAACCTTCAAGAAACTCTAGTGGGAAGCAGATATAAAATATAGTTGCATATAATGCGTGGCAGCGAAGTGCTCTGCTCAAGGCACAAAGAGATACTGTGGTTGTGAGGAGGCATGACCTCATCCAGATTTGGTGGAGGGGGAGCATGCGGGCAAGCGGTGGATAAATTGGGGCTCTGTGGGGAAGGTGTCATCGAGGTACACAGTGAAGGATGAGCAAATTTCTGTCTGCAAAAGGAGGAACATCTTAAGTTTGGGGGGGATATCAGGAGCAAAACAAAAAACCTGTAGAACATGGAGGATTTGGCAGCAGTCAGCTGTCTGAAGCACTTGGGCAGGTCTGTGGAGGACTGTGGGGGAAGCGCTCTGGGAAAGCGGGTTAGTGCCTAGTGATGCTGGGATTTCCAGAAAGTATTGGGTGGGCTGGAGTGACAGTACAGCGGGTAGGGCACTTGCCTTGCAAGTGGCCGCCGACCTGGGTTCAATCCTGGGCACTCCATATGGTCCCCTGAGCACTTTCAGGAGTGATCCCCAAGTATAGAACCGGGAGTAAGCCTTGAACACCACTGGGTGTGGCCCAAAAATGGGGGCAGGGTGGGGGAAGGGATAAGAAAGAAAGAAAAGCATTGGTGAACCTGTTTTCTAAGGGGTAGAAAGTATTGGGAGAAGAATGGATCCACTTCAAGTCAGTGAAAAACTCTACTGATTTTGGTTTTTTGGTTTGTTGTTGTGTGGCTGGTTTAAAAAAAAATTATTTTTTCTCTTGGTTTTGGGGCTCTGGTATTTAGGGCCTACTCCTGCTCCTGGCTTGGTGCTTTGGGGATCTGTCCCAATGGTGCTCAGGTTACTGGTTGGTGATCAGGCCTGGGCTGCCTCATGTAAAGCATGCTTGTCGGCTCTTTGAGCCATCTCCATAACTCCCTCCGTCTTTTTTTTTTTTTCTTTTTGGTGGCCCATGAAATTGAACCCAGAGCCTTGTAATTGAAGGATAACCAAATTCAATAATAAGGACCTTCATTGAACTTTCTAGAGATATAGAGATTGAAATACTTCCTGTTGGTGGTTGTGAGGAGAGGTGGAAGGCTTAGAAACAGTCATGAAAGTACAGCTCACCCCCGCCCCTCCCCAAACTAACCAAAATCCTAATAAACAGAATACTCTGACAGTGGGTTTTCTTGAAAGCTTGTTGGAGTTCCCCCAGGGTGATGGCTGTCTGCTAAGTCTCAGAATAGGGGCAGGATTTCTTTCATCCCTCTAGTTCCCTGGAGAGGTGTTTATATTTCTCTAATCCGCTCTGCTTTTTCTAGTTCCACAATTTTTCTGTATTGTTAGGACTTAGGACTGGGAGCCCCCACCCCCCAGTCCCTGGAGGTCCCCTCTCAGTGGTTTCCATGTGGGCCGGCAGGTGCTCTGACTGTATTCTTTGTCCGCTGAGTGAGATTAGTGTTGACTGTGGCCACTGTCTGGGCTTTCTGGCATTCCCTCAAGGACTTGATAGACATGGCCCCTCCTCTCGGCCTTGTCATGGGCGACACATAATCCATGCAGGTGCATCCACAGGAAACCAGGGGTGCTCTGACTTTGCCCTCACTCCCTCCATCACCAGGTACCAGGCACCTCCATCACTCAAACTTGATTTTTAGTAACAAGTGCATTTTTCATGTTGTGACCTGGAATACATCCACCAGTCTGATTTTTCCCAAAAATTTGTTGTTATGAGGTCACACCTGGCGATGTTCAGGAGTTACTCCTGGCTCTTCGCTCAGGTATTACTCCTGGGGACCATATGGGATGCCAGGAGACAAACCTGGGTCCACAATGTGCAAGGCAAATGCCCTACCCACTGTACTATCTCTCCAGCCCCTATCTAATGCTTTTAAAATATAATAACCTTATTACCAAAGGAATGATTTCTATTCCATTCAAATTTTATTTTAAGCAAACATTCCAACTGTCACCTGTGCAGTTAATTCCTCTGTGTTGCAAGCAGCAATGCTGAACAAACCGGTCCTGAGCTTTCAGCTTCCCCGTTCCTGTGCTTTAGACTTCTCAGTACAGGTTGGATCAGCACACACATAAACTCCTTTGCATCCTCCGCTGCTCTCAAGATCAAGTGGGTTTCAGAGCAACATATTCATATCCCATCAAATATGCTGCCTTTACTCATCTTACCTGCTGCCATTCTAGATCTGTGACACCACCATACCCTCTCTAAGACACAACATGGGGCTGGAGCGATAGGTAGGGCACTTGCCTTACATGCGACAAACCTGGATTTGATCCCTGGGACCCCATATGGTCCCTCAAGCACCACCAGAAGTAATTCCTGAGCGTAGAGCCAAGAGTTACCCCTGATCATCAGCGAGTTGGGTCTTTCTCCCAGAAAAAGACAAAACTATATGCTAGAAATACCAAGTTTTTTTTACACAGTATTTGCTGAGGTAAAGTCTCATTTCCCATTCCCTGTCCACCTTGATCTCATCTCTTCTTTAAAGCCTTCTCTTCCCCGCAGTAGAGTTAGTTCCTCTCCTGTGTTACCTGAGTATTTTGGACATCTCATGGCGGCACTCATTCCACAATGTTTTTTTCTTTTTTAACTATTTTATCATATATGTGTCAGTCTTTTTTGCGAATTGTGAGTTTACTCTAAGAATGTTGACTAGCATTTTTTCCTGGCATTGGGGGTAGGGGTGGCAGGAGGCGGGGGGAAGGGTGGGGGAGGGGCTCTCTCCCATGCCTGGAGGGCCCAGGGACCTCTCCTGGTGACACTCAGCTACCCTGGAGGGATCATTGCTATTCTCTGCAGTGCTGGGGCTTGAACTCAAGACTCTGAGAACAGTAGACAGTGCTTCTACCCTCTGAGCTGAGTTCTCTTCTCGAAGAAAATGAGCTAACTACTACTCCTTCTCAGCCACATCTTACTGTTAATACATATTTCTTTCTTTCTTTTTTTAATTTTTTTGGAGGACAGGGGCATACTCAGCAGTATTCAGGGATTACTCCTGGCTCTATGCTCAGGGATCATTCGTGGAGGAGGTGCTCAGGGGACCCTCTCAGGTGTTGGGAATTGAATCTGGGTCGGCCACGTGCAAGGCAAGCACTTTACCCATTGTACTATCTCTCTGGTCCATCAATAGATATTTCTTAAGTAAGTGTAGCCATCAGATTTGACTTGGCCACTGTGACAGTTTGGAAGGGCTCTGGCCATTACCCATTGATCAGGTGATAGGGCCGAAACTCCGCTCCTGCTTAAAAGTTTCTGTGCAAGGTGAGATGTTGGTAGTTGAGATTTATGTTGTTGTTATTAGTGCCAGTAGGTTCGTAGGACTCTCCATTTAAAATTACATGAAACATTAGTACTCTGTAGATGCAAAAATTAATTTTAGAAAATGGAATGGAACAAGTAAAATGACTGACAGTGTTGGAGTAAAGAAAGGAATAAAATGTAGTTTGTATTTAAACTTTTTTAAAAAAAATTCTTTCCTGTCCCCTAGAAAGAGCAACAAGTAAGTTTGGAAATAGTCCAGGGTGATAAGTGCCGTGTTATGCAAACAGGCAGGTCCTATGGGAACATGGAAAGGGACTGTCTGGGTTGACCAAGGAAAGTGGAGGCCGGAACCAGAGGATTTGGGGTTTTGAGCTGTTACTAGCAAGGAAAAAATACTTGCAAATGACCTTTTTTTAATGTGGGGGACCTCCCGAGAAGTGCTCAGGGGCCCTGGGGCCCACTTCCAAGTGACACTTAGCTTGGCTCATCTGTGCTGGTGGGTATCTAGTGCTCCCCATTAGGACTGAACTCAGGGCTGCATGCCTGAAGATACACACCCCAGCTTTGAAGCTATCTCCCTGGCCCTGGGAAGTACTTATTTTGTTGTTCCAAGTGGGAAAGGCGAATGCCTGATCATCAGGGGAGAAACTGCATGAAGGGAAGCATTTTGTTACTTGTTTTTATTTGTTTGTGGTTTTTTTGTTTGTTTGTTTTGCCTTACCTGGTGGTGTCCAGAGCTTATTCCTGATTCTGTGTTCAGGGGACAATGTACAGAGCCACCAAATACAACCAGTGTCGGGAATCAAACCGGTGTCAACAGCATGCAAGGCAAGCGTCTTGATGCTGTACTCGCTCTCCTCTCTTATTCTCGGGGTTGATTTGGCAGGGCCAGGAGTGGAACTCTTTATCACGGAGCCACATTGTTTTTTCAGGATGGAGAAACAAAGGAACAGGCTAGGGCAGAGGTTCCCAAATGCTTTTGATTTATCACCCTTCTGTCAGTTAAGAAAATCACTTATTGCCACCCTGGAAAATCTACTTTCTTTACATGAATAAAGAAAAAGTATCCCCCGGTCCCCAGAAGGAGGGGGCCGGTATCTCCCACTTTGGGAGATGCTGGCTTAGGGCAAGAAGTCTCTGGAAAAGAAGAGAAGGAAGTCAAGTGTGGATGTGGGAAGGGGTTGGCAAACTGGCTGCTTCCCCTTTGAGCCCAGAGAACTGGCCGACAGACACTCGCAGTCTGGGCCGGAGCCCGTGCAAACCTCACAACAGTTTGGGAATAGCCAGAGGGCTTTCGAGCTCTCACCGGATTCCAGCAACTCAGACCTCCTGTCTGTGGTGAGCTCGGCGTGTGTACATCCTTCCTCCCTCCTCCTGCCACGCACACATGGAGCTTTATTGTGTGCAGCATATCACCAACAGCATAACCCCACCATCTGCGACTCGGGAGCGGCTTCCTGATAGCACACCAGGCAGGCAACAGGGCCCATTGCAGCTCTTGGGAGACACATAGTGTCAGGTGAGACGGCTTCAGGAAGTGCCTCACTCCACTTGTCTGTTGCCCACAGACAGTTCTGTGGCCCTCATGCTCTCCACATGAAGGCCGAGCTGCATGGGGAAAGAGTTCAGGAAACCACTTACAGATAGCCATGTCCATAGCCTCAGGAAAGGGTCAGCTTGCCAGCTCCCAAGTAAATAAACTCATTCATCTGCACACTGCTGAGGCTCGGCTGTGGCCACGGAGCTGCTGCTTTCTTGGCCTCGGCTGGTGGCCGAGTACGGGAAATCAGGAGGTGCAAGTTCCCTGTGGGGTTCCTTCCTATCAGGGAGAGTGACAAACCTGTACAAGTGCCCACGAGTCTTGCCTGCATTAAAACTCAGATCCCCTCTGCATAGCTAATAAACTCCCATGAGGGAGGAAACAAAGCCAGAACACAATTGGCATTGTTGTATAGGCTCAGAACAAGCGAGACAGGATGCTGAGAGCTGCCAAGGCATGGCAGGAGGGAGGTACCAGGAATAACCAGACTTCTACAACCCCCGTGCCCCACTTTAGGCCCAGGAGAGCAAGCGCTGCCAGGAAACTCTTGTTCCTTTGAACTCTGAGGACACTGTCATTGAATCTCTTCTAGGCCAGAAGGAAGAGGCTTTTGGGTGTCTTCCTCTCCCAGAATGGTGGAGACAGCCCACAGTGACATTGCCAGGGAGACACTATAGCTTGGGGGACAAACGGGGTGGACACCTCAGGCTTCCTTTCAGCACCTCTCCACCACCGTGCAACCTCAGGTTATACGTCTCCTCAGAGTGACGGTTACTTTTCTGTGAAACAGGGACACTTAGACCAGCTTGTAGTGAATACAGTGACAAATTTCATGAAAAGTCTCAGTAAATGACAGGAATCTTTATTCTTGTTTGACTTAGGTAGAATTTGCATCCGAGCCCTTTCTTTTATGAGACTCTTAGTCAATGAATGAATCTTCCCTTTCCTCTTGAATCCGTGCTTGCCTTTTAGAGGTATCGGAGCTCTCAGACTCGGACTGAACACTCCTTTTTTCCCTTTTACTTTGCGAGCTGGATTATGTGGCTTTCCTTATATGTAAACGAGATCAGTATTATTTACGAGCCACTGGAAGTGCTATGAAATTTTAAAACCACAATAATAAATTGTGGGTTTAAGAACATCATTAAACTTGGGAGGAATGACTGAAATTGCTCCTAAACAGATGGATTATACTTAGTAAATACTAAGTATAGGTGCTTAGTAAATAACTATTCATCGATGGCTAATAAATTTAATCCAAGAAACTTTTGAAACATTTTCTTTCCCTGCTTCTCCTTCCTTTGTTGATGCTGTTGAACGCGGGCTTGGTTTTGGCGCTTGCACGTCTGGTTGTGGAGCTCATCGGGACTGTATGTCAGGTTGCGGTGCTCACATACTTGGCCAGGCTGCTCACTGGGAGTCTCCCTTTCCCTTGGGGATGCTGGTACACGTGCTCTCTGAGGGTTGCACTCTTAGTCCTGCAGCTCCTCCACATTCTGGGCTGCTCTCTTCTGGCAGTCACTCCTGGCTGCCTCTTTGTAGTTGGAATGCTGGCCAGGGATCGCACCTTTTAGTTACGGTGCTCACACATATTTGGCTATGGTTAGCCCAAAATCTCCTGTGGCACCAGGGATGACAGGCAGGAGAGTTGCCAGGTTCAGGCAGCAGAGTTGCCAGGATCTCACTCAGTTAATGTAGGTGGCACCAGAGAGTGATATCAAGGCGTCATGTTAGCAAGGCGGGTACTTTAGGCCTTCAGCTGTCTCCCGGCTCCCAAGAACCATTGTTACTACTAGATCATCTATTTTATTTCATTTTCTTCAAACACGTTTTTTTTTTTTTTATTACGATAACATTGGTTTATAAGTAAACGTTTATAAATTTTATGGGTACAATGTTACAACACCCACCACCCAAGTACCACCAGTATTCGGCCATCACTGTTGAAAATTTACTTTATCACCCATCACCATTCCCATCTGCTCCACTGCCCTCCTTGGTAACCTCAGTTCTCTCCTTAGAGTTCACACTGAACTTTTTTTTTCTTTTTGTGTCACACTCGGTGATGTGCAGGGGTTACTCCTGGCTCATGCACTCAGGAATTACTCCTGGCGATGCTTGGGGGACCATATGGGATGCTGGGGATTGAACTTGGGTCGGCCATGTACAAGGCAAATGGCCTACCCTCTGTGCTATCGCTCCAGTTCCCACACTGAACTTTGTTCCCTTGCTTTGTTTCTTTATATACCACCTATGAGTATTTGTCTTTTTTCCTTCTGACTTATTTTGCCCAGCCTGACATCCTCTACCTCCATTTATGTTTCAGCCAAAAGCAAGATCTCATCTTTTCTTGTAACTGTTCCATGTTGTGTGTGTATGTGTTTTGTATATACCAGAATTTCTTTATATAGAGAGGTGCCTCTCCAGTGCTGCTAGGAGCTATCAGGACTATACCTGACAGTTCTTGGGAGGCCATGATGTGTTGGTGATCAAATCTGGGGCCCTGTGCATGCCAAATATTTGCTCTAGCCTTCTGAGCTCTCTCCCTGGTCCTGTTCCACAGCTTCTGTTTTTGATTACTTAGATTTTGTCTAGATCTTGGCTATTAGATTTTTTTGTTTGTTTATTTTTGCCACACCTGGAGATACTCAAGGGTTATTCCTGGGTCTGTACTCAGGAATCACTCAGCGGTCTTAGGGAACCATTACGGATAGGATGCTGAGGATTGAACTTGGGTCAGCTGCGTGCAAGGCAATTGCCTTACCCACTGTACTGTCACTCCAGCTCCTAGATTTTGATTATTGTAAACTTTGCTATATGAACATAGAACATAGATTATATGTATGTATACATATATATGCGTATGTATACATATGCTTATGGTTTTTTTCTTAGTGCTTTTGTGTTTTTTGAATAGGTATGGAGTTGCTAGATTGTCTAGGTCTTTTTGTTTTTAATATTTGGATATCCCTTCACATTTTTCTATAGATACTGAATGAGTTTGGGCTGTAGTGATAGCATAGCAGGTAGGGCATTTGCCTTGCACGCAGCCAACCTGGGTTTGATTCCTTTGTCCCTCTTGGAGAGCCTGGCAAGCTACCGAGAGTATTCTGCCCACACGGCAGAGCCTGGCAAGCTACCCATGGAGTATTCAATATGCCAAAAACAGTAACAACAAGTTTCACAATGGAGATGTTACTGATGCCCACTCAGCAAATCGATGAACAATGGGATGACAGTGCTTCAGTGCTACTGAATGAGTTTACATTCCCATCCACAGTCATTGAGAGTTCTTTTTTTTCTCACATCCCATCTGTACTTGTTTCTAGTCTGTTGATATAGGCCATTCTTGAAAATGGAGGGTGATATCTTACTATCATTTGTATTTGCATTTCACTGATAATCAGTGGTGGGGAGCAGTTTTTCATGTGCCTGTAAACCATCTGTGTGTCTTCTCTGAAGAAGTATTTATTCAGCTCTTCCTATTTTTTTAAAGTCCAGTTTATTTTTAAATAAAATTTTTGTTTGGATGGTTGGGGCTTTTGTTTATTTTGGCTTTTTAGGTCATACCCAGCAACACTCAGGTCATTCAGGTTACTCCTGGCTCTCCACTCAGGAATTATTCCTGGTGGTGCTTGGGAGACCATATGGGATGCCAGGGATCAAACCCAGGTCAGCTGCATGCAAGGCAAACACCCTACTTGCTGTACTGTAGCTCTAGCGCAAAAATTTTACATGTGTTTGTGTGTTGCAGTGCTGGGGATTGAACCCAGGACCCTATACATACAAGGCAAATTCTCTGCCAGAGAGCTACACTGCTCTACTAGTGAGCTTGAGTCATACTGGCAGTGCTCAAGGGGTTACTCCTGGCTCTGCACTCAGGAGTTACTCCTGGTGGTGTTTGGGGGACCATATGGGATGCCAGGGATGAACCCAGGTTGTCCACATGCAAGGCAAGTGCCCTACGTGCTACTATTGATCCAGCTCCGCTTCGTATTTTTTGATGGGATTGTTTTGTTGTTGTTTTCCTTATATGTCTTGGATATTAACCTTATGTCAGATGTATGGTATTGTATGTGAATATTTTTTCACATTCAGGTAGGATTTTGTTTTGTTTTGTTGATAGCTTCTTTCACTGCGTAGTTTTAGTTTGATGTAATCCCAGTTGTTTATTTTGGCTTTTGTTTTCCTTGCTAATGAAGTTGTATTAATAATAACACCGCTGAAACTAGTATCATGAATGTAGCCTAAGTTTTCTTAGATACTTTTCTGGATCTGCATTTTACTTCTAAGTCTAATTTAATCCTTATTTATCAATTTTTTTTTGAGGAGGTGGTCACACTTGGTGGTGCTCAGGGTGTCCTCATGACTCTTGCTCAGGAATCATTCCTGGTGAGCTCAGAGGCTATATGGGGTGTCAGATCAGCACCATACTCACTGTACTATCATAGGCCCCATGTCTAATCCATTTTTTCTTTTTTTCTTTTTGGGTCGGAGTTACTCCTGGCTGTGCTCAGGGGACCATATGGGATACTGGGAATCGAACCCAGGTCAACCACGTGCAAGGCAAACGCCCTACCTGCTATGCTATTGCTCCAGCCCTGAATCCATTTTGAGTTAACTTTTGGCATTTTGTTATATTATTATTATTATTTTTGCTTTTTGGGTCACACCTAGTGTTGCACAGGGGCTACTCCTGGTTCATGCTGACTCGTGCTGTCAGAAATTACTCCTGGAGGTGCTCAGTGGACCATATGGGATGTTGGGAATCAAACCCAGGTTGGCCGCATGCAAGGCAAATGCCATACCAGCTGTACTATCGCTCCAGCCCCATGTTGTTTTATTCTTTTGCATGTGCCTAACCAGTTTTTTTCATGCCATTTGTTGAAGAAGCATTTCTTATATTAGTTTTATCCTTTATCCCCTTGACTCCTTGTTGTAATTAATTGTCCCTATACTTGCGGGTTTATTTCTGGGCTCTCAGTTTCATTCCATTGGTCTGGTTTGAGTTCCTACTCTTATGCCAGTACCATATTGCTTTGACATCTCCGGAAATACTTATTGACCCGGTCTGGATTGGTGTTTGGTCCTGTCAGTGCAGTGCCTGGGGACCGCCAGAGCCTCACCTAACAGTCTTCGGAGGCCACGTGGTGCCAGAGACCTAACCTTAAGCCTCCCCCATGCAAATTACTTTACTCCTTCCATGAGGAGCTATTCTGCCCACTCCTGAAGTGTATTTTGTATTCTGAAGAGCAATTTTCTTTATGTTTTAGCATGGAATTTGATTCCTCCCAGAAAAGAACCCTGAGCAAATTTTGACTGTGGGAGGTGAGCGGTTTGTCCATACCAATGGTGCTCAGGGGCAGTTCATGCTCTGTGCTCCTGACGGATGCTGGCAGTGCTCATGGGACCTTGTCTGGGCCAGGGATTCTAACTGGGTTTGACAACATGCAAGGCAGACACATTATTTTCCATACTATCTCCCCGAAATTTGAAGGTAATTTTTTTTTTTAAATTCTTTTATTGATTCACCATGTGGAAACTTACAAAGCTTTCAGGTTTAAGTCTCAGTTATACATTGCTCAAACACCCATCCCTTGAAGGTAAATTAATAGCAAAATGTAATTTGATTTTCACCTTTAGGCATTTTTCATACACATTGAAGATTTAGTCTTTTATTTAAATGTATTTGTGGGGCTGGAAACAAAGTACAGTAGATAAGGTATTTGCACACAGTGAACCCTAGTTTGATCCCTGGCACCACATACGATCCCCTGAACACTGCTAGGAATGAGCCTTGAGCACAGCCTGGTATGGCCCCAAAATGAACAAAAAATTTGATTGTTATGGAATCAATCAATTTACATACCAAATTCAGAACGTTGCTGTGTAGTCAAAACTTATGACTACTATAGGTTTGCAGTGGGTACCAAAACTCTTAAATCTATGTTTTAATTATGCTTTTGGGGGGGTTTGTTTTGATGCTAGGCCTGACGGTGCTCAGGGGTTATTCCTGGCTCTGCAGTCAGAAATCACTCCTGATCATATGAGGTGCTGAGGACTGAACCTGTGTTGGCCATGTGGGTACGGAGGGTATATGCCCTACCCTCTGTACTGTTGCTCCAGCCCCCTTGTTTGCCTTTTTGAACTTGTTTCACTCTTTTTCCTTTAACCATCTGTCATGCTAGAAACATTTCTGGATGATTCAGAAGTTCTAATCATTTTGCTTATTTTTTTGTTTTGGGGCCATGCCAGACCATGCTCAAGGACTGCTTCCAGGTCTGTGCTTGGAAAGTAAATAAAAATAAAAGAGCAGACTGAAGGTGTAGGCATCAAGATGAGAGGGCTAAGAATGTTCCTTCAGCTACAGTCTAGATATTCCAGGTGACTTAGATGTGGACAGCAGTTTCCAACTGAGTTTTTCCAGATGAGGACAAACACAACAGTTTTTCACAGCAGGGCTACTTTTCTCTCCTTAGCTACCTAGAGAATTCGATTCATACATTCAGAGTAAAACTTACTTTCGTTCAGGGGGGCCTCTAGCAGTGATGGGAGTGGAGACTGAGGGGTCACTTCGGTGATACTCCGCCAACCCAGCTGGTTGATTGAATGTGGTGTGCTGCTCAGGTCCAGGAGTGATCAGGGACCACCAGGAGTATCCCTGGTAGTGTTAGGAAAGATGTGGATTCAGGATCAAATGGAATTTCACACATGCAAGACTCAAGCTCTTTGAGCTGTCTTTGCCTCCCCTCTACTTAAGTTTTACTTTTTAACTGGGGGTGCTCCCAAGTGGTGCTCTGGGGGCCCAGTGGTCAGTCACTTTGGGGAATTCTTAGCCAGCCAGGCTGATGGTCAGTTTGAGGTTCGAGGATGTCCTGCCGAAAGAGCCCCATATTGCCGCAGGGAGCCAGCCCAGCTGTGTTCAGGGGCCTGCGGGGCTGCACCCAGTGATTCTCAGGGGACCACGTAGTGCTAGTGAGCTGCTTGTTAGTATCCCTGAACTACTTTCTGTTCCTCTTTTAGTGGAGTTTTTGGTTGGCTGAATGTGGTGCTGAAGAAATCCTGTGGAATTTTTTTTTTTTTTTAAATTTGGAGCCACACCTGCCGGTATTTAAGGCATAATCTTGACTTTGTGTTCAGGGATCACTCCTAGAAAGATTTGGGGGACCATATGACATGCTGGGGATTGAACCTAGCTTGGCTCTACCCATTGTACTAAAGCTCCGACTCCCAGACTCTTTTTCTTTTTTTTTTTTTGGTCTTGGGGGGGCGGGGGGGCGAAATTCGGACCACAACCTAGCTGTACTCCAGGGCTTACTCCTAGCTCTGTGCTCAGGGCTTATTCCTGGTGCTGCTCATGAGGTGCTGCTAGTGGAACCTGGGTAAGCTGCATGCAAGACAGTTGCCCTACCCATTTTGCTATCTCTCTAGCCTCCAAGCCACCAGAATCTTTCCCCAGAGAACTTATGGAACTCTGCAGTGTACTTCATGTAAACGGGAAAGAAGACTGAGGCTTCGTTTTGATTTTGTATCTTTTGCTATGTGTGATGAAATGAACTGTAAAGCTTTGTGTTCCAAAGTGGTTTTTATATAAATGTTCTATTAAGTTGAATAGGTACAGTGTCTTAGAGGTAATTAGAAATTACCCTGCCTTAAATTCAGAGGTTTAATTCCATATTTTCTAAAAATTGTTAATATCAGCAGAATTAGATACAGGTTATGACACACCTCTCTCAAAAGGCAGGTGCACACTTTAGTTTTTATTTCTGAATCAGACTATCTTGAGCATTGTATTTTTGCTAAAATAAATTCACCCAAATTTTCATTTCCAGCCCTGGTGATACTGAATTTTTGGCCAGCCCCGGAAGTCCCTGGGGATTACTGGAGGGGTGGGGGGTGTCATTCCTGTTGGTACTCTAGGGACCATGCAGTGCAGGGAATTGGGTCCCGGCCTTCTCCATGGAAGACATGCATTCAGCCCCTTGAGCTATCCTTTGGCCAGTGACAATATTTTGTTTTTGTTTTGAGGTGATGCACAAAGGTTACCTCAGCTCTGTGTTTGAGGGTCACTCCTAGAGCTGCTTGGGGGGTTGGGGGGGCACAATATTATGTCTGGGATCAAACCTGTACCTTCTTCTATATGTTAAGGTTCCACTCAGCCAATTTAGCTGTCTCTCTGATCTAGTGGTGTTAATTTTTGTTGTTGTCATTAATGTTTTTGTTTTTTGGCCACACCTGGCTGTGCTCAGGAGTCACCCCTGGAGGGCTTGAGGGACCATATGGAGTGCTAGGGATCAACCCCTGGTTGGCTGTACCAGCTATAATATCTCCCTAGCCCCAGTGACATTATTTTTAATTGCAGGCTTGAGAAGAAAGGGTTAACTTCTCGGGGCTCACCAGCTCTCAATACCAAGGTGCTAACCTTCCTTTAATTTTTTTTACTTTTCCTTTTGTTTCATGAATAAAGATCCAACTTTTTATATGGTATTTCAAAGCTCTTTTGGCCTTAATTTCTTCTTTGTCCAGCTTTCAGCTCATCTTTCCAATGTGCAGGTACAGTGTTTCATTTCTATGAAGCTTTCTCTGATCCCACTCAGCCATAAGTAATGAATTCCATTCATTTTGTGCTTTTCTTGGGATACCTAACCACATTTTCTCTTAGGGCTATTTCCTTTATTGTTTTGTTTTTGGGGCCATACCTGGCAGTGCTCAGGGCTTACTCCTGGCTCTGCGTCCAGGGGCCACTCATGACAATGTTTCGGAGACCATATGGGGTACTGGGGGTTGAACCTCAGTGGGTCAACCTCATATGTGGGAAGCACCCTACCTGCTGTACACTCTCCAGCCCTTCTTAGAGCTGTTTCTATATGGCATTGTTCATTTTCCCTGAGAGAGACTAACTGCTCCTTGGAAACTAGGTTCTTTTTTGCCATCTCTCTACTCTCCATAGCATTCAACTGTACATCCTTAGATAATTGGAATTCCATGTATGCTCATTAAGTGGATCAGGTGTTCTTCAGCATTTTGAAAGTCTTTCCGTTTGCTTCAGTGGTTGTCATTTCTGCTGAGGTGACCATTTGAACCAACTGTTATCTGTAAGGGCTGTAAAACAAACTGTGTTATAAAACAAAAAACACTTCACCCTACGTTCATATAGTTAGTAAGTTTATGGTCTGAGAAAAATCTGTGCCTTTTAAACCTCAGAGGGCAGGTGTATTAACAAACTACAGAATTTTCAAATAAATGGAGAATTCCATGACCTCACTTTTGCTGTTGATGAATTGGCCTTGGACAACACTTAGGCATCAAAACACACCGCTACTTTTCAGGTGAGACTGGCCTGAGTGATTTGATTAACTAAGAAAAATGGTGTGGGGGGGAAAAGGACTGCTAAACATTTTCCCCCAATTTGTTTCTGTCTTGGAATATGCCCTGTATATCTTTTTCCATGACCTGTTTTTATAACAAAGTGTTGTTTTGTTTTGGACCATGCCCAGCTGTTCTCAGGGCTTCTTCCTGGCTCTGTGCTTAGGGATCACTTTTGACAGTGCTCGGGGGACCATATGTGGAACTGGGTTTTGATCCCAGGGTTGCCATGTACAAGGCCACCATACTATCACTCTCGCTCCTAATGTGTTATTTAGGAGCTCTGAGTTCAGAGGTTACAGATTTAGAATCACAGCATCAGCAAATCCCAAGATTCAAACATTAGCGATTAGATAGTTAACTGTTAGATAGCTGAGTTTACACATTATTCATCCTTTAAAATTGGTACATTCTCTATGTTTTGACAATATCCATTCTATCACTTAAATCTTTGGGTGTCCCTGTTAGAAAGTTTTTGCTTTATATATTTAATGTTGAGCAATTTTCTTCCTTGCTGGTTCTGATTCTGGTTTGGTTTTGTTTTTTATAGGGGTGGGGGCAGTGTGGTGGGCCCAATTAGTGGTGCTCAGGGATTACTCCTAGCTCTGTGCTCAGGGATCATTCCATGGGGGTTGGAGCACCATCTGGGATGCTGGCAGATCAATCACAAACAAGTCAAAGCACCGTGCCTGCTGTGCTATCTCTCTGCAACCTCCTACCCCCAACTCTAAGTCATGAATGGTTAATCAATTTTCTATAATGTTTAAAGCAATTATTTTATTTTCTCCTGATTCAGAATTGTCTGCTCTCTTCTTTTGTCCTTTTGTCTTTTAAAAAATAATGTTGATAAACTATGGATAGTATTTCTTTTTTTTTTTTTTTTTTGCTTTTTGGGTCACACCTGGCGATGCACAGGGGTTACTCCTGGCTCTGCACTCAGGAATTACCCCTGGCGGTGCTCAGGGGACCATATGGGATGCTGGGATTCGAACCTGGGTTGGCCGCGTGCAAGGCAAACGCCCTACCCGCTGTGCTATCACTCCAGCCCCTGGATAGTATTTCAAGTACAGTCTGGTCTATGCTGATTAGAACAAAACTATGAATAGTATTTCAAGTACAGTCTGGTCTATACTGATTAGAACAAACCATTCACTTTGCACATTGAAGATACAATATTTTTGCTGCAGTATTTGGCATAACATTAACTGGTGTGGGGGCAACTTTGTCTTCCTTTACCTTTGAAGGAACATGTACAACTTAAACCTGTAAGGCTTTATCACAGATGTGTCTCACCCATTTCACCTACAGTTATTCTTTCAACGCAAGGGCCTTAGACTTAACCTTATTCAAATTCATTGTTAGATTCAGCCATTGAAACTACTTGTTGAAGTATTTTCAGTTCATTGTTAGGTCATCCAGCATATTTCTCTTCCTGCCCAGCTTCTTGTCATCTGCAAGTTTGAAAACTGTTTTCTTTTCTCTTTCCTAGTCATTAACAGAGATGTTGAGACAGGTCGTGCTGGAATCATTCCATTGTGCCATGCCATTCTTAATAGATTTTAATAGGTAGGATTACTTGTGTGTGGAGCAAGGCTTATCATTTGTTTGTTTGTTTGTTTGTTTGTTTTTAATTTTGGGGTCACACCCGGCAATACACAGGACTTCCTCCTGGCTCTGCACTCAGGAATTACTCCTGGCGGTGCTCAGGGAACCATATGGAATGCTGGGATTCGAACCTGGCTTGGCCATGTGCAAGGCAAACTCCCTACCCGCTGTGCTGTCACTCCAGCCCCTTATCAGTTTATTTTTAATGTTTTTAAATTTTAGTCACCCTGATTCATAATTTTACAACACTGTCAATGATAGCATTCGTGAATACAACTTTCCAACACCATGTCCCCCCTAGTGTCTTCTTTTCGCTCTGCCGTTGTCTCAGCATCCCCCCACACAGACTGCCTCCTCCCTCCCCACCTCCCTCATCACACCCCCACAGTTACGGTAAGCTCAGTTTTATAGACTAGTTCTTAGATTCTGTTGCTTTTGGCCTTTTGTTATCCTCTTAGTTTTCTTTATATCCCACATATGAGAGAGATCATTCTATATCTGTCTCCTTCTGGCCGACTTCACTCAGCATGATACCCTCTAATTCAGTCCACATAGCAGCAAATTGCATGATTTCATCTTTTCTTATAGCCAGGGAGTAGTATTCCACAGTGGAAATGTACCATAGTTTCTCTATCCAGTCATCTGTTTTTGACACTTGGGTGGTTTTCAGATTTTGGCTATTGTAAAGAGTGCTGCAGTGAACATAGGAATGCAAATGTCTTTTCTGATTAGAGTTTTTGGGTACTGGGGTATATGCCGAGAAACTTGTCAGCGTAGATCAGTTTTGATCAATTTTAGCAGAAATTGACTTGTAGGTGAGCAGGTCTGTGGTAACTGCTTATAGCTGATTAATTAGAGATTAGGAATAAATAAGGTCATCACTGTACCACTGTCATCCTGTTGCTCATAGATTTGCTCAAGCAGACACCAGTAACGTTTCTATTGTGAGATATGTAGTTACTGTTTTTGGCATATTGAATACACCACGGGTAGCTTGCCAGGCTCTGCCCTGCAGGCAGGATACTCTTGGTAACTTGCCAGGCTCTCCGAGAGGGACAGAGTAATCGAACGCGGGTCGTCCACGCTACCCACTGTGCTATCATTCTAGCCCAAATAAGGCCATAAGAAAGAGATTATGAACTAGCTTGGAAAGTTGGTGTTTATATTGCTATATAAAGTAAGATATCTTGTATCACTTGTCATCCCATTGCTCATCAGTTTGCTCGAACGGGCACCAGTAACATCTCCATTCATCTCTGTCGCGCATGCTGGTATGGCCCAATGGCATCTGCTCACTCCAGAAACACAAAGAGCATCAAATATAAATTAATTAAATATAATATATTACTATATTCTTATGCAAAATCTTTTGTGTTTGTTTTGGAGCTATACCCAGCTGTGCTCATGACTTACTTCTCACTGTGCTCAGGGGTCACTCCTAGTAGGGTTTGGGAGACCATATGTGATGCCAGGGATTAAATTTGTGTCAGCTAAGTGCAAGGCAAGCACTTTACCTCTGTACAGCCTCTCTGGACCCTGGGCCCCTTATGTGAGGTTGTAAGCAGAGAACCTCTGAACTGATTAGAGGCAATGTGGTATAGCTGAAAGATCCTTGAACTTGGTTTGGGGATTCTTTATTCATTTAGCAGATGTATATGAATTGCCTACCAAAACCCTGGTGAGTTAAAAAAAAAAAAAGACATGGGGCTGGAGAGATAGTATAGTAGGTAGGACTCTTGCCTTGCATGTGCCCAACATGGGTTTGGGCCCCAGAACCATATATGGTCCCTACCAGAAATGATCCCTGAATAAAAAGCCCTGAGCACAGCCTGGTGTGTCTCCAAACCTTGAGCTACCCCTTGCAAAAAAAAAAAAAAAAGTCAGTGCTTTAATCTTTATCCTAATCCAAGTCATGCTTTAAATGGTTGTGTGCACTATGTAAGAAATGTTATTAATTCGGACAATTAAGACTTGTAATCTTTACTACATCTATTGTTATTCCCCAATTTTTTTTTTAAGGCCACTTCCCCAGTTTGATTCTGTGCCTCTTACTAAAGTCATTTAGATGACTGAAATTTGAGCGAAAATGTGTCATGGGCTATGTGGAAAATGCAAACAGTATTGACTCAGTTGTGTTCTCCCCACCAGGATGTGTCTAGTCCGAATGAAGCAGGAAGGCCGGAGTGGGAAGTACATGTGTCGGATCATAGTTCATTTTATGTGGGAGGATGTTGAGCAGCGTGGCAGAGTCATGGGGGTAAGTGAATGATTTCCACTGGTCTTTGGAAATGCTGGTTACCAAAATGGGATTGGAAATGGGATTGCTTGACTTGGGTTTTTCTGTTAAGAATGGGCTTGTTTTCTTACTTTTGTGAAATGTGCATATGTCAAATATAATTTAGATTAAATCACCCTGTCCAGGAAAATTGCTCAGTAATAATAGATCACTTGCCTTTTCATGTATGAGGACCTGGGTTCTGCCCCCCCAAAAAAAGGAAAAACAGTTTCTGGGGACAAGAGAGATAATATAGGGATTAAGATACTTGCCTTGCATGCAGCTGACCTTGCTTTGAGTCCCTGTGCCATATGTGGTCCCCCGAGCCCCAGTAGGAGTTATTCCTGAGCACACAACCAGGAGTAACCGTTGCATACTGTTGGGTGTGGCCCAAATCTTTACCTTCTAATTGTTTCTATATAAATGCAAATGTATAGATGGATATTCTTTTGAGCTAACCAAAATGGTTTATACTATACATACCATTTTGCAATCTTGGCCCTTTTTTACTGGATATTTTAATTTTATATTTTAAATTATGGACTGGAGCAATAGCACAGCCAATAGGGCGTTTGCCTTGCATGAGGCAGACCCGGGTTTGATTCCTCTGTCCCTCTTGGAGAGCCTGGCAAGCTGCTGAGAGTATCCTGCCCGCATGGCAGAGGCTGGCAAGCCACCCGTGGCATATTCGATATGCCAAAAACAGTAACAACAAGTCTTACAATGGAGATGTTACTGGTGCCCGCTCGAGCAAACCAATGAACAACAGGATGACAGTGCTACAGTGCTATTTTAAATTAAAAATACCCAGTGATGCTTAGGGGTCACTCCTGGTCCTGACTTAGAAATAATTCCTGGCAGTGCTCAGGGTACCAAATGGGGTTCTAGGATTTGAACCCAGGTTGACTGCTTGCAAGGCAAATGCCCTACCCACTCTGTAACTATGGCTCCAGTCCCTCTTATGTTTTTGTTATTTTGTGACACCTGGAGTGGAACCCAGGGTCTCACCAGTGTAAGGCAAACACTCTATTGCTGAACCACATCCCCAGGCCTTACTACGTTTTTCTGTTACTACTGTTATTTTAAAAAAATTTTAAATGTTTTAATTATGATTGAAGTTAATCATCAATTTCAATCTAGGTCACTTAATTCTTTCTAAGAAGCAATCACTATTATCACTTTGGTATATCTTTTAGGACTTTTCTATAGAAAAAATGTGTGTTAATTTCTGGCTTATTGTTTATAGCATGTGTTTATGTGTAGAATTTTAGCCTTTGAAACTAAATTATTGAAAGTATGGCTTCAGATCAATGTTGATTTATTAGCTTGTGATCCAGCTGCATAACTGTGCAGTCCCGCAGAAATTAGTTAACGAACGCCTCCCCTAGCTACCGAAAGCCTCCCCACTCACCATTTTGTCTCAATATCACACTGTCCTGTAGGGAAGTGTTAGATCAGTGTTTCTCAAATATTAATGTGCCTCCAGTTCACTTGGGATTCTTGTTAAAATATACATTCTGATTTAGTATATTTGGGGCGGGGCCTGAGTGTGTGTGTGTGTGTGTGTGTGTGTGTGTGTGTGTGTGTGTGTGTGTCTGTCTGTCTGTCTGTCTGTCTGTCTGTCTTGGTTTTGAGCACACCTGGTTGTGCTCAGGCATCACTCCTGTAGGGCTCAGGTGTCACCTCTATGTGGTGCCAGGGATCTAACCCAAATCAGCTGCGTGCAAAGCAAGCACCCTACGCGCTATACACTTTCTAGCCCCAGAGTGTGCATTTCTAAAAAATTTCCAGGTAATGTCAAACAGCCCTAGTAGGGCAGAGTGGACTATGGGGTAGTTATACTTTAATAGTAGGAACTTAAATGGTTCATAATGTTCACCAAGTACAGACCCTTCAATTTGCCATTGTGAAGAGAAAGTTCAAGCTCCAGTTTGGTCATAAAGACTAAATTAAAGGTGATGACTTAATGTAATAATGTTATTATCATCATATAATCATAATAATGAGATTTGGAGGAATTGGGAAGTTGATATAACTTTTTTAAATAAGCGACATGATTATTCTCTCTTTACAAACTCATTGTACAAACTAATACTCTATTACAAGCAATAAATTAAAAACCACTTCTGGGATTCTCAGTCTTCTGTGAGTGGACAGCCTAAGGAAATAGGAAAGTTAAGGACAGGTGACTGAAGAAAAGTAGCAGGAAGCAGAGCACTGTCTGTTCTGGCAGGTTGTTACATGGTTTCTAGGTTTCTTTTCTGCTTTGAATATCTTAGGTGTGTTTTGGTAATTTGTATATCTATGTTACTTGGCATCCCCTCTGCACATCTTTAGGAAACCACATTTAAAAGAATTTAGAGCCAGACAATTCAATCAGCTTAATCAATGGCTGAATAAATAGCAGTGCTCCTACATTAGTAAAAAAAAAAATTAGGGCCAGAGAGATCACTCAAAGAGCTAAGCACATGCTTTGCATGTGGGAGATCTAGGTTCAATCCTCAGCAAAAGAAAGAGGGGGAAAGTAGTTTTTTTTTAATCAGCTTTTTAGGAGCCCAACTATTGTGAAAGACAAAAGCCTGACTGATGTATCATCAGTGAAATTGGTGTAAAAAGTGAGTATTGAATTTGAGGTTACAAAAGACACCAGTAATTGAGAGTGTTCTGAGCAAAATAAATAAAATAGCAAAACATGGAGATTTAAATAAAGTTCATTATATCACCTCATCTGGTCTTGTTTTGTTTCATTAACTAGTTTTCAAACCCTTTGTGAGTTGCAGCTAAAGAGATTGGAGACCATTTTTCCTTGGGCCCTTGCCTCACTGAGTGTGAGGGAACTAAGCCTTGACACAGCTGTGAAAACAGACAGAGGCCTCTGGCCTCAGCACTTTCTCCCGGTGCAGGCCAGTTCAGATGTAAATTTCACTCTCCGCCTACTAATGAAGTCAGTTTCTTTTGCTGGGTTTGCAACCAGGTGTGTCCAGTCTTGTGGCTGGACAGGGGGGCTTTACTTAATTTTTCCATTTGTGGCATTTCAACCAAACTTAAAAAACAAAACATAAAAATTAGCTCAAGGCAGTGACTCAAAGTGTTAATGGTAACTTTAAACTGGCCCAGCGACTTCCTCTTGGTTCTGCCCTGCCAGACATCTCCACCTTGTGGCTTGCAATGAGCAGGTTTAAGCTTTCCAAGGCCGAAGGGGAGGTCTGACAAGGTTATCTTTATCAGTGGGGCATGCCCGGCTGCCTCTACTGGCTTCCAGATCACTTTTTGATTGCAGTTCCTGAAGAGGAACGAACGCCTGCCACCTTATTTCTTGTATCAGAGCTGCCTGATGGGATGGCACAGAGGCCGGGAAAAGGAGGAAGAGCTGCGGGCTAACCTGGACTTCTTTGTAAAATTCGACTTTGCTTTCCAGAACCAACATTTTCTTTTACAAGGTCCTCTGTGATCACACCCCAGGCTACTCTTCCTAATTCATTTCCCCTACTACTTCTTGAGCCTTAAATATGTGAATGCTCTGTGCATATGTGCCTGGCAGCAACCCTCACTGAGCATCACGTTCCATCCTTGCTTCACATACCCTTCGCTCCAGCCAGACCAAATGTCTTGCTTTTCCTGTCTTGGGTCTTTCCTCCTGCTGTCCACATACTTAGGCTGCCCTGATGTCTCAGCCCCGTGGAGGGACACCTTCATTTCCCTCTATGTCTCACTAAAAAATGCAAGTTCCTCCTTGTTGGAATTACTATGATAAATTTATATGTTCTCTCCTCCTCCCGGCTTGCATTGTGTTCTCTGTCTCATCATCATTTATTTATGTTTACTGCCTTCCAGGTAAAACCCTGGTGGGGCGGGGATAGGATCACACGTATTCATTCCTCTTTATTGGTCGATTCGAGAACCCTGTCCAGTGCAGACAGGGGGACAGAGATGAATAAAGTGAAGGAAATAGGATAAGTTTACTGGGGTGCGCTCCTGAATGGAATTCTATGAACCTCAGGTGAGGCTGGGGTAGAACCATGCCCTGGGAGAGACGAAGAGGACTTTGCAATTGTCTCGGGCAGGAAAAGGGAGAAGACCAGTGGAAGACCAGTGGAACTGGTGTGCGTGGTCTGGCCTGTTATCTGTAGTGGATGGATGTGAGGGAGCATGAAATGCAGCCTGGTGGCTTCCTGTCACCAGGTGGGTCATAAGTCCTGTCTTCCTGGGGGCAGGGTGATCTCTGATCCTGGAAATGTCACTGTTTCATCTGGCTGCCACTGTTCTATCCCGAGCAGACCTTACATTTATATTCTCCAGAGTGTCACGGTGGCTGAATGGGTACCCATAAGTAATTGAACAATAAGACAGTCCTAGAAACTCAGAGTAAGTAATGGGGAAAGTGGGTGAGAAGGTAGCCTTTTCACCTGAGAATATTTGTTTTCTATTGAGGAACACTTGTAAGAAAACTTGCCAATGCTACCCTCAGTTTTCCTTTTTCTTTTTTCCATTTTCTAAGGGAATTGTTTTATTAAAAGATAATATATGTTTTTTTTTCTTTTTTTTCTTCTTTTGGTTTTTGGGTCACACCCAATGGTGCTCAAGACTTATCCTGACTCTATACTCAGGGATCCCTTCTGGTGATATTCAGGAGACCATATGGGATGCTAGGGATTGAACCTGGGTTAGCTACATGCCAGGCAAGCACCCTGTACACTGTACTTACTATTGCTCCGGCCCCAAGTATTTTATTTTTCTAAGCTAACAATCACTTTTTTTTTATTAAATTTATTTATTTTTAATTAGAGAATCACCGTGAGGGTACAGTTACAGATTTATACACTTTTGTGCTTATACTTCCCTCATACAAAGTTTGGAACCCATCCCTTCACCAGTGCCCATTCTCCACCACCCGTAAACCCAGTGTCCCTCCCACCCTCCCCAATCCCATCTCCCCCCCGCCCCACCCTGCCACTGTGGCAAGGCATTCCCTTCTGTTTTCTCTCTCTAATTAGCTGTTGTGGTTTGCAATAAAGGTGTTGAGTGGCCGCTGTGCTCAGTCTCTAGCCCTCATTCAGCCCGCAACTCCCTTCCCCCACATGGCCTTCGACTACAATGTAGTTGGTGATCGCTTCTCTGAGTTGACCTTTCCCCGGAACGTGAGGCCAGCCTCGAAGCCATGGAGTCAACCTCCTGGTACTTATTTCTACAGTTCTTGGGTGTTAGTCTCCCACTCTGTTATTCTATATACCATAGATGAGTGCAATCCTTCTATGTCTGTCTCTCTCTTTCTGACTCATTTCACTCAGCATGAAACTTTTCATGCCCATCCACTTGACTACAAAATTCTTGACCTCCTTTTTTCTAACAGCTGCATAGTATTCCATTGTATAGATGTACCAAAGTTTCCTCAACCAGTCATCCGTTCTGGGGCATTCGGGTTTTTTCCAGATTCTGGCTATTGTAAACAGTGCTGCGATGAACATACATGTGCAGATGTTGTTTCGATTGTACTTTTTTGCCTCTCTGGGATATATTCCCAGCAGTGGTATTGCTGGGTCAAATGGGAATTCAATATCTAATTTTTTGAGAGTCGTCCAAATTGTTTTCCAGAAGGGCTGAACCAGTCGGCATTCCCACCAGCAGTGAAGAAGGGTCCCTTTCTCCCCACATCCTCTCCAACAGCGGTTGCTTTTGTTCTTTTGGATGTGTGCTAGTCTCTGTGGTGTGAGGTGGTATCTCAAAGTTGTTTTGATCTGCATCTCTCTGATGATTAGTGATGCAGAACACTTTTTCATGTGCCTTTTGGCCATTCGTATTTCTTCCTTGGTAAAGTTTCTGTTCATTTCTTCGCCCCATTTTTTGATGGGGTTGGATGTTTTCTTCTTGTAGAGTTCAACCAGTGCTTTATATACCATTGATATCAACCCCTTATCTGATGGGTATTGTGTAAATATCCTTTCCCATTCTGTGGATAGTCTTTGTATTCTGGTCACTGTATCTCTTGCGGTGCAGAAGCTTTTTAGTTTAATGTAGTCCCATTTGTTGATCTCTGTTTTTACTAGATTGCTTAGTTCCGTGTCACCTTTGAAGATACCTTTATCTTCAATATCGTGGAGGGTTTCGCCGACCTTGTCTTCAATGTACCTTATGGTTTGTGGTCTAATGTTGAGGTCTTTAATCCATTTTGATCTGACTTTTGTACATGGTGTCAGGTCAAGGTCTAAACCCATTTTTTTGCATGTGGTTGTCCAGTTGTGCCAGCACCATTTGTTAAAGAGGCTTTCCTTGCTCCACTTCACATCTCTTGCTCCCTTATCAAAGATTAGATGGTCATACATTTGGGGTTGTGTGTAGGGATATTCCACCCTGTTCCATTGGTCTACGGCTCTGCCTTTGTTCCAGTACCATGCTGTTTTAATTGTTACTGCTTTGTAGTAAAGTTTGAGGTTGGGGATGGTGATGCCTCCCATCATCTTTTTCCCAAGAATTGTTTTAGCTATCCTTGGACGTTTGTTATTCCATATGAATTTTAGGATTGCTTGATCCATTTCTTTGAAGAATGTCATGGGTATACTTATAGGGATCGCATTGAATCTGTATAATGCTTTAGGGAGTATTGCCATTTTGACAACATTGATTCTCCCTATCCACGAGCAGGGTATATGTTTCCATTTCCTCATGTCCTCTTTGATTTCATGGAGTATAAGCTAACAATCACTTTTTTAAAAAAAAATTATTGTATTTTTATAAAGTTGTTCACAATATTTGATTACATTTAATATTCAGACACCAATCTCAGCACCATTACACCTTCTCACCACTGTATTTCAGATACAGAACCCCAATCCCTGCCCCAGAGCAGAACCGAAATAGTTTACTTTGTATTACTTAACAAACACTTTAGATCTGCAAAAAGTGTTAGAAAAAAATGTAAGAGTTATAGCGACTTTGATTTTTCTGACATTTCTCTTTTGGTCTCTGGAACCCATTCCCATCTCTGTCCCCTCCCCCCAACCTTCACTCCAGCTCCTCAGGGTCTTCCTCATTTAGTGGCTCACACATGCGGTTGCACTGTGCTGCTTGCACTTTTAGCAGTCATCCCTCATCTCCTGATCCCTTTTTGTTACTTTCAGTTTTCCTTGTAGGATTTCTGTAGGAGAAAGAGAGTCGGTGCCAGAGAGCTGGTTCAGTAGGCTGAGCACATGCATGCGAGACCTGGGTTCAGTCCCCAACATTGCATGGTTCCCCAGGCACTACTGGGTTTGACCCCCACGCACAGAGCCAGGAAAAGTCCCTGAGCACTGCTGAGGATAGCCCAAACACAAATAAGAAAGAAGGAAAGATAGTAGCTAATTTTTTCAAAGCCCTGACTTGCCTCAGTGCACTTTCTGCCTTCCCATGATACCTTTCTGTAAGTGCACCTGCGAGGCAGCCCAGCATTTCAGGTCTGTTTACCTCTTCGACTCACCACAGTTCTTTTTGCCTCTTATGTCTCTGAGTGCCTTGTCCCCTTTGACATCCTTTGCCTATTGGTAATAATAGTGCTCAGAGCAGTGTTTCTCCGCCTTCCTCTCACCAGGGCCCTGTGTCCTTAGTTTGCACGCCCACTCCACTTATGCCTTGGCCTACCCACTTACATGATTTTTACCTACAGCCCTCTTGGGAGTATCCTGGGGGCCCAGAAGGGGCTGTGTGGCCCCTAGCTGAGAAACAAATGCTGGCTTAGAGCATCGTGCACCTGCACATTTTCCACACCTGCCTTCTTGGGGGGTCATTAATACTCCTCCTACATAAATCTCAGGCAAAGACAGGATAAATAGCACCATGAACCTGTTCTTCCTGTGTCCTGTCTACCTTCTGATATCATCACCAACAATTCAGTTGCCCAAACTAGAATTCTCAGAGTCATCCTCAGTTCCTGCCTTATCCCTGGCAGCCCTGCCAGTTTTCTGCCCAGACTACCACTTGCTTTTTTCTCAGCTCCTCTGTGCCCGGGTCTCATGTCTATTCTCATCTTTCTTGTTTCTCTTGCTTCTTTCTTGCCCAGGGCCTCCTAACCAGATCTTAAACTTTCCCCACCACATAACTAACTGCCTGAGGTTTTCTTTTTAAATCCTGCCTGATGATTATATCCCTCCTCTCTCTAGAAACCTTTGAGAGCTCTCAAATACAGGACAAAACTCAAACAGCTTTGCAGTGGCAGAAGAGAACCCTTTGTAATTAGGAGAGTGCCTTTATCCTTAGAAGACACATGCCTGAAGTACTTAGGAGTGGAACATTTTGAGATCTGCACCTCCAGATAATTTAGTAAAAAGAAAAAGAGGGCGTGTGTCTTCATATAGAGATTAAAGCAGGTGTCACAAAATATTAACAATTGGGCTGGAGCAATAGCTCAGCTGGTAGGGCGTTTGCCTTGCATGTGGCCAACCCGGGTTCGATTCCCAGCATCCCATATGGTCCCCTGAGCACCACCAGGGTAGCCAGGAGTAACCCCCGTGCATCGCTGGGTGTGACCCAAAAAGAAAAAAAAAAACCTGAAAAAACAAAGTATTAACAGTTGTGTATTTGAAGATCGTGCATATTTTCTGTTGTATAACCACTCTTTCAGTGATTGGGCGGGGTGGGGGGAGATTGTGTTTGCGATTATTGGAAATGAAAAATTGGGAGGAAAGAATTTCCCACTCTGACTTTAGCCTGCATTTCAAATGTAATTTCTAACAAACTCCATACAAACACTTCCGGGTGTGCTCATCTGCCCAGACACAGGGCTTCTTGCAAGACTTTGTTGTCAAGCCATGCCATGCTCTTTTATGTTCCTGAGCTTTTGTGTCTGTTCCCGCCATCTGAAGCAATCTTCCCTCCATCTCCTCTGCTCCTGGCACCATCAGACACAGCTGGAAACTCCCTCCTCCAAGGAGCTGTTGCCAGCTTTCCCCTAAGTATGTGTGGATATTTGGCCACGCCCTTCTCTTTCTCTTAAGAACTTGGCATGAGTTTTTGGGTTAGGACTTGCTGTGGGTTCATGGAGATAATGCCCATTAAATGGGATAAGGGACCCAGGTGCTCCATCACCCTACCCAGACCTTCGATATTTATTGGGTGAATCTCAGTACTTGCTGCTGTTGATTATCTGGTCAACATTCCCAAATCATATTCAGTTAATGAATATCTTGCTACACCTGGATTCAATTTTTCTAAATACCACTCCCTCAAAAAAAAAAAAGGTTTTTTTTCCTCTCCGCCCTGCCTTACTTGGCTCTCTCATTTTCACTTTCAGTCAGCTTTATAGAACAGATGAACTTCATCATGTTAGATCTGAATGCTACAGGATCCCACCATTTGGTAGTTTTCCATCTGAAGGGGATCAGGTGTGTATTATTTTGAAAACTCTTCCCTCAGAATCTTTTTGATAACTGCAGAGTGGGGCTGAAAAGGAGGATATGCTGATTCCCCGTTCCATGTAGGATATGGCAGCTTCCTTTCCTAACTTAGTAACAAGACTTGCACAGTTCAAGAAAATAGCTTTTCTGGAATCTAGAGGCATTCCACTTCTTCAGGCAGTCCCATGCCTGAGGCTCCTTTTACTGAGAATTTCTAATCCAGTCCGGCAGAGGTTTCCTATTCAACTGATCTAATTGAGATTTAAGGTGTGGGAAGACAGATGAGAATGCTAACAATGTTCTGAATTTGTTTCTTTTTCCAGCATTTAGAGTCTGAATGTCTCCACAATCCCCTGAATTGGCCGCTTTACAATGATTTTTCAGGGTCCTTGGTTGTGTGTATGTGTGTGTGTTAAGAGTGTAGGAACACGGAGACTGAAGGCTCTGTGTGTGTGTGTGTGTGTGTGTGTGTGTTAAGAGTGTAGGAACACAGAGACTGAAGGCTGTGTGTGTGTGTGTGTGTGTGTGTGTTAAGAGTGTAGGAACACGGAGACTGAAGGCTGTGTGTGTGTGTGTCTGTGTGTGTGTGTTAAGAGTATAGGAACACGGAGACTGAAGGCTATGCTCAGAGGGCCTGGGTCCAGACCCCGACAAAGGCACTATTATACCATACGTGGCAAAGCCAATAAGTGAATTCAAGAGACACCTAGATGCCTTTCTAGAGGAGAGCACGAGGGGGAGAGGGCTGATGAAAAGGCAGAAAGCTGAGATTAAGTTGAATTAAAATGGGACCAGCATGTTGGCTAAAGGACAGCCTCTTCCTGTTCCCCCTCTGCTTTAGATTTTTCATTCTGCCTAGTTCAGAGTTACCAGTCTTGACCTCATAGTCGCCCTCACACACGCCCACATCCCCTGCCTTAGGAAAAGAACTTCATTTTAAGGTGATGTTAACCTAATAAAGCAGTGGGTATTACCTGAGCACTACCTATTTTTGGTTCCTGGGGAATCAGACTTTCAAAAACTGGAAAGGAACCTTGAAATAACCCAATCCAGAGATTCTCAAAATGTGGTCCTTTGCTAGCAGCCTAAACATCGCCTGGGACAGAGCCAGAGTTAGCACAGGGGTTAAGGCTCATGCCTTGCCTGTGATCAGTCCCCTGGTCCCATTACCCGGCACCACCCGCTTCCCGAAAATTGCCATCTACAGCCCTCAGAGCCCCCAAATATCCCCATAGTAGCTTGGGTATAACCCTGTGGTACAGTGGTCTCCTGAGCACTGCTGAGGAGTTCTCTCCCTTGTCCCATGCCTTTCCCCTCTCCCCCCACCTTCCCACCCCTTGCCAAATAAAAAGCACCAAGCCACTTGGAAATGTGTTAGAAATGCAGGGTTAGGACCCCACCCTGGATCTGCTGAATCAGCAATATGGAGGTGGGGCCCAGCTGTCTCTTCAACAAACCCACCCTTTGGAGAGATGCTGCCCTAGTCTGACCCTGTCATGTAACTGGCAGGGAATCCAGTTGTGGGAAAGCTGGGGGCCTTTAAATTAGAAACCAGCTGAAGAGCTCAAGTCTCCTGATGAGCTTCTCTCCGTGCTCTCAGGAGCAGGGCCAGGCATTGGCCAGTGAAAGGTAAATGGGGAGGAAACTCAGCCCGATTCCAAAATAGACCTCGCCAGTATTAGTAGTTAACATTTATTGAACGCTTTTTCTTTACCTTGTCTTATTTTAAGCACTGTTTGGATTTTACATCTTATAGCAGCCTTCCCTGTTAGCTGTTTTTTATTTTACAGATGAAAAAGTTAAGACTTAGAGGTTAGTGGATTAGTTTTTGGGCGCTGCTATAGCAGTTTACCATGAACTTGGTGGCTTAAAATAACAGACATTTTCTCTCTCGTAGTTCAGGAGGCTCTAACTCAGCCTCACTGGGAAATCAAGAGGTGAGGAAGGCCTTCTTTTGTGCTCTATCTGTTCCTTCCCCTTCTGGTTTTGATGGCCTTTGGCATTCCTTGGTTTGTGGCCATTTCCCTCCCTTTGGTCATTTTGCCATTACCCCTCCTTTCTAGGTCTAACTGACCTCTGCCTCTCTCTTCAAAGAATATATGTGAAAGCCACCAGATAATCTTCACATCTGGAGATCTGTAACTAAACACAGCTGCAAAGGCCTTCTTTGACATTTTTTGCATTCGCAAGTTATAGGAATTAGGACGTGGATACCTCTGGGAGACCATCATTCAGCCCTGATAGAACCCAAACTTATCATACGCTAAGGGCCCATGCTCTTTTAAAAAAAAGATTTTGGGGGGGCTGGAGTGATAGCACAGCGGGTAGGGCGTTTGCCTTGCACGCGGCGGACCCGGGTTCGATTCCCAGCATCCCATATGGTCCCCTGAGCACCGCCAGGGGTAATTCCTGAGTGCAGAGCCAGGAGTGACCCTTGTGCATCGCCAGGTGTGACCCAAAAAGCAAAAAAAAAAAAAAAAAAAGATTTTGGCTTTTTGGGTCACACCCAGCAATGCTCAGAGGTTACTTCTGGCTCTGCACTCAGGAATTACTACTGGACAGTGCTTGGGGAACCACACTGGATGCCAGGGATCAAACCAACAAGCAAATGCCCAAGTACTATTGCTCTGGCCCCTCAGGGCCACACTCTTGATCACTACTCTATCCTGCATGAAAAGAAGTACAGCAAGTAGGGCTTTTGCCTTGCACGTGGCTGACCCGAGTTCAATCCCCGGCATCCCATATGATCCTTCAAGTACCACCAGAGTAGTTCCAAGTGCAGAGCCAGGAGTAACCCCTGAGCATCGCTGGGGGTGACCTAAAAAGCAAAACAAAAAAGGTCATTACTAAAAGCCTAAACTAGCATTACTGCTGAGATTTTTAATTAAAATATTGTTTCATTCTAAAACAACATTGCAACTTCAGACCCTACGTTGAACATCTGGCCCTTCTTTCCTTGTCTTTTGCTTTGGGTGGCCACACTCAGCTGTGCTCAGGACTTACTCCTGTCTCTGTGCTCAGGGATCACTCCTGGCAGGGCTGTGGGACCATCTGAGTAGGATGCAAGGCAGGCATCTTACCCACTGTACTGTTTCTCTGGCCTCCCAATTAGCATGTTTCCAGGGACCATCCATGCATGTTTCAATAGTTGCACATATACTCTTTACAGATACTCTGTTGTATTTTATTATCCACTCATCAGTTGATGGACATTTTGATTATTTTCCCTTGGGGGGGGGTTATGATAATACCACTGTGAACTTCCATTTCCAAATGTTTCATTTTATATATTGAGATAGTGTTGGTTTATAAGAGTGTAAATGTTTGTTAGTTTTAGGGGTACAACGTTAATCTCACCATACCCTCCACTGAAGTGCTGCACATCCTTCCACATGTGTCCGTAGGATCCTGCCTATTCACTCCACCACATGTACAAGTTTTTGTGTGAACATAGTGGACACACGTTTGTTTATCTCTTGGGGCTGTGCCTCTGAGTAGGATGCTGGGTCATCTGGTTACTTTCAAGGTTTTTTTCTCTCTGTGCTTAGTTTCTTTTGTTGTTGATTTCTTTTCTTTTATTGTTTTTATTTTAGCAGTGTAGATATATTTATTGTTATTTAAATTCTATTTTTTTAAGTTGTTTTTACTGAATCACCATGATATAGTTTCAAGTTGCTCATGGTTGGGTTCCAGTCATTATTTGAATTCTTTGTGTGAAGTTCATTGTTTATTTATAATGAAATGATATTCTCACAATATGTCGTCTTAATCACATCTCCAACCTTGCTGCCAAATAAAAGTTTACCCCCATCATTTTTAGCGGCAAAGAGAAGGGATGGTGTGTGGTATAATGGAAGGAGTCTGGCCAGCAAGGCCATCTTTGGGTGAGCTTGAGTGAAATCACCTCACCTCTCTGGGGAGGAGAGCTAGATGATTTCTAAATTTTCTTCCAGACTTAACATTCTGTAACTCTGTGAATGTCTGAAAAGCTAGCCTTGTGTTAATTCCCAGAGCTTGTGTTCTGTTGTTTTAGCAGTTCATCATTCTCTGTCTGATTTCTATTCCCAGACACAAACAAGGTTTTACCCTTCTACCCATCCATTTTGTCGAGGCCTACTAGCGTCCGGGTTCTCTGTTAGGCACTGGAGCTACAAAGATGACAAAGGGGTTTCCCAGACTCTTCTATCTGGAAGGAGATGAGACAGGTATACATAGGTGCATAAACACACTATTTTATACACTAGGCATTAATGTATAGTTAAGGATCTGTAGGGAGAGTTCAATGAATAAGGCACTTGCCATACATGGGACCAACGTGGATTCAACCCCCAGCACCCTGAGTAGAGTGATCCCAGAGTGAAGAGCCAGAAGTAAATTCTAAGCACAGCCCAAAACAAAAACAAAAATTATTAAAGATCTTAGTATTAAAAATAATAATATAATAATAATAATTATTATTATTTTTTTATGTTTGGGCCATAGCTGGCTATGCTAAGGTGTTATGCTCTGCACTCAAGAATCAGTCCTGGAAATGCTCAAGGGACCATATGGGATGCAGGGCTGGGGCAATAGCACAGCGGATAGGGCGTTTGCCTTACACACCGCCAACCCAGGTTGGATTTCCAGCATCCGTATGGTCCCCTGAGCACTGCCAGGAGTAATTCCTGAGTGCAAAGCCAGGAGTAACCCCTGTGCATCACCAGATGTGACCCAAAAAGCAAAAAGAAAAAAAAGAACCTGGGTCAGCCGCAGGCAAGGCAAAGGTTCTACCTGCTATGCTATGGCTCTGCCCCCAGATTGTATTATTTTTAAATGACTAGAAAATCCATAGGAGAAAATGTTGGAGTAGATGGTATTTAGGCTTATTGGAAAAGGAGAACATTCTAGGCAGAGGTAGAATGTGGGTAAAGTTAGAGTGGTTTGAGAGGACAGAGCACGTTTGCCTTCATTTGGTAACTTCATTCTTTCTCTACAATTCTGAAGACAGACTGTACCAAGAGTTCCTCCATTCGGGGATCCTCTGTGATAGTTACAGGCTTCGGACTCTGCATAGTAGCCTTGTGTGGGTTATGTTTCTTCCAAGTCCAGAGCCCTGTTGGATCACTCGCCTGCCATTCCCGGTGGTGCTCCAGAGGCTCATGGAACTCGGAGCCTTGCACATCCTAGGCAAATGTTTTGCCCCCTGAGCCGTATTCCTGGCCTCTTCTCATTTTTTAAAAGGCTACTTAAGACTCTGTTTCTGCATAAGGAGGGTCACTGAATGGTTAAGAAATCTGGGTTGAGATTTGGGTTTTCCCCAGAGCACCAACTTAACCTGGGCTCTTGCAAATGCTCTGTCTTCTCCCTAAGGGTTTATTTACATACAAAATTAAGAACCTAAACTTTTACAGTATGATCAGCATGGCACCAAACTAAATTTTTAGCCTTGACTAGAAACTTACATGGAAGGCTTTGTGTTTTCAACTGCTCCTTTCCAGCCTCCTAGCCTGCCTGAGAGGTCATTGTACAGCTCTTTCCATGGTCACTGTTCTCTCCCCTTTTACTGGAGGGCAAAACTAGGGCAGAGAAATAATTTTTATTCACTTCTGAAAGGTTACAGTAATAAAGAAACTCTTGTTAACATCAGAGAACGTTGCAGCCAAGAGTTTTCACAGTCTGGCATTGTTTATTTTACATGTAATTTGGAACCTTCTGCACTCTTAAAATATTGGCACAAAAATCTTTTAACTGTTGGAGTCCTTCATTGCATGCAGCCAGAGTGTGGTGTCGGGGCAGCAGGCTTGGGAGGACTGTTTGCCCTGTTCCTGCTGGAGGGAAAGAAAAGTGGGGTGTGCATGTGTGTGTGTGTGTGTGTGTGTGTTCTCGAGTGCTCATGCTCACTTGTGTGTTTATGAGTCTCTTTCTGCATTTAGAATTAAGAAACTTCTCTTCTCTGTCTTGACGAGTTTACGCTTCCCTTATTTAACAAGGAAATGGTCTAACAATTTTGCCTCCCCTGGCGAAGGCTGCCAGATAGTACAGAGCTTTCCTTATTTAGATATTTTGATATTATTATTTATCGGCCCCTTTTCTTTTGTTTCCATAGAGGTACAGAGGACAGGCCAGACTGTGCTGGCCTCTTACAGATCCCGTCTCATGTAATCCTCGCAGTTTCTCTGCAGTAGAGATGAGGATGTCTCCACTCGCAGCCAGGGAGAACTGAGTGGCAGAAAAGTTAAGGACTTGGGCTGTAGCCACCGAAGGAAATCATAAGCCCAGAGATGACAGACTTGAAATCTTGCTTTTTTGGCCATACTACATGCCTTTTGTTGTAAGCCAACTTGAACCTTTTTGGGGGAAGTCTAGGGAAGTCGGTAGAACAAACAAACTTCTTGATAGGAACAAAGTCACTTATGTTAAACGAGTTAATAATACACAGAACTACCTGCCTCTCCAAGGGTTTTTGTTGTTTTTGTGGTTTTGGGTTGAAATGAAGAGTTGAAAACAGTTGCAGAAAGACGCCATGTGCTAAGTGGGAGAAGGGTAACCTGTGACGAGGTTTCTGTCGACCAGGCTTAGCTTTGCCCCCAGAGTTTCGAGGGCCTTCTCCTGCCCCCATTTTGCCTTAGGTGTTGTGGCTTTAAAGTAGAGATGTTTCGGGATTGGAGAGAGATAGTACGGAGAGTAAGGCATTTATTTGCCTTGCATGTGACTGACCGTGCTTCAGTTTCCGACACCCCATATGGAGCCCTGCTGGCAATGATCCCTGAGTGTGGAGCCAGGATGGAGTAAACCCTGAGCACTTCAGGGTATGACCCCCCCCAAAAAAATTGTATAAAATGGAGCCATTTATTAACCTGGCCCTTGTGAAGACCCAGGGATTCTCCAGATTGACTGTGCTTTCTTAGCCTGTCTTGTCGGGGCATGGCAGCCTGCTTCACTTTGAGCTCTCTTTCCAAGTCTGACACTTCTCTCTGTGGCCTCCACAGCTGGATCTTGGCCAGAGAGGCAGAGTTAGGCCCCATCAGGTAAGCTCTGCATGGCTGTCCCCGAGCCAGGCCCTTCCCCCTCTCACAGGAAGTGGCATCCTCTGCAGGAGATGCTCTCCAGCTCCGGGAGAGCTCTGCGGGCACATACGAGGAGCACCATGACTGTTAGAGCCAGCTGGGGCGCCCCCCCACCCGTCACCCTGCACTCTCAGCACCCACCAACAGTACCAGAGTGCTGAGAATGTGTCAGCTCTCTCCATGTTACCTCTTGAAAGGTGCTTGCCTTTGGCTTCTTCACCCATGGAGTCGCCCTCTGATGGAAACAGGCATACATGCATATTCAAATTGATGCAAATTGATACGGGGGCAACAGACCGTTCCCCTCAATGTAGTGAGGGCCCAGGCTCCGCCGTCCAACTTTAAGGTGTGGGTATTTTATGCTAAAATGTCCAATGGCCAACACCCATTTTCCCAGACCTTCTGTCACATGCGCTGGGAGTGAGGCAGCTGTGGGTTCTAATCCCTGATCTGTCATAGCATGGCCTCAAGACCCTGGGAAAACCTTGATCCTCCTCACTGTCTCCTTTTTATTCCTTCCAAAGCCAAGCCACACAGTGTGTGACTCAAACAATGAGATGCTAGTTAAGACTTGGTCTTGCCCGGCTCATTGTATTTTATTTTTATTATTTTTTGGGGGGGGCCACCCCCAGAAGGGCACAGGGCCTACTCCTGGCTCTCCTGGTGGGCTCAGGGAACTATATGGGGTACTGGGGATCGAACCCAAGTGAGTTGCATGCAAGGCAAATGCCTTACCCATGATACTGTCTCTTTGGCTCAGGCCTGGCACATCTTAGCCTCTGATGAAACAGGTGCCGTGTTTGGAACTTGTCCGTGCATCATGCCTGTCTGCATTTCAGTGGATTTATGTTCATATCTGTCATGCTCCACTGGCCTCTGACTTTCTAGAGCACGAGGATCCAGTCTTTCTTTCATCGTCATTTCTTGTGTTCCAGCGCTTTGGTCACATGTACCCCTTCAAGATGGGTTGAGCTGCTAGGAAGCCCCGGCAGAGCAGGCGTGAGTGTTCAGCTTTGCCACCTGAACCTTGGGAAATAGTAACCCCTTATTTTGGAGCCTTGGAAGACAATTTAAACACCACATCTGAAGTGTTTGGAGCTCTTTGAAAGGAGGGGCCTGAGAAATTAATGTTGTTTTTGCTGTTCTTGGGAAAGCCCTTTGTGGTTCCCAGCAAATAAATTACTTGGAGTGAGTTTTCTAACACTTCCTTCTCTGCTCTGTTCACTAAGGCTTTTCTTGTTTGTTTGTTTTAAATAACCATGTGCTGTAATGCTTCTTTACTCTCACTTACAAAGACATACGTTTGGTTTTGAACTTTTGACCCTTTCAGGCTCCCAAGAGAGAAATTTCTACCCAAATAATAGAAGGTATATAAACTCTGTGTTGCCCCTTTCCTGGGCCTTGGGCAGTTCAGCTGCTAGGTTTAAGAATTAGAAGACTGGCTAGTGCATACTTTGCAGGGAGGGAGATAATTCCCTGTAAGCATTCGTGGCTCTAAGTATCTCCCACTCTAGTTCTTTCATTCCAAGTACATGCCCTCCCCCGCCCACCGCCTTTTTAAAAAAAAAATCATTTTGGCGCCATACCTGGCAGTACTCAGGGACCATAGGGAATGCCAGGGTTAAACCCAAGTCATCTGTGTTCAAGGAAAGTGCCCTTCATGCTGTACTATCACTCCAGTCCCTCTGCTGCACGCCCTTTTGCTAACATTTTCCAGATATCAAATGAACTCCTCTGTCTTTGGCATTTTGGGTGCAGATGCTTATGGCTATGCCTCCTCTTCTCTCTCAAAACCTAATGTTTATCATCTGCTCTGCACCTCAGCCGAGTCACCTGCCAGACAAGAGAGAGATGGGAGGATACAAACTTCTCCCTGAAGAACAAGGGCTTATACTTGGTTGCCATTAACCAGAAGGAGGGGTGTGTGTGTGTGTGTGTGTGTGTGTGTGTGTGTGTGTGTGTGTGTGTGTGTGTGTGTGTGTGTGTGTGTGTGTGTGATCCTTGATGGTGCTCAGGGGTTACTCAGGAATCAGTCCTGGACATGCTTGAGGGACCATATTGGGTACTGTGATTGAACCCGGCTTGGATGCGTGCAGGGCAAACACCCTAACCGCTGTACTATCTGGCCCCTGAGATGATTTGAATCACTGTGAGATAGACCCTTACAAAGCTGTTTTATGATTAGGTTTCAGTCATACTGTGTTCCATCCCTCCAGCAGTGTTCATTTCCCAGCACCAGTGTCCCCAGTTTCCCTCCCATCACCCACCCCCCCAGCCTGCCTCTATAGCAGTCACTTTTTTTTTTTTTTTTTGCTTTTTGGGTCATGCCTGGCAATGCACAGGGATTACTCCTGGCTTTGCACTCAGGAATTTCTTCTGCTGGTGCTCAGGGGACCATATGGGATGCTGGGAATCAAACCCAGGTCGGCCGCATGCAAGGCAAACACCCTGCCCGCTGTGCTATCACTCCAGCCCCAGCAGTCACTTTTCTTCTCTCTCTCTCTCTCTCTCTCTCTCTCTCTCTCTCTCTCTCTCTCTCTCTCTCTCTCTCTCTCTCCCCCCCCCCACCCACCCACCCCTTTGGGCATTGTGATTTGCAATACAGATCCTGAAAGGTCTTTTTTTTTTTTTAACACTCAGTTCTTGTCCAGCATGATAATTTCCAGCTATTATTGTCATACTGGCCCCTTCTCTATATTACCTACCCTGAGATGATTTTCAAGGGCCATTTCTCAGTTGTCCTACTGATGCTCAGCTCCAGTTCTTACCTCTCTCCAAAATTAATTCCCAGTTGCTTCTTAGTTCTCCTACTTCTCAACCCTTCATCTCAAATTTATCCTGTAAGTTTACAACAGTCTGGCTTATCTATCTAAACTGTATATGGCAAACACTCATTATAGAAATCCACAACAGCTTCCTGGTGCCTGTGAGCATTTGATGTTTATCATTCCTTATAACCTGACCTCAGGGATACTGATTCACCATCAGTTTGTTTTGTTGATTTGGGGGCCACACCTGGTGAATTATGAGAGTCACTTCCAGTGGTACTGGGTGGTGGTGGTGTGGAGGGGGGTGGCAGTGCATGTGGTATGGGAATCAAACCCAGAGCTCCTACATGTTAAATATGTGATCTTGCCCTTTGAGCTAAGTCCCCAGCTCCTCCACTGTGTGTGTGTGTGTGAGAGAGAGAGAGAGAGACAGAGACAGAGACAGAGAGACAGAGAGACAGGGACAGAGAGACAGAGAGAGAGACAGAGAAAGACTTGTTACAGGGGCCTCACCTAATAGAGCTGGGGGAGGGCTGTTGTGCTAGAGATCGAAGCCAGGACATCATACATGCAAGGCCTGTGATTTACACTTAAACTATATCCTTGATCTTTCAATATCATTTTATTATCTTTTTTGCCTGCACAACTTTTCTTTCTATTGCTATCCATATTCTACTGACTTCCTTTCAGTTCCCCTAACCTACAGATTTGCATTTGTGTCTTATACTGCCTGTATCATTAATAATTTTTTTGGAGGGGTGTCATAGCCAGAGATATTCAGGGGGCTATACATTGCCAGGGAGTGAATCCAGGGCTCCTACAAACAAAGCAGGTGCTCCTGGCCTTTGTATCTTCTCCCTGACCTCTCCATTGTAAATTTCTAAAGTGCCATGGTCAAGGGTACCCTTGAATAAGCTTTTCAGAGCCTAAGCACAGAACAAGGAACATTACTCGTACATAGGAAATGCTTCTTGATTTGCTCTCTCAAGCAGTTTTGTTGCATTGCAAGAGGTTCCAAAAGAAGGGGAGAGTGAAGAGAACCTTTTAGAAACTTGGCATGGGGTGGCCTGCTCTTCAAAACCGGCTTCCCCCTTGACTGTGTATCTTGCTTGCTTGTCTTTATGTTTCTTTGCTTGCCTGTTTCCTCTCTGGAGAAGCCTGTGTTATCTCTTGAACACATACTTGTTCTTTCTTACCCTCACAGCTTTCTAATTAAATTTCAATAAAAATTATCTTCTTTACCAAAAATCGACATGGAGCAAAGAGATAGTCTAAGAGGTAAGACACTTGCTTTGCTTGTATCTTCCGTCAGGCCCCTGCTTTGATCTCTAGTACTGCATAGTCCCCCAAGCCAAGAGCCAGGAATAGCCCCTTGAGCACCACTGGGTGTGGCTCAACCCCACCTCACCCCGCAAAAAAAAGTTGGCCTAAGTATGGGGGCATATGTGCTGGGTATATGGGCAAGGCATATTTGCATGGTAATATTTTCTTGGTGGCTTTTCTCAGCTCTCCCATAACCCCCTCTCAGCTTGCAGTGAGTGACGCAGAACAGAGCAATGTATACGGAGGCACCAGGCCTCCGTCTGCCTTGCACACCGACCCAGACACTCCACAGGGGCATAAAGTATTTGCTTTGGTGCTTGCCGTGTGCCAGGCACTTTGTGGGGACTACAGTGTACCCAAACATGGCCCTGACTTCCAGGGATTTATGGTGACGCCTCTAGAAATGGCTCTGGCCCTGAGCACTTCTCCTACCCTCCCCTGGAGGCTGGCCAGCTTTTAGCCCCTGCAGACTCCCAACCTCTCCATCTATCTGCAGTACTGCTGGGCTCAGCTTTGGGATCTGGGATGGTGGGATTAGGGCCACAGCACTAAGTTGCCACTTAACATTCTACGGATATTATTTTGCGCCTGGCGTTCCCTTCACTCTTCCTAGAATGTAAACAGCCGTTCAGGAACTGTTGTTCAGTGCTGCGGCCTTGCTCCTGGAGCAGGGCTTGGTGCATGCTTCACACTAAATATTTGAAGGATGAAGGCATCATTGATTTTTTTCGCCCTCTGGTTCCAGCAGCACTATTCATTTGTGTGGCTCTGTCAAGGATTCATTTATATATTCACAGAACGTTTTTTCCCGCCCAGTGTGCTAATCCCTAGCTGCTGCTGTTGGAGCGTGTGCTAGAGAGGAGTGATTTGATGGGACTTAGCGTCTAGTTTTTGCCAAGCAGATACATGAAGTTAAGTCTTTTTTAGGTTAAGTTCCAAACTAAATAGATAAGCACAAAAGATAGGTGTTCACCTGGGTTTTGTTTGTGGCTACAAGCTTACTAGAGAAACTGGCTCTGGGCAGCCCTGCCCCCGTAGTGGCAGGACGGGAAGGAGCTGGAAGTGCCCATTGCTGAGGGTGGGCACAGAATCTGCCAGGCCCTGTTCTCAGTTGGAGGAGGGGGCTGGGTGGATAGCCCCCCCCCTTTTTTTTCAGTCTCACAGAGCCTTTGATTACTTGGGCACTAAAGCCAACTATTTGGGCTCTGTTATCATCCTGGCCTTGTGACACGAGCATGGTCCTTAATCTCTGTGCCTCGGTTTCCTCCCTGAAAATTAAATAGTTATAGTACTCATCTGACTTCCTTGGATCTCGAGGGTTTAAATCTAAGACTCTGAATAAACCATACCTGGAAGGTAGGTTTATCAATGGATATTTGCAGGTACTAATTTTAGTACTGATTTTAATTTTAATTTTGCAGAATAATGCATGAAGGAAAAAGGCAATTCTTCAAAGTATTTTTGGGGTTTTTGTTGTTGTTGTTGTTATTGTTGTTTTGAGATTTTTTTTTATTGTTGGGGTTTTTTGTTGTTGTTGTTGTTGTTCCTTCCTTGCAGGAGGGAAACTGGGGACATCAGTGGTGGGAAATTTACGCTGGTGAAGGGACCGGTGTTGGAATGTTGTATGACTGAAACTCAATCATGAACACCTTTCAACTGTATTTCACCATGAGTCAATTAAAAAATATTTTTTAAACTTTCGAAAAAGATATATTGGAATAGGAGTCAGATTTTGATCATCTAAGGACTGAATGACAATTGAACAAGTCACCTGACCTTTCTGAAACTTTGTTGTGAGCCGTCTCTACAGTAGGAAATATTCTCTTTCTTAGATGATCACAGGGGCCGTATCTGGGAAATTGTGTGGTTCTGAATAGTGAGCAATGAGGAAGGAGGAGTGAGAGGCAAGCATCCTCTGACCGGAGGAGGGCAGTTGAAGTGTCTGCCTTACACTGTGTTGTGTACAGACTTTGGTTTCTCCTTTGCCCACTGGAGGTCCCAGTGGACATGTGTGATTCAGGTCATTCGAGTGACTCACCTCTTTTGCTGTCTGTTATCGAAGAGGGTGAGGCAGGACTGCTGAAATTGCAAGGTGGGTCAGGTGCTAGATTTTGGATGTGCACTCCGGACAAGTGACTGCCCAGGCTCAGTTAGCACAGAATTTACTAACTCATTAATCATCCATTTCCATCAGTCTGGCATTTATCCCATGTATGCATTTGAAATGTCTGGTACTGATGGAATAAAATATCATGCAGTTTTCCACTGTTCCCAGTTTGGAGAGCCCACATTTAATGTAAAATTATTTAAAAGATAGAATTCTGCCTGTAGCTTTGCTGACTTCATTAATGTACTCCTGAGGTCCAGGGTATAATGGGGACTGGCAAGTGTCTGGGTACCCATGGTGATGTTAGCATCTCCTTGCTCTCAGGAATCACGTCTCCAGGCTGCAGGTAGAATGCAGAGTCCCAGAGGAACGCCCTCCACTGACATAGTGACTACATGACTGGAAAAGGGGCTTAAGGCCCCTGGGCCCGGTGTGCTGTCCTCTTGCTCCACGAGACGCCTGCTGGGCTCAAGCTAAATACACATCTTGCTCATATTACATCTTGTCCAAGTAAGATTTTCCATTACCACAACATAGGAGACATTGAGGGCACAGTGATTGCTGAAATCCTACAAGGCTGGCTGTCTATGCTTAGTGCTGCCAGGGTCAGAAAGTCATCAGATTACGATTACATGTCACTGTTGTGTTCCTCAGCTGGCCTCAGGGATGTCTGATCTGCGAGTCACTCTCCTCCACCTCCATTTGCCAGTCCAGCCCTCTTGAGACTGCTGTCAGCATCTCACTTGAAAGCATCCTTTCCTCTATTTTCCTTTTGTCCCATAATATGAACCCGGCCTCTCACCAGCTCTCACATCGGCAGTGTCTGGTGTTCTTGCTGCTGTCTCTCCCTGTAACAATGTGGTCTTTAATTCGCTCTGTGTGTTTGTTTTTGGGGCTCGCACACTCTGCGGTGCTCAGGGCTTACTCCTGACTCTGTGCTCAGGAATCTGGCAGAGTTCAGGGGACCATGTGTAGTGCTAGGCATAGAAGCCGGGGTCGACTTCACTCATGGCAAGCACCCGACCCACTGCACTATCGCTCTGGCTCTGGTCTTTGCTTCCAGGGTGATTTGAAAATGTATCTGTCTGTATGACTCAGGGTTAGACCCTTTCTAGACTCTCCTTCATGCCGTGTTGGGAGCCCTTTAAAGGTGAACACAGCCTTCAGCTCTGCTCTTCTCACCATGAGCTCTAGGTTATATGTTACATATTTTTTTTGGACTAGACTTGTTCATCCTCTCTAGGTTCATATTTATCATACTTTCTGTCTGAAAAGTCCTAGTCTCTGCTACCCTTTAATACCAAGCATAGTGTCATCTTATCTCTGATGCTTTGAAGGCCCCAGTCTTATCACTGCTATTCTTACAGTGTGCTCAGCATTATAATGCTTTTTTTTTTCCTTTTTGGGTCACACCCAGCGATGCTCAGGGATTACTCCTGGCTATGCACTCAGGAACTAGTCCTGGCAGTGCTTGGGGGGACCATATGGGATGCGGGGATCAAACCTAGGCCCGCTGCTTGCAAGCAGGTTACTACCTGCTGCTGCTTACTACCTGCTTTACTATCACTCCAGCCCCTGTAATGATTATTTTTAACTTTATTTAAACGTTATGGTTTACAAAGTTGTTCCTATTACAGCTGTTTCAGGCATTTAATATTCTAGCACCAGTCCCACCATCATTGTGACCTTGCATCCACCATTGTCCTCAGATCCCTCCTCACCCCCTCCCCACCCCCAACACACACAAGTCTGCCCCCTTGCAGGCACTAAATAATTTTGGCATGATTAAAGTCGTTGTCTGAGGATGTACTGAGCTGTTTGTTGCTAGGTGGAGCCTTCTGTGTTATAGTTTTCACGTACTGAACTTAGTGGGCTTCTATGCTACTTTCTATGCTACTATCTAATTTGTTGTGCTCCTGCTGAGCTGTTGGGATTATGGAATTTGAAGATGTCGTGCTCCAGGAGCCCCAGGATCTATGGAACTGGGAAGATTCTTGGTTCTTGGCCTGCAGCCCCACTCAGGAGGAGGCCCCAGAGTTTTCAGTTCCAAGACCAGTGTACTTGTGAGTTTCATCGGCTTGGCATCTCTTCTGAGATTAGTCGTGAGGCCATTTACATGGTATTTACATCAGCATAATAATTATTTGTAAGAGCTGTATCTTTTACACAAGATGATGAACTTTTATTTATAATCTTTTGGCATGTACAGCAAGGCTAGGAATACATTAGGCACTCAACATATGCTTTCTGAACATGTACAATATAGAATGTTGTACATAGATAGCTTTTGACTTAGTGAGGACATAAATTATTTTATGATGCTGCTATTCAGAATGGGATAAGTATCATATGCGAAGCTTTAAATATATGCACTTGGTTGAGTCATAGATTGAAATACCTGTTCGAGAAGAACCATTTGTAATGGCAATTATCTTTTATTTTATTGTAGAAAAATAGACATTATATGATATTAAGTACAATTAAATGGTATTAAATACATTCAAAGGGGCCAGAGAGTACTCGGTGAGTAGGACACTTGCCTTGGATGCAGCTAATCTGGGTTCAGTCCCACCCAGGCACCCAAGATGATCCTCTGAACCCTACCAAGAATGATCCCTGAGCTCTGCTAGGTGTGGCCCAGAAACAAAAACAGACGAAATAAATATAATTAGTAGTATTCAATCCACCACCACTTACCTGTACTCATCAACAGTTTCTCATCATCCTCAATAAATTACATAACAACTCCCCGACTTTCTCTCTCCCCAGCCCCCAGTCACTTGTCTTCTACTCTCATCCTCTATGAATTTGCTTTTCTTTTTTTGTTTTTCTTTTTGGGTCATACCTGGCGATGCTCAGGGGTTACTCCTGGCTTTGCACTCAGGAATTACTCCTGGCGGTGCTCAGGAGACCATATGGGATGCTGGGATCGAACCCAGATTGGCTGTGTGCAAGGCAAATGCCCTACCCGCTGTGCTATCACTCCAGCCCCTGAATTTGCTTTTCCAAGGCACTTCACAGAGGAGCCAGAAAGATTACCAAGCAGGGTAGAGCCCGTATTCTGCCTGCAGGAAGCCAGAGTCCATCCCTTGAGCACGCCCAGGAGTAACCCCTGAACGCTGAGCCGAGAATAGCTCCTGAGTACCACTAGGTTTGGCCCCAAACCAAAAAGCATCACCACCACACCCAAGATATCTCATAGGAGTAAAATATACAATATTTATCATTAGGAATAATTACTTTCCAGGTTCAGCATTATTGTAGCATAAAAATTTCATTCCTTGGGACCAGAACAATAGTACAGTGAGAAGGGCATTTGCCTTGCGTGTGGCTGACCCAGTTTCAATCCCTGGCATCCAATATGACTCCCTGAGCACCGCTAGCAGTAATTTCAGAGTGCAGAGCTAGGAGTAACCCCTGAGCATTGCCGGTGTGATCCAAAAAACCAAAATAAAAAATTCCTTTTTGTGTCTGAACTTTTCTTTGTATATCATGTATACACACTATATATTCATCACATAGATTATTACCATCTTTTGGCTAGTGTGAAGAGTATCATCATACACATTGGTATACAAACAATTGATTCCAATCCAGCTTCAATTTGGGGGGATATATACTTAGGAGTGTATTTACCAGGTCACGGGCTGTTCTATGTTTAGCCTTTTGAGAAATCTCCAAACTATTTCCATGGTGGCTGTACCATTTTACATTCCTATCAGTAATGCATAAGTGTTCTAATGTTTCTACAACCTCTCCAATGCTGGGCTGTTTTGCCCTTTTTTAAAATGTAGCCATACTAATTGATGTGAATGGAATTATTCTTTGCTTTCACTTCAGGTAGTTGTCTTACTCGTTGGTTCTACCTTGATTATTGGCTGTTAGTGAACACTAATAAACTGTTTTCAGGCTGGAGAGATAGCTCAAAGGGCTCTGCGTCCTTTGCATGCTGGAGGCTTAGGTTTGATCCCTGGAACTGCTGAGCAATGCCCAAAACCAAAAATTAAAAACAAAAATGAACTGTTTTCACCTTCCAGTTTTTGTGTCTGACAACAAATAAGACATAGTCTGGCCAAAATTTATGTGCACTGGCAGTTAGGTTAATGCTAACCTGTTTACTTAAGAGATTTTTATGGCTGTTACCATCTTAGAATGACCAGTGAGATAGAAACTCAATTGGCCACTTTGTATTTTCATTAAAGATTAGAGAGAGAATCATTTCCAGTTTACTTTTGTTTGCCAGTTTCAGAAATGAGCAGTTATAACTTTCTGCATGTATGATGATTTTTTTCTCTCTGACTTATCAGCATCAGAAAGACCTGATAAAAGATGCCCCTTGAGCACTGCAGCAGGTATATTCCCTGAGGAATGGCAGAAAAATTAATAATTCCTAGTACTGTCGCTTAGAAGCTGAGTGTGACCTTAGGGCCAGTCCCTTAATTTTGAGCTTCTATTTTCTTGTTTATAGAATTATGGCAATGGGAGCAGTTATCCTGTGAAAGCCTGTAGGGTAAGGTTATGGTTTCACACCAAAATAAAATGATACACATGAGACATCATGTGTATCTGCTTTCAAATCAGACATAATGTGTGGTCACTGTTACGGTCACCACTACCATAATAATTATTAGTAGGCATTTTAAGTATTATTGTTTTCTTTAGGATTTTGTCCCATCAGTGCTGTTGTTAAGATAGCATCTTTTTCAAACCAATATTGATCTAACTGGACTAAGCATGAGACTTTCGAAGTGCAATAAGTGAAAAACAGTTTCAGAAATGCGGAGAGAGGGGCTGGAGCAATAGCACAGCCGGTAGGGCATTTGCCTTGCACGCGGCCGACCCGGGTTCGATTCCCAGCATCCCATATGGTCCCCTGAGCACTGCCAGGGGTAATTCCTGAGTGCATAGCCAGGAGTAACCCCTGTGCATCGCCAGGTATGACCCAAAAAGAAAAAAAAAAAAGAAATGCGGAGAGATAGTACAATGGTGAATGTACTTGCCTTGCATGCGGCTGACCCCTTTTTGTTCACCAGCCCCATATGGTCCCGTGTACCACCCGAAGTTATTCCTAAGCACAGAGCCAGGAGTATCTCCTGAGTACCACAAGGTATGGCCCAACCCCTCTCCCAACCAAAAAAGAAAAGTACATGTGCTTAAATCAGAAATGAGAGTATATTATAGTTATTATGATGTTGCTCTTATCAGTATGTGCTGACGGAGAAGAAACATTAGGTTGGCATGGGAGTCGGGTCTTCTCGTGACCTTATAGCATCTTCCCGGCTTCTTTCCAAGGTGATTTTCACACAGACTGATGCATTCCCTATGCCTGATCAAATGGGTAAATGATTGTAGTTTTCCAGGATAGCTGTTTCTTGCTTTGCTGTTTTCTAAACCAGAGGAGTCAGGCTCTTGGACTTGACTGTGACAAAGCAAGTCTGGCTTCCGCTGTCCTGCCAGGAAGGGGCCTGCTTTTCTAGACACTTCAGGCCATGCACATTTGGAATATGAAGATCCCAAGCAGCAAAATGGGATTTTTCAAAATAAATAAGGTGCTAAGTTTGGGGTTTTTTATTTTTATTGTTTTTAGACATTTCAACATAGCAAACATCTCATGCGCATTGGAAGTTTGAGGTGATTTACTAACATGAGATGCAGGGATTATCTCATGCTTTCCCCAGGTCAGCCTTTCATCACAGCTGAACTTGCTCTACTCAAGTGTCCACATCATTTTCTTAAAAAGGAAAAAGAAACTTCCCAACATTTTTTGGTTTTGTTTTTAGGCCACACCCAGCAATATTCAGTAATTACTCCTGGTTCTGCACTCAGGAATTGCTCCTTGGTGCTCAGGGGACCGTAGGAGATGCTGGGGATTAAACCCTGAACAGCCTCATCTAAGACAAGCATCCTACCTATTGTGCTATATCTCTGGCCCCGAAACTGCCCAACTTTTTGTTTGTTTTATTCATTTTGCCTTTCTCTGTTCTTGTCATTACACAGTTTTCTCTGGACCTCTCTCATATATATGCATGTGTGTGACCACACACCAACATGTAGGGTTAGAAAGATTTTTGTGTTATTTTGTGACCATTGCTGAAAGATCCAGAGATCTTTACATGCATAGTCTTGAGGCTGGATCGACAGTACAATAGGTAGAGGGCTTACCATGCACACGGCCAACCCAGGGTTGATCACCAGTATCCCATACCATTCCCTGAGCACCACCAGGGGTAATTCCTGGGTGCAGAGCCAGGAGTAACCCCTGAGCATTGCTGAGTGTGGTCCCCAAAAAAACAAACAAAAAAGCAAAAGTGCATTTGCGCGCTCTCTGTCTCTCCCTTCCTCACTCTCTCCCTCCCTTTCTCTCTCTTTTTTTCTCTCTCTCTCCCTCCCTCCCTCTCTTTCCCCTCCTTCCCCTCCCCCCCATTTCAATATATCTCATAATATTCCACAGTAAGCAGTGAGCACATTTCTAACATTAAATACGCTGGCAGTGTTCAGTGCTCATGAGCCTGTTCCAGCACAGTAACTGTCACCCTTGGTGTTAATACTGCAAAAATCTGGCTAGTGACATTACTGACTACTTGAAACGCAATTAGATGTGACCTGTAATCTTTTGTACTGCATTGCAGCCTTATAATGAATTTGATATATTCCTTCATGCTTCAGTTCTCAAAATGTCCAAAAAAATTTTCCATTCTCCCTTCCCATACCAGAGTTGCCCCCCACCCCTAGTGTCCTCCCTGAGTGGGGCTTAGTTGTACCAGGGATGTCTGATATATTAGCAACTGGTCACTCTTGACTCATGTGGCAACCCGTCTCTAGCTACCCTCGGAATTGGGCAGCTCTTGGTGATATTTGCTCTGGGTCTTGTTAGCACTTCTCAGCCCCGGCTCTACAATAACCTGACGTGGAGGAATGTGAAGAGACAATCACATTATCTGTGGTCTTTGTTGCAGTATAGATAAGCACCAGCCACACTGCTCTGTATTGAATGAACAACCGTTCCTGCCCTCATCTCCCCAGACACTAGTTTCTTTTACTGAACTGGGGGGAGGACCAATACCCATCTTCATCGAGTCTTTGGGAAAGGTGAAGTGAACTCATACGGTAAAGTTCCGAGCATAGATGTTGGCATATGGTCAACTGTGAATGATGAGATCGCTCCTGGACCCGAGGCCCCACGGTGGCACCTGGAGGCAGGGGAGAGAGGAGGCTTTAAAGCCAATCTCATCTGTAAGGATAAGGAGTCCGAATCCTAGCAGATAAAGAAGGGAGGAGAATTCCCAGCGGTGTTGTGCTCGAGAACTTCAGCAGAACTTGACATATGGATGAAATTCGAACATAGTTTCCTCTGGCTGAAGAGTAGATCAAAGTAGGGCAGTGGGAAGAAGGTGAGGCAGGAAAAACTACCAAGAGTTAGTCGCAAAGAACTTCAACATGCTTGGAACGGAAACTTGGTCGCATGCTGGTCCCTCCATCCTCATAATCTGGTTTCTTTATTAGGCATTCAGATAGGAGTCTTTAAGAGCAGCCCCAGTGAGAAAGGGAAAGAAGGCTGTGAATCGGCCTCAAATAAATGGGCATCTTTCTAAAGCTAATGTTCCTCCTCCAGAATATATTAATTACACATGTGCCCTGCAAGATTCATTATCACTTGGTGTTCCCTGGTGGTTGTCTCATTCATTAATCTGCTTATTAGTACCCCTGAACTCTTGTCCCCCACACTGTTTCTTGGGTTCTCTTTTTAATATACTCTGCTGTTCCCCCAGGACATAAACTCCAAGACCCGTCCCTGGCCTGCTCGTGTTTGTTTTCTTTGCCCCTTGTGCCTGCCTCTGCTATAACATTTGTAGCATGTGTTAAGTAACCCTTAAGGTAACATTTTTATTATGTCATAAAAAGTGCATGGCAAATATATTATAACTCATGCACTTTGTTTAAAAATGAAGGGATAATTTATTGAGTGTGTTCCATGAGCCTTGCTCCCTTCCCGTTTCAGCTGAAACTTGCTGTTCATTTAGCCTCGCCTCCTTCCCAGTGCTCCCACCCTGTGGCATGCTGGGACAGCAGGTATATGGTTGGCTAGAAATGACATCATAGTTTATGTACTCAATAAAAATTTAATTAAGTCATTACAGGAATTGCAGTCATCATTTAACCCTCTGATTTCTTCTGTTTAGTTTATTATTAAACATTCAGTAATACCAGTCACCAAATCCTGATGGCTTATAAAATATCTGCATGAATTTTAATAGCTTAAATAAATGGGAAAATATGAGTAACTGATATAAAGGAACCTTTTCCGAGGTGGTGGCTGGTGTGTTTGGGTTTTTTTTTTTTTTTAAGAAGCAAAGCATTATGGAGAGGAGAAGAGTTTAATAAGGGACTAGCCCAGTGCTTCCCGGGACGGGTTTCGAATCTGGTATGTCCATTTGTGTATTCATGGGCAGGGTGCGTGGCCTAGAGAATGATTAGGCAGGAGACACGGAATCTGCAAACCAGCATACGAAAGCTCAAGTGACGCAATGACATCCCACCAGAGGCTCACCAGAGGGAATATCCAGCTCCCTCTGACTGACTAGAAGGGCCGAGTGGGCTGAGTCCTGTAGTTCGGGAAGCTGTTCTCAGTTACCCTCACCTGTTGCTTGAGGATCATGTGTCTTCGCTGATTGAGCGTCCACCCTGTTCCAGGAAGGGCCCTTTGCTTGATCTAATCCAGCCTGGGTGATGATATCTGAAAGCCATTCCTCGCTGTGGCACTTTGCCCTCTCTCCACCAGAGGTGAGGGGAGAAGCAGCATATGGGTCACTCAAGTCAGACTATAAGTAGAAGGAGCCTGGCTAAAAGGTTCTAGGGGTCGGAGAGATAGTACAGTGGGTAGAGCCCTTGCCTTGTAGGCAGCTGACCCAGGTTTGATCCCCAGTATCCCATATGGTCCCCTGAGCCCACAAGCAGTGATCCCTGAGTGCAGAGCCAGGAGTCAGTCCTGAGCACAGACCTGAGTGATGAAAGAAGGAAGGATGGAAGAAAGGAAGGAAAGAAAGATGGATGGAAAGAAGGAAGGAGGGAGGGAAGGAAGGAGGAGAAAGAGGAAATTCCAACACCTGCTCTGCATTCTTTCTGGGCAACTGCGGGCCAGAATATAGGTGTACCCTAAGAGGAGAAAGTATGTTTGTGCATATAAAGACATGCTAGAAAGCACAAACTGAGATTTGCCAGTTAATTTGTCAGTGATCTCTGGAAATGCCCAACTCATGGAGATAGCACTAACATTCCTCTTTCAGAAATCAGCTTGTTTCCAGCCTCTGGCACTAACTACATGTATGATCTTGGACAAGTCTTTTTCAGAAACTCAGTTTTCTGTTTTCTCAAAGGGACTGAGATAGGTGATCTCTGAGAACCCCTCCAGCTTTAAAGCTTACTGGTTTGCGGCAACAAATAAACTCACTCTGCTGGTTGGGGGACATGGATCAAGGGTGCTTTGCATGCTGGAGGCCTAGGTTTGATCCCCAGCATCCAAGCACTGCCTGGTCCTGTGAGCATCACCAGGAAGAAGCTCAAAGCACTGACAGATGTGGCCTGAAACAAAACAAAATGCCCTGTCTGCCCAGCAGGCTACTGCCTTTGACACCCGACTTTGAATGTTTATGGCTCTGATTTTTCTTGGTTAATTTAGAGAACAGTTAGATTGAAGGGAGAGCCCTGGAGCAGGTAAGAGCACGTCTGGCTAGTTAGACCCGTCGTGCATCAAGGCAGGAATTAGCTCTTCTCTGTTTTCTTTGTTTGCACAGCCATGACCACCTCACATCGACTCCTCTCAGCGGGGTATGGGTGATGTCCAAGTACCTGACCCATAACAGGCTCCGTCAATGGTGTCCACGACAGTGGGCACGGTCATGACTGAGCACGTCAGGCACGAATCTTACCCTCCACCAAAAGTTTCAAATGACTTTTGTTTGTACTCAAACCTGTTTATTTAAATATTAAAGCCAGGGCTGGAGCAATTATGTTGTGGGTGGGGTGTTTGCCTTGCATGCGGCAGATCCCCGTCATCCCTATGGTCACCCCGAGCACCACCAGGAGTAAGTCCTGAGTGCAGAGCCTGAAGTGCAGAGTGTTGGCGTAACCTAAAAAGCAAAATAAATAAATAAATAAATATTAAAGTCATCACTACCTAATACACATTATAAGCCTCCAGACTTTTTTTTTCTTTTTTTGGGTCACACCCGGCGATGCACAGGGGTTACTCCTGGCTCTGCACTCAGGAATTACCTCTGGCAGTGCTCAGGGGACCATATGGGATACTGGGAATTGAACCCGGGTCGGCCACGTGCAAGGCAAACGCCCTACCCACTGTGCTATCACTCCAGCTCCCAGCCTCCAGACTTTCTGTTGGAGTTCCAGAAGGAAATAAACTGTGGCCCCTGCCCTCAGCCATATTCCTGGAGGTCATATTCCTGGCGACCAAAATTTTGTCTTACTGAAGATTTATCATGTTGAAGGTCCTCCGGACCTTTCCCTGAGAGAGGTTCTAGCTGTTGTAGTGGTTTCACTGGACATTTTAAAATGCCCTTTTGGGGCTAGGTAGGTAGCTCAAGGGACTTCATGTGTGATTTATACACACGAGGCCCCAGATTTGGTCCCTTGAACATAGAGCTAGGAGTAGCCCCTGAGCACTGCCAGGTGTGGTCCCAAAACAAAAAGATAAGCCTTTTAATGTTCAGGGACTCACTGTCAACCTAGTCTGCACTCCCCTCCAGGGCTCCCACTGCCCTCCCGGGGCAGATTCTTTTCCCAGTCCAGTCCCCGCGGCTGTTCTGCCCTGCTCCCCGCCCTAGTGTGTCTTCGCAGTGTTCTGACATTTTCTCCCTTTGCCCTGCCTATCGCCCTCTCCACACTTCTCCTTCCTGTCTCACTCCTCTGAGAGTGCCTCCCCACCTTCCCAAACAGGTACCATCCATCTTCTAACTCCTTTGTTACTTAACACTTTGAAGGTGTTTTGGTTTTTTTTTTTGTTTGTTTTTGGGTCACACCCGGCGATGCACAGGGGTTACTCCTGGCTCTTCACTTAGGAATTACCCCTGGCAGTGCTCAGGGGACCATATGGGATGCTGGGATTAGAACCCGGGTTGGCCATGTGCAAGGCAAACACCCTACCCGCTGTGCTATCGCTCCAGCCCCGGTGTTTTGGTTTGGTTTTGTTCACTTGGTCTTTCTTCTGCGGTGCCTGGGGTGACCCCCCCCCCCCCCGCCTCCACATCACCAGCACTGCTCGCCAGTGTAAACCGAGGCAGCACGCTGCGGTGTAATGAGTTACCCGGCTCTTTGCCCACACGAGATTGTGCATCTTCTATTTTGTGTTCATTGGATCTAACACAAAGTCATTTCCGTAAATGCAATTAACTGCTTCATGGCATTTGAGATCAACACCTCAAAGCACCGCTCACGTTGTGGGGCGTCTTGACAGATCAGGGAAGTGTGGGGATGGCCTGGCGGTTTGATCCCCTGGCACCTTCTCTTGGGACCATTATAAGATTAATACAATGGGTCAGACCCAAAAATCAAAACTCGGGTTTTTTTTTTTTTCTTTCATACTTTTGTTTCTGCCATTTTGTTTTTCTAGGTTAATTCCTATGTCCTGAAGAAGAACATGATCCTTATGACAAATAATTTCTATGCAGCAATCTTGGGATATGATGAGGTAAGAGCACCTTTATCAAGCCTTAGGTGGAGTAGTGTTCCCCCCCCCCCAAATAATAAAGGTTTTCCATGAGAGCCTCAGGGGAAGCCGTGGGGGCTATCATGCTCCTGCCACCGGGGCTGAGTGTTTATTTCCTTGTCTTTATTGCCTTGGCAACTCCAGAGAGTGTGCCCAGCAGTTTGCCTATAGCCTGGGGAAGAGAGCAGTGTGTAAGTAATACGGCTAAATCATACAATTAACTCGCGTTTATTGAGTGCCTGTGGGGTGCTGGCAGATCAGTCACTGTCTCACCTCGGGTACCCAAGAGAGACACACAACACATGTGTCAACAGCGTGGTCTTCCCGAAAAATCACACTTTGGGAGCTTAATCGTAATATAAGACATACTCACTTTGTCGGGACAGGGGCTGCACCCAGCAATGGTGCCAGGACCTGGCCATGCTGAGGAGAAAGATGACACCCAGGCCCGTGCCCACACCCCCTGGGCACAATAGGCAGTCACTTTCAAAATTCATGGAACTGTCCCCAGGGAGCCCGTGAGGTGTGAGCTCTGACTGGCCCAGTGGGTGGTTTTGATGTACAAGGTCACTGCACCTTCCCCACCACCGAAGCACCCTTCACTGATGCTTATTCAGAGCCTACTTCTCTACGGGAAGTACATTGTTGGGTGAAACCCATGTGGTCTGCTGTTCGCCCCCCTCCGCCCCCCCCCCCCCCAGCTCTCACTCTCTCCTGGAGACAGCCTGTGTACCAGGGAGCAGACGGATCTCTCGTTAGAGCGACACTTCCAGACAGGGAGAGGTCGCAGAAGCTGAGACTGGAGAGAGGGGCCCGCTGTGCACCGAGCACGCCCGCTGTCTCCCGTGCAGCTTGTCCTGGTACATCCTGCAGTACGTGCCACTGTGTCTGTGCACTGCTTTGACTGGCCTGGCTCCTCTGAGCTCAGATTGCGTGGCCACACAGCCCTGGGTTCGGCACACAAGCACCCCATGGTGCCCGGTCTGAGTCCAACCTAGACTGGATCCCTCGAGGGCCGGCCAGACCGCAGCCCCTTTGGCTCCCTCACAGTCACTTTACACCAGATGTCATAACTTCCTACAGGAAGCTTGTTGGTGTGGCGGGAGAGGGGATGGGTGTTGGTTTTGTTTGTTTGTTTTTCGTATAATGAGCAGAAACAAACACAGCCCTTCAGAGATTGGGGAGATGTTTATGCGCCTGGGATTTAGGTCCCGGGCACCTTTGTTCCCTTTCTTGGCTTCCTTCCTTCGAAGCGTTTTGCTCTTTTGGACCAGTCTCTTGGTTTTGGTTTTTTTCTTGACTTGCGACAGTTGAGTGGAAGGCAGCTGGAATGGGGCGCACTGATTCGGTCGCCGTCCCTTCTTACAGCTGGAATGGGGTGCTCTGGTTCAGTTGCCGTCCCTCTTGCTCTCCTGCTCTCACTCTGGTCAGTGGGGCACCATCCCCTGGCCTCCCCCGTGCATTGTAGCCCCAGTCCCACTACCAATTAGTGAGATAACCTCTGAGCTCAGCGTCCTTATCTTTCAGATGGGGCGGGTGATCTCTGCTCTCTTGGCACCTGCAGTCCTTGGACACCCACTGTGGGAGGCCGCCGAGAGGCTGGGGCCGTGGCAGGTTATCTTGCTCGGCACGGCCAGCGTCGGCCTTTCTGTTTACGGAGTTGCCCTGTCCCAGCCTCTCACCCGCTGCCGGCGCTCCCTTCCCTGTGCCCCTGCCGCCCGCTCCCACTCCCTCCTCTTCCCAGGTAGCCCATGTGGGTGGCTGCCAGCAGCACTGGAGCGTGCGCCCAGGGCACTTCCCAGGCAGGCTGTTGTGTTAGCAAGGAGCTGGGAGAGTGGTGATGTGCCCGAGCTTGTCCTTGGCTTTCTGTGCCATGTGCCGGAAGAAACTGGTTTTCCTGACTCAGCCATGGTGCCAGGATGCTCTCATAGCTGTGGAGTTGTGAGGGGGTTAACGGGGAGCATTTAGAACAGGTGAAATGTTTTTCCATCACACGGTCAGCACCCTATCCTGGACATGGCCCTTCCTGGCAGGAGGCCTGAGGCCAAGGCCTCATGTACTACAGTGCCCACAGGCCAGCGCACAGCATCACGGCTGAGAAATGATCCTGGACCTTTGTGTGAGGATCTGCCGCTCACAGGGGCTTTCATGCTCTTGTCTCTTCGTTCTCACAACTCTGCAGGACAGAGAGCATTATTCTCGCTTGTCTTGTGAGAAACTGGGCCTTTCCAAAGGCTGCACAGCCACAAGATGCTTGAGCTGCCCTCCGTGAGCTTGAGTGTGTGTGGGGCGGAGAGGAGTGGGGGGGTCCAACAGGCAGCCCCGGCGGAGAAGGATCTCTGGGCAGGGCTCTCCTCTTCCCACCTTCCCACAAGCGTGCTGTTTCCAGAGGGACACACAGAACAGTGAGAGAGGGAGGGAGCCCCTTCCCCACTGAGACTCATGGACCAATGAGGAGGAACGGGACCCCCAGCCAGATCAGCCCTGTCAACCCGAGTCCTCAGTGAGATGACAGGTGTGACCGCCAAATCGCCCTCACAGCCAATCGGCCTGCCTTGGGAACTCCGGACCCGCTCTTGTTTCGCCTCTGGTCACAGGTGCCTTCCCAAGCAAGCTCCTCATCTCTAGCTGACAGTGTTTTCCCCAAAGGAGAAGGTTAAGAGGCAGGCAGAGGGGACTGACCGCCTCTGTCCCCCAGTTGGCGGTGGCATTTACTCTAAGCCCCAACTCTGGCTCCTGAACACAGCAGCTTCTCAGGGGTTCCCTTTCACTCACCCCCACCCCTTAGAGTTGCCAGCCGGAAAGCGGCCCCAGCTCCCTAGCCCAGGCACCAGTTAGCCTCTGGGGGGTCTTAGCTGCCTAGCAGAGCCCTCCTTGGTGCCGGGAGGGATGCCAGCGTGTGCACACACAGGCTTGGGACATCCTGCTGTGGCCCGACCGGCCCACCTGTGACAGTGAGGTCAAGGACCCTTGGTCCAGGAGTGATGGTCGCCCACCTGCACTTCTGTGCCTGGGAAGTGTGTTCACAACTAGGGAGCCAGCCGGGTACGGGGTGGAGCTGGGTGACCAGACTCTGCATCAGCCCCGCCCCTCTGGGCCCAGGCTCTTGCCTTAGACGAAATGAAGGGATTAAGCCAAGGGCTCTCCGAAGACCCCTTCCAGCAGCACCCTGCATTGGTGGCTCCGTTTCTCACTCACTCTCTGTAAGGTTCTTCTTTTTCTTCTCATTGTTTCTGGCTCGGGGGCCACACCTGGTGGTGCTTAGGGGCTATTTCCGGCTTGGTGCTGAGGGGTCCTTCCTGGCCATGCCGTGAGGTAGGGGGGCAGAGCCCGGGCTCCTGCATGCAGTGCATGAGCTCAGTCCTTTGCCGCCTCCCTGACCTGAGGAAGGTTCTTCTGAGCTGATTGTGTGGCTGCAGATGCGTTCGTCATACCCCAGCTCGGGTCAGGCCCTCAAAGACCGAAGGGCTCGTGCTTTGTTCCAGGGGCTCCTCTCGGATGATCACGGGCTGGCCGCTGCGCTCTGGAGAACCTTCTTCAACCAGAAATGTGAAGACCCCCGCCAGCTGGAGTTGTTGGTGGAGTATGTGAGGAAGCAGGTGAGCTGCCCGCTCCTGCCCCCAAGGCCTGACAGAAAGGGGATGCCGGGTCAGAGCGTTCAACTGGGTCAATCCCAAGCACTCCCTATATTCCCCTGAGTGCTACCAGTATGACCCCTGAGAGCAGAGCCACGAGTAAGCCTTGAGCATGGCCAGGTGTTGCCCCCCCTCCAAAAAAAAAAAAAAAGAAAAGAGAAAGGAGAAAGACAGGACATCCTTCCTGAGGTCCAGAATCCCAGAAGTGGGGTATCAGATCGGGTCAGCAGCGGGGTCGGCCTGGGACCAGAGGAGAAAAGGCACCGAGTTGCCTCGCGCTTTCAGAACCTTTCACTGCACGTGCCAGGCGCTGTGCTTGATCCTAAACACATGCAGCCCTGTAAGGTATGAGTTTGGGGGACAGTGTCACTACTCACCACAGCCCCCCTCTGCATCCACTATAAGCCGCACAGTTCCTGTTTGCTGCTCTGACTTGGAGCCATTCCGCACCCTAGGCAGCATTGCCTGACCCTTCTGCAGCCTCTCCACTCGTGCCTTCCGGTCGTTCGGGCCTTTTCCTCCCTCCAACTGGTCAGTCCTCACCCCTCAGGCTCCTTCCTGGTGTTTCCCTGATGCCAAAGATTCTAGAAGAAAATTTCAAGCCTATGGAGAATTCAGACCACTCTGCTGCCTCTGAACCCTGCCCCTGTATTAGAGGGAAATGCTAATGGGAGCCGAGTGAGCGGCGTGACAGTGACAAGGAAGAGGGTCTCGTGGGGAGCAGGACTGCATAGCTGGCCGAGAGTCCCAAGCTGGGTGATTCATGAAGTCACCAGTGGCCTCAGCTGCCCCCGCCAGCTCATCAGATCAGGCTGTCCTATGAGTCACACCTTTGCTTCATGGGCCTGGCCCCTGGTGCTGAGGGGGCCTCACTGCCCAGTCACTCTCAGTCACCTGTAACCATGACCTTCAAGCCACTACCAGCCGGGAGAGGGAAAGCCAAACCCCAGCTTTTGAGGAAAGGACGGGAGCGATAGGACGGGCGCATGTGCTGGCGGGCAGCGGGGAGAGAGCGCTGGAAGCCAGAGCCGCTGTTTGACCACTCTTCAGATGTGCCAGGGCTGCGAAGAGGGCATTGTGGCCAGGGCCCCACCCATGGAATTCTGAGACTCACTGTTGACTGGTCTTACCCTCAGACCGGAGTGGCACTTGGCACAGCGAATGCCCTGTCTTCTGGGAGACAGCCCGGTGTTTCCATTTGCCATGGTGGGCTTATGCCAGGGACCTCCACAGACTTTCCTTCTCGGGAGGGAAGGAGCTGCTACCCCCGGTGCCCCCATAGGAAGACGCAGGGAGAGGCAGGCAATAGGCACATGGCGATGGGGCGCTCTGGGAAGTCGGGAGCCTTGGTGGGGACCCAGTTTTGTCAGCAGGCCTTTGGGCAGGCGCTCTGGGTCAGGCGCTCTGTTGAGAAAGCGGAGATGAATAAGACCCAGTTCTGTCCTCAGGAAGCCAATTGGGGACAAGGCGAACTCTGGAATAGTTCGTGTGTGAGGTGATACCGGGAAGCAGAGTGCTGGGGGGTCCTGAGAAAGGAGAGACTGGCAGGTGGCAGCCTTAGGGACCAGGGCCGACATTGAAGAGGGGCGGGTTCAGGGGCGTTGGACATGCTCGGAAGGCTGTGGAAATACAGACAGGCTGAGCTCAAGGGTCTGCGGCCCCAGTGGGAACAACGGGAGAGAAAGAATTCTTGGAAGAGGCCGATGACCCTGTGGATTCTCATCCTTTCTCACTCCTCAGATGCAGTTCTCCTCCACTTACTGAAGTGCTCCTTATTCTGCTCTCCCAGTGCTACTTGCAGGCACTCGGGGTAGTGCCCGCCACCCTCCCCCCGCATGGCTGCTCCCCGGCACAGACGTCCCCTCTCTGGTCCTGGGTGCCCAGGGGAGTGGCATCCACCCTGCCATGGATGGTCGTTAGACCAGTCTTACTGGAGCCAGAGCCCGGGGGTGCAGTGCTGACAGGCTGGAGGCAGAGGGAGCAAGCCCAGGAGCCATGCTGTGTCGGTTGGGGAGGCAGAGGATTCAGCGTTTGGTGAATCTCTCCAGTTCCGGGCGGGAAGCAAGGATGGTGGGAAAGAGCAGGAGAGATCGCTTGGGAGGAGGCCACTGTAGCGGCCATCAAGAGGGCTGAGGCTGGGGAGCATGTATCAGTCAGCAACCATGAACCGTGTGCCCTGGAGGACAGGGGAGGCCCCTTCATTGCTCCCGGAGTCCCTTGGGGAACAGTCACTATCGCCCCTCTCTGCCGTCAGGGGCAGAGGGAACTGCTTCACTGTGGCAGCATCTCCCCTCAGCGGCCCTGGGCGGGGGCAGGCAGGGCTGTCTCACGCTCCCGAGCTCACGAGCTTTCTCGGGAAGATGTGAGGGGAAGGAACATTCTTGGACAGAAAGAGTGAGAGTGAGAGTGTGTATGCGTGTGTGTGTGTGTCTGTGTGTCTGTGTCTAGGCATAGTCAGAGGCGTGATGGGGAATTCCCAGCGTCTTCCTGTGTGCTTCATGACAGCTCCTCTCAACCACTGATCTGAAGTAACCTGGGAGACCAGGGACTCCTGCTGGCGGGCAGCTGGGATGGCCCAAAGCCCCTTTGTGCCCTCTCAGAGTGGATTCTTTGACCCGTGTCACCGCTGCCCTGGCGCTTTCCTTCTTGCAGATACAGTACCTGGACTCCATGGACGGGGAGGACCTGCTGCTGACTGGGGAAGTGAGATGGCGCCCTCTAGTGGAGAAGAATCCCCAGAGCATCCTGAAGCCCAGTTGCCCAACTTACAACGACGAGGGTCTCTGATGGGCCGGTCCCTCCCAGTGGCCGGCCAGCTAGCTCTGAAGGAACACCGGGGAAGCAGTGACTGTTTGGCTCAGGACCCTGCAGAAAGTGGTCTGAACTGACCTGTGAACAGCTTCTGGCAAATCCCTGGCCCCATTTGTGTTGATTTTTTTCCTCTCAGTATGTCCAAGAGTCTGATCTTACGGGGCTTAGAGCTGGGAGCCTCCTAGCTCATCTGGGGCCTCCTCCCTCAAGAATCCCCGAGCAGGAGCTCCCTGACACAGACGTGCCCTTCCCCAGCCACGCAGTCGACAGCTTTCCCCACGAGCCAAAGAAGGGGTGGGGGCGGAAGGGGCAGCCCCCCTCCCAGCCCCCCCTGCAGCTCGGGAGCAGTTTGTGGTGCTCCCGAGCAAGACAGGTGACCAGGCTCCATCTCCCGACCCTGAGCTATGGGGCTGACATGGCCATTAAAAGAAACAGAGACTGAACTCTGCATGGCTCCTTTTCATTCCAGGGGCTTCTAGAAGCTTCGAGGAGGTAGCCGTTGCCATCCGCTGAGGCGCAGAGCCAGGGAGTGGGAGTGGGTCAGGGGGTCTCTGCTGCTCCTCATGGCCTGTCTGCGGAGACAGCACTGATCTGGCCCAGACCCTGTCGTCCGAGACCAGAAGGTGGGGACGGGCCTCGGGAACAAAGGCCCCTTTGTCATCTCGCCCACTGAGCTAGGGTGGGAACACGCTGTCTTCTGTTCCTCGGCTCCCCCTTAGGCGAGATTTTGGGGGGGAAGAGAACGTTGTCCCGCACGCCCCAGGCCCACTGGCTTTCTGAGCCTGCCCAGCTTCTGCTGAGCACTGGCGCGTCGCCCCTCCTCCCGTGAGCACCAGCACGGGCCATCTCTGGGGCGGGGGTGGGGGCGACGTTAAATTGAAGAAAAGAGGTGGGGAACCACACTGCCCCCCCCAAGAAAACTTCCTTCATTTAACTTGCTATAAAATGACTCATATAAAGAAACCCTATATGGGTGAGGTATATCCCACTTCTGTGAAAACATTACAAATCAAACCGCCTTCTCTGCGTTTCTTTAAGATGCTTTTGTTGCGAGCAGAGCCCCAGAGTGAAGCCTCCTCTGTGTGTGTGAGATAATAACACCTTGTAACTCATTACAGCTGGGCACTATTTACATAAACCAGAGCTGAGCCAGGCAGGAATTTGCTGATTAATTTATTTTTAATGGAGTGAAGTATACCATGCACCAAAATAAACTTTACTGTGTGTACCTAACTGCTCCTGGAATGGATGGAAAAATTAATGGAACAGATTTTGGCTCCCAACTCTACACATTAATTCATATATAAAAGTTATTTGAGCCTTAACCCATTTACTGCCCCGGGCAGCAACCCTGCCCCAGCTCCCAGCCCAGAGCCCCAGACCAGCTACCGGGCTTGCTTGAGAATCACAGGCTCTGATGGGACCGAATCTGAGATGCCAGCCCTGGTCCAGCCCTGGTCTAGAGTTTGATGCCCCTTCTCAATGTCCCCATTGGGCTGTGTGGCACGGGCCCTAAATCAATCCCTCTGGCCACAGAGCCAAGTCCTGTGTCCAAAAGACAAGTCGTCTTTGAACCCGCGTCCCCTAATAGCTAGCTTTGCTTCCAACGCCCCATCTGTGCTGTCCTGCAACTTCTGCTTCCTCGCCATCGGTGTCCTTCCCTGTCCACTCTCCCTCACCTGCAGGCTAAACCCCAGACGCTGCAGATGCCACAACGGCTCCTGCCTCCGGGCCCAGCATGGTGTGTGAGCATGGGAGTGGGAGTGGGTCCCCTCCCAGCAAGTGAGCTGTGTGCGGGCACCTGCAGAGTGCGCTGTGTTTCTGTCCCTCCTCGGACTAGAGAGGGCCCCTGTGCACAGATCCCCACCCTTCTGCTGCCATAGGCCCTGTCCCGGTGCATGGCTTCCACATACCCGGCATGCTCCTGGCACGGGGGCTTGGATTACTCAACTTTCGTTTGTTTCTCCAGTGCCCCGCAGAGGCCTGGCTCCCGGGAGGCAGCTCTACAGGAAGGAAAGGAGGAGGGAAGGCCCACATCAGGAGGAATGGTTTAATGCTTATCTATACGCTATTATTCCAGAGAGGATCACAGCCAATTAAAGAGTCACAGTAAAATTGCAGAATGATTAAAACACTTACAGCGGGTAGGGCATTGCACGTGGCCAACCCAGACCTTCAATCCCCAGCATCCCATAGGCCCCACCAGGAGTGATTCCTGAGCTAAGAGCCAGGAGTAAACCCCTTGCACCACCAATGGCCCCAAAACAAAGATCAGCTGCAAGTTGGGGAGGGAAGGAAAGGAAAACAACCATGTTCAAAAGACTAGACTGTGGGGCTGGAGCGATAGCACAGAGGGTAGGGCGTTTGCCTTGCATGCAGCTAACCTGGGTTCAATTCCCAGCATCCCATATGGTCCCCCGAGTACTACCAGAAGTAATTCCTGAGTGTATGAGCCAGGAGTAATCCCTGTGCATTGCTGGGTGTGACCCAAAAAGAAAAAAAAAAACAAAAAACTGGACTGCTAATGACCAGTTTTCATTTGACTTACTGGGTTTTGGGTGAGGTTGAGCACACCCAACAGTGCCTGAGGCCAGATCCTACTCCCAACTGGGTGCTCAGAGGTTGCCCCCACTGCTGTGTAGGGGCCGGGATCAGACCCTGAGCACTGTGCCCACTGAGCACTCTGCGACCACTTTGTTCTATTTTTTTTTTCTTTTTGGGTCACACCCAGCGATGCTCAGGGGTTACTCCTGGCTCTGCACTCAGGAATTACTCCTGGCGGTGCTCAGGGGACCATATGGGATGCTGGGAATCGAACCCGGGCCGGCCACGTGCAAGGCAAATGCCCTCCCCGCTGTGCTATCGCTCCAGCCCCCGACCCCTTTGTTCTCAGTCATCAGCTCACAGCAGTTCTGTAGAGATTAGATATATTTGAGGGTCTCTCTAGCAGTCCTCGGAGGTCCCAGGAGCCACTCCTGTAACACTCTGCCAAACCAGCCAGTGGTTCATTGCTTAGGCCCATGGAGGCAGTGCTGGGCGCCATACCCAGTGATGCTCGGGGAACTGTGGTGCCAGGGACCAATCCCGGGTGGCATGTCAGACATGAGCCCAACTCCTGTATTATCTCCCTGCCCCCTCCTCGCACTTACCTCCGCCCTTTACAGAGAGAGCATGAGGACTCACCTGGAGAGTTATGCAGCCTCAGAAGGGGCCAAGAGCGCCCTTGCTCTCTTCCTGTCCCATGATGCCTCCTGCAGGTCAGTGACAAGGTTTGCAGTTGAATATAAAAACTTGCTCTGAGCTTTCTGGCTGCCAAAGGTAGAAGCAGAAAAGACAAGGTGATGTTCATGGTTCCTCTTGTTTGAAGAAACAAATGTTCTCCATACTGGAGAAGTATTATAGAAATTATAAATGAGAAGCACTATTTTGGTGAACAATATCCTTCAGATTTCAGTTTTGCCTAAGAAGTTTGAAATACATTGTTAAGTGCGACCTCGAGCTGGATTAAAGCCCAGGCCACAATTCAGCAATTCGGAGGTGGGCGGGGTTGTTTGGGTGACCCTGGCAGTCTGCAGCAGCTACTCCTGGCTTGGGCCTCGGCGATTACTCCCAGCGGTGCTGGGGGCCTGGACGGTGCCAGGGCTTTACAGATTCAGTGCAAGTACCCTATCTCAGGCTCCCATTGCTGGCCCTGCTTTGTGCCAGGTACTTATTGGCATTTCTACCATCTTCTCCCATCCTCAGGGCAGTCCCAGGAAGGAGGTGTTACTAAGTTCATTCAGCATCCACAGCTGCAGGAAGCTCCGTGTTAAGCTCCATACAGACACAGGTGGTTCTGCGACCCCAGCTCAGTGCCTTTAATTTGGAGGGCGTGAGGGGCATACCCAGCAGTGCTCAGGGCTATCTCCTGGCATTGAGCCCAGGGATCACGTCCAGTGGTCCTCAGGAGACCTACAGGGTGCCAGGGATGGAACCAGGGTCAGCCACAACCAGGGTCAGCCACATACAAGGCAAACACCTTCCCCGCTGTATCACTCCGGTGCAAGTCCAGTGCCTTTAATTCTAGGGGGGAAAAAAAGTTCTAGGTGGAGAATAAGATGCCTTGAAATATAAAAGAAGGGCCAGGGAAGTATCTCTGTGGTAGACGGACCATGTGTGTAGCTGGGGTTCTGTCCCTAACTCTCAACACACGTTAAGGGACACCAAAAAGTCTTCCAGTCACATGTGCCCAGATACATTTCTTGGGGTTGGGGGAGGCCATGCCCACCAGTGCTGGAGTGGGGTCAGGCATTCTCCCAGCAGTGCTCAGGGGAGCACGTGTGCTGGAGAGAGACTCACACTGGCCGCATGCAAGGCAGGCACCGGAACCTCTGCTCTAGACCCATTCTCTTTTTTATTTAAATGTTGCTGGGGATGGGGATCGGCCAGACACCTCAGACACAAGCTTATCAGGTTATAAGTTAGAAAGGAAGACAGCCTCGAAGGAAGTCGGGGCTGAATATGTGGCCAGCTGTAGGTGGTGGAAAGAAAAGTCCGAGTGTGCAGCTGCCCGGGAGATGCCCTTCCGGCCCAGCTGCCCGCTGAGGGGAGAGAGGTTGGGGAGATGCAGGGGCACAGGGGTGGGGTGCCCTAGCCCAGCTGCGTTGTCTTGACGAGCAAGCACTAGCCACCAGCAGGAAGAGACAGCCTTAGACAGCGGATGGGCCTTGGGGTGGTTGGCGCTCTCCAGGCTTGAGGTCAGCGGGCAGGAAGGGAGGGCGACTGAGACTTTCTGGGAAGTGCAAACCCAGAGATGTACATTTTTTTCTTTTATTTTCTTTTCCTTTTATTTATTTATTTATTGGTTGTCTTGGGGGCCACACCCAGCGATGCTTAGTTTACTCCTGGCTCTGCACTCAGGAATTACTCCTGGCGGGGCTCAGGGAACCCTATGGGATGCCGGGGATTGGACCCCAGTCAGCCGCGTGCTAACAAGTGCCCGACCCGCTGTACTATCCCTCTGGCCCTTGGGGTAGAAACTATTGGGATTAGGAATTACTCGGTCCTTCTGCAGATTGAAAAGCGTGGTCCTGAGATCCAGGAAAGAGAGGGGCCTTTGGGGGCTGGAGCGATAGCACAGTGGGTAGGAAGTTTGCCTTTACACGCGGCCGACCCGGGTTTGATTCCCAGCATCCCACATGGTCCCCCAAGTATAGACAGTAGTTATTCCTGAGTAGAGAGCTAGGAGTTAACTCCTGTGCATGCTGGATGTGATCCAAAAAAGAGAGAGAGAGGGGGGCTTTTTCCTGAGACTGGAGATTGGGGACAAGGGATATCCAAGGTAAGGACTGAGAGGAAGAAAACTGACCTCAGAGTGCAGGGAATCTGGGATTTGTCAGCCACTGTGACCCGCCTCCACCAGGGCTGGCCTTAGGGAGGTGTCGGGCAGGCCTCAGGCCCCCGTCCTCCGTCCTGCCCACTCTCCCTGCTCTGGCGCTCACCACCCATCACAAAGTCTCCCTTACTTCAGGGGGGACTTCCTCGAGCCCTCCTGGAGTGCTCAACCCCCAAACCCAGGTCTGACGAGAGGAGAAAAGGGCAACGGTCCCCGAGAGCCTGACTGGGCAACTGCCAAGAAAGGAATCTCCAGGCACTGACCTGTCATCTCAAAAGCCATCATGGACCGGAGGGACAGTAAAGCGGGGAGGGCATGCGCCAACCCGGGTTCAATCTGCAGTTCCTCCTGTGGTCTCCTGAGCCCGCCAGGACTGGTCCCGGAGCACAGAGCCAGGAGGAGGTACTGAGCGCTGCTGGGTGTGGCCCCAAAACAAAACCAAAAAAAGTGATTGGATTCAGGGTGAGCATGATAAACTATGTGAAGCCCTTTTAGCCCTGCCCTCCACTCACCGAAGGGCCTGTGAGGCTCGCCCGGGTTCAGACCAGGGGCCCAGAGAAAAGTGCAGGGACTTGGCACGCCTGCTTGTCACTGAATAGTCACAAGTTCAAGCCCGCCAAGGTCCCCCCAAAGCGATCCTGGAAGCTCTGTTGTCTGTGCTCCCCAGCACCCCCGTAATTTGGGGCTGCACAGCGGCCAAGTGTGTGTGAACACAGTAAAAGGGTGCGATCCCCGAAAGGGTGCGAGCGCCACAGCTAAGACAACGTGGGAGAGCCACGGGCCGGAGGGGAGGCCCAGCGAGCAGCGCCACCAGCATCTGAGCCTCAACTCCGGGTGTGAGCCCCAGCGAGCAGGAGTTTGAGCACCACAGCAGCGCGGTGCTGCCTGGGCCCAGCAGAGAAGGCGCTTGCCTTGCACACAGTGACCTGGGCTTGATCCCTGACATCCCATACGGTTCCCGGATCCCTGAGTGCAGAGGCAGGCATAAGTCCTGAGCAGAGCCAGTATGCACCCCCTGCCATCAAAAAAATAAAAGTAAAGGGCTGGAGCAATAGTACAGCAGGTACAGAGCTTGCCTGGCATGCAGCTGACCTGGACTCTATCCTCAGCATCCCATAGGGTCACCCCGGGCACTGTCAGGAGTGACTCAGTACAGAGTCAGGAGTAACACTTGAGCATATTGCTGGGTGGGTAAACCCAAAAAAACTAAAAAAATAAAAGGAGTGCAAACCTCAGTGAGCACCATAACTGGCTGTGCGAGCACTCAACCTGATGTGAGCCTTGGGGAGCACCACAGGGTGTGGGTGTGACACCCCCTCGCACATGCCACCTCAGTCACATGACTACGTTGGAGGGTGGGGGGATTGGTAGGGGATTTCTTTAAGGCTTTCCAGCAGGAACCAGACCCCGGGAACTGGACCAGAAACAGCATCTTCCCCTCCCAACATTTAGGAAAAAGCTACCAGCCACTGGACTGGACCCTGCTTGGGGACGGAGAGTGGGGACATGGTTCCTCCAGAGTTCCAGAAGAGTTCTGAACCCCAAGACTTCAGCCATGGTTTATAATTACTTTGAGTCAGCCTTTCCCACTAAACGGGTCCTCCAGGGCAAAGACTGGGTCTTACTCATGTCTGAGGCCACACTGTTGTCCCAAGTAGGCATTAAATATGAGAATGACTGCAATGATCAGGGCAGAGGGGCAGGAGAGCTGGCTGGATCCATGATGGAAGGGGCACCAGCACCACTGTATACCTCCCCCCTCCCCAAGTTTGGAGCAAATGAATAAGGGGACAGACCCATCAAACAGTGATTGTGCCAGTATTGCCGACAAAGCTGACTGGAGGATGGCGCCTTTCTACTCTGGCCAACTAAACATGCCCACCCACCCTTCCAGAGCCTTCTCTGAAAGCTTAGCATGTAGCACAGAGGTTCCCAACTTGGGGGGGCCTACCACCCCCACCCCTTTTTAGAAAAAAGAATCACTCAGTGCTCCCCTGGAAATCTACCCATCTTTTCTTGGGGCAGTGCTTAGGGGACCGTGGTCTTAGGCCTCCACACACAGTGGTCTTAGTCTGATCTTAGGGATCAGACCATGGTCTCTCGCAATGCAGAGCATTGAACTCTTCTCCAGCCCCCAAACTTGCTTCCTTTAAGAGAACTTAGTGCCCCAATTCCACACATGACTCCAGTTGGCCCCTGTGGTTCTAGCACCCCCACTATGACCATTTGGGGAAATGCTGGGATCAAGCCGCTTTCCTCTAACAGCAGAGAGAATAGAGGCACACAGCAAGCTTTCCCCACCAGCTGGCGCACCACGTAGGGGAGCATGGGGGATGGGACAGGACTATGGGGGCAGAGGAGACCCCATCACCAGGGTGTACAGAGCTGCCTTTCTGCCCAAATTCACATTCCCTGTGGACCCTTAGGCGGGTGTAAGAACACGTGTATGCATGTGTGCGCATATGGGTCTATATACGTTGTGAGTATGTGTGCATGTATACCTGGGGGGGGGGGTTCTATGCATGTATATGAGAGTTTATGTCTGCATTTGTGTCTATGTGTGCTTGTGGGTGTATGTATGCATGTAGATCTGTGGGGGGGTCTGCACGTGTGCTGATCTATGTGGGGGGGTCTATATGTACATATAGGTCTGTGGGGGGAGTCTGCATGTGTGCAGATCTGTGGGAGGGTTATGTATGCATGTGGGTCTGTGTGCACATAGGTCTGGGGGGTTGTCTATGTGCATGTGTGGGGCTGTGTACATGGGGTATATGTATGTGGGTCTGTGCATGTGTGGTTCTACGTACATGCGTGTATGTGTTATGTGTGCACATGTGGGTCTGTGCATGTGTGGGGCTATGTGCATATGTTTGTCCATATGTGTGTGATGTGTGGGTCTGTGTGTCTGGGGGCAGGGTTGGCGCATATGCTGCATGCCCCCTTGATTCTGGAGGCCGGAGCTGACCATGTGAAGCCCCCTCACTGCCCTCAAGGAAGCCCAGTGTTCTTCCTGGCCGGGGAATCTCTGCAACCAGTGAGGATGTGGCAGTGGTGCCATTTTTTCCGCCACCTAGTAAAGGTGGTGTCGCTCCCATTTATAGCCGAGCCCCTGTGACTCAGTGGTGCCGCGGCTTCCCTGGCAGTTGGCCAGAGCAGTGTGACCTCCTTGAGGCCCAAGAAGGGCCCAGAAACAAGCAATACGGCCACTGCAGCGATTCTGGGTGCTTGGGTTCCTCCTTCCTCTGGACGCCATTGCTGGGGCTTCCTCCCCACCCAGAGGGGCTTGAGAGGGGTGGGACAGTGTGGATCAGCTTGTAACCGCTCTCAGTACCTCCACACCGCCACCTGCCCAGGTGCCGCTGGCATGGTAGACGACAGGCAAAGCTAAGTAGCCCCCAGATGGCAGAATGATGCCAGCCAGGCGCCCGACATACCTGGTCAGGAAAATGTAGTTCTTGCTCTTAATAACAGTCATTAAAGGGGCGGTGCCCAGCCCTCTGTGCCCAGGGTCTGGGTGAGCAATCTCTCTGACTCCCGCCTCCTGTGCCCCCAACCCTAGTGCGCCCCAAGGCCAGCACACCCCATTTGCCTTTTGCCTGCCCAGCCCACAGAGGTACAGCCAGTTCCACGCCTTCAGGGACTGGATTTGCTCTACATGCTTTTATTCGGATGTCACGGACCCTCCCCCACTCCTGTTTCCCTTTAAATCAGGCTTACCACCCACTGATCCGCACAGCCAGACCACAATCCAGAGTTAGGGTCAAAGGCCAGATGCCCAGACTCCCAAAATGCACACAAGTACACATGCACACTCAAACATGCAGACACAAAGCAGATGGATACACGTGGATCAAGTCAAGCCGACCCACAGCAGATGTGCATGTTTACTGTAACGCTGAGTACACAGAACTGACATGCGCAGGTACTGTTATGCTAAATGCACAGAGCTGAGATGTGAAATGACTAATATTAAGCAGTTTATTTTTTTTCCTTGAAAAGTAGAGACTGGGGGCAGGAGCAGTAGGACAGCAGGTAGGGCATTTGCCTTGCATGCAGCCGATGCAATTCAATCCCTGTCATCCCATATGGTCCCCCAAGCACCACCAGGAATGATTACTAAGTGCAGAGCCTGGAATAAGCTCTGAGCATTGCTAGATGTGGCCCCCAAAATAAAAATAAGTAAAAATAGAGTCTAGGGGTGCTGAGAGCTCCCTTGACTGGAGCACACGTTTTGCCTACAGGAGCCCCAGACTCCAGCCCTGGCCCAAGTGGTCTGAGCACCACCAGGAGGATTCCCTGAGCATGGTGTTGACCCCAATCCAAAAGGTAAATGAAAGTAAACAGGATTATGATGCAAATGTGAGCATCGAAAAATATGCCACTATTTTGTATGTGAGGTATGCTATATTATATATGGAGAACCAAATTTGTACAACCGTATTTAAATGTCATGTTTAAAAGCTGGAAACAATTCACATCAGGGGGTAAGTGAATAAACCATGTAGTCTGCTATAGTGGACTCTTTCACCTTGAGAATGAAGTAAGTGTCCAAAGAGAGAGTGAAGGGCCTCACATGCGGCCAGCCCTTGCTCCACTCCCAAGCACCAGAGGGTCCCCCAAGCATAGCCAGGTGCAATAACCCTGGAGGTCTCAAGGCCACCCTGGGCCACCCTGGGCCACCCTGGTCATTCTCATACCATGGGACCTGAGCAGCACGGCATCCTTGGGTCCTCTCACTGAACCTTTGGCAGGATGGCACAGGATGGCTAAGCGCCCATTGGGAGACCCAAATATAAAGTAACATTAAAAAATGAAACTATTGTACAAAGTTTGGTCACAGGTTACCAGGACGGTCCTGAGGTAAGTGGAATCAGCTGTCACAGACCTAGATGAAGATTCTACGTGCAGGCTGGGTGATCAGACCCTCAGAAGGTGGAATGGAGGTTACCAACACTGGGGACAGTGAAGGAAGGGGAGCTGTTTAATGAAGAGAGTTCAGAGGGCCCCAAACCACCCCCTTCTCAGGGGAAACAGACTGATCAGGGCTCTCCATCGTCTCTAAGCCAACAAGTGGCCCCAGCTGCATCTGAGGTTAGTGTCAGCCCCCAAATCAGTACAGTAGCGGGGGCCGGGGGGTGTTAATATCACCACTTTGGGAAACACTGGTATTTCAGTTTTGTGTGTGTATGGTGGGTGATGGGTGGGGCAGCCAGTGGTGGGGTGGGCACCCAGTATGCTCAGAGCTACTTCTGGCTCTGTTCTTGGGGGTCACTCTGATGGTGCTTGGAGGACGGCGAGTTGCCGGGATCAAACCCAGCTGGGCCTCCTGCACACGAAGGGTGTTGTCCCACGCTTTAAGCTGCAGCTCCAGGCCTAGCTGTGGATGTTCACATCACTGAGGCCTTGCTCCAAAGGCTGGAACACGGACTTTGCATGCGGGAGGCCTGGGTTTGATCCCCAGTGCCACATGGTTCCCTGAGTGGCCTTTGAGCACTGAGCTAGGAGTAACCCCAAAGTGTTACTAGGTGTGGCCCAAACCTCCCTCCACCTCACCTCCCCACACACCACACATTGAAATGGAGGCAAGAACATGTATCTTAGGAGAAATGACACGGAGGGACAAACAGGGCCTCAGCCACGCAGGCACCGGGCTGCCTGTGTTCCGGGAGCACTTGGTCGAGCAGGAGCGCTCCTGACTCCCCATAAACCCATCTGGAGATAAGGCCCTAATGAAGGCCCGGCTCCCACTGCCCACGGAGCTCATTACCCTCCTACGCCTGGCTCTGCTTACTCACCCCTGCCCGGCATGAACCCCCCACCCAGGGGGCCTCTTCACAGCGCTCATGCCCCAGGGTCCACGGGCCTACCCTCCCCGCCCCCAGCATTTGCCCTCTGCTCTCCCTCGCCTCCCCCCCCAGCTTGGCTCAGTGAGCTGAAACATGTGCCCTGCAAACACAGGCCCCTAGCTTGCTCCCTGGCACCGCAGGGCTCCTCAAACACTGCAGAGTGCCTGTAGCTTTGGTGTCCCCCCCTCAGTGCTGTTGCATGTGGCCATGATGGCCCCCAATTTTGTTGGGCCCACTTAGCCCCACACCAACCCCTCCCAAGCACTGTCCGGGAGCCCTCGCCATCAAAAGACAATGTCCCATTCATCTTCAGTGTCAGGACCCAAGAGACTTCCTGAGTGCCACCCAAGGGTGCAAATATTCAGCAAAGGGAGCCCCTCAATACCACCCCACCGCACCACACATTCCCTGCTGTGTGGACACGGATAAGGCCTGAGTGGGAGTTGTGGCCTTAGATCTGCTGGCCAGCCAGCCTCATTGGCCTTTGTCCCTGTGTCAACAGGTGACCTTGGCTAGCACTGTGTCCGGTGACCACCCAGCTGCCCAGGGTCAGCCTGACCTCCACCGAGCCAAGGGGCCCTGGAGCCGAGACAGTGGAGGACACAACTCTGTGGAATGGCCGTCCTTGGGGGGGTGGGCCTTGGTCCACTGCGCCAGTGCACCAGGAGCCCCCGTTAGGAAGATTCTAGAAACCTACTGGAGAGTGGCTCAGCCCGCATGTGGGTGGAGCCTAGAGAGGGGCATTTGGACACTTCCTGGTGGTTCTTGGGGTTTGGGGCCCGGGCCACTGCCCTAGGCCTGTGAAGGTAGCGCTCAGGACTTGGGTGGGGCGGGAGGGGGTGCTCTGGAGGTGGAGGGGCAGATTTGAGGGGAGCAGACGGGGGCCTGGGTCCAGGTGCTGCGCTAGTCAGTTCTTACCCTGGTCGTGGACGGTGCCTGGCGTGCGGTCCCCGTCGTGGTCTGCTGGGGCTGTGTGGCCAGCGTCTGAGTGAGTGTGGGGTCAACTGTCTATTTGTTCTCCCAGTGTGGTCGGCCTCGCGTGCCCGTAATCTGTGTGCGTGCGTCTGTAACTTTCGGGACGGCCATCAGCCTTGCATGTGTGTTCCTGTCTCCATCTCCACATCTTGAGTCATGCAGCCATCCCCCGGTGCAAGCATGCGTGCATGCGAGTGCATGTGATGTGTGTGGTGTCTTCTGGAGCGGATCCCTAACTCTGGAAGGTGAGAGAAAGTTCCAGGAGGCAGGTGGAGACGGGCTGGGATGCAGGATGCAGCGGGCGAGGTGGGAGGCTGGGGGAAGGGGGTGCGGCCTGGCCCTGCCGCTTACCTGGGCGAGTCCGGACAGCCGCAGACAGGTGAGGCTGACCCGACAGGTTCCCAAGGCCAGGGGCGATGGGGCGGGGCCAGGCTCAGGATTAGGGTGGCAACGGACTGGGGGCCTTGCCACACTGCAGGGCAGGCGGGCAGGAGGCGGCTCTGTTAGCTCCTCTCCCTGTGTCGGCAGCCTGGGGGGACCTGCCATGGATCCCCTGGGAGGGTGAGGAAGCCGGGCACGGAGGCATGTTCGCAGGCCTGGGGGCGGGGGGCATGGCGGGCCCCCTGCGGGGCCGGGTGGAGGAGCTGAAGCGGCCCTGGTGGCGGGAGAGCTCACCCCTGGTGCTGCAGCACAGCGAGGCGGCCCGGCTAGCGGCCGATGCCCTCCTGGAGCGGGGCGAGGCTGCCTACCTGCGGGTCATCTCCGAGGAGCGCGAGCTGCCCTTCCTCAGTGCCCTGGACGTGGAGTACATGAGCAGCCATGGACGGGGCGGCCCGGAGGTCAGCGATGGCCAGGGGCCAGAGGCCTCGGGCCCTGACCGGCTCAGCCTGCTCTCCGAAGTCACCTCAGGCACTTACTTCCCCATGGTCTCCGACGTAGACCCCCCGGACCTGGACCTGGGCTGGCCCGAGGTCCCGCAGGCCACAGGCTTCAGCCCCACCCAGGCTGTGGTCCACTTCCAGCGGGATAAAGCCAAGAACATCAAGGACCTTCTGCGCTTCCTCTTCAGCCAGGCCCGCACGGTAAGGGCCTCGCCCGCACCCCTCCTCCCACGGACGGGGAGGAGGCCCGGGAGGGAAGGGTGCCCACCTGAGGCCACACGGCCGCTTGAGGCTGTCTTGGGAGTGAACTCTCTGGCTTCTAGCAGGACACAAACTTTGAGTGGGTGGACATGTGCTTTGGTCATTCCTTGGATTTCCAGAACCTTCTGGAGAAGCCTAGACTCGGGGATGGGTCTCGGGGACTACGCACACACTCTGCTTGGTTCTGGTTTGGTTTTGGCTTCTGGGCCACACGTGGCTGTGCTCGGGGCTTACTCCTGGCTCTCTGCTCAGGAATCACTCCTGGTGGGCTCAGCGGACCATGTGGGATGCTGCGGATGGAATCCTGGGTCAGCTGGGTGCAAGGAAAACGCCGGCCCCACTATGCGCACACTCTGAAAAAGTGTGTTGTGTATAGTGCAGAGGGGGAAGCTGCTTCCTTCTCTGATCCGGGGCCGTGGCCTTTTCAGCGCGTCTCTCAGGTGTCTGCTGCAGAGATGGTACAGGGGTAAGGCGCTTGCCTTGCATGCAGCTGACCCCAGTCTGGTCCCCAGCACCCCAGGCTGGCCGTCCCCAAACTGTACCAGGAGTAGCCCCTGAGTACCACTGAATGTGACCCAAACTCGTTTGCCCCCAAAGAAGGCTTATGCCCCCTCTAACTCGAACATCTGGGTCATCCCCACAACAGAGGAAACAGGGCAGAGGTGGCCTGCGGCTTGCTCAGCAAAGATCAGTCTGTGGTTGAAGTAGCGCAGGGCTCCAGGCTCCAGAAAGGGGTCCCTGCCTCTGGCCTGGGGGGCGGGCCTGGGCTTCTAGCTGTGAATCCCAAGCACAAGAGCGGAGGCTGTGAGGCTCAGGAGTGGGGGCGTGGACTCACGAGAAAGCAAAGGAGGGGGGCTGGGGGGGTTGGGGATACCTATGCAGGCTCCTGTGAGGAGCCCTGACCTTGGCGTCAGGGACGGTAGGGTGAGTCAGAGGACCCCAGGGAGCATGGCAGGCCCAGGGGGTGTCCTTCCTGGTCTGGGGGAGCAGAGATCAGGAGCCAGATGCTGGCAGAGCCTCCCTGACTGGCCTGCCTGTGCCCCGGGCAGGGGAGGGCCAGGCCTGACCAGCACAGGAACGGGGTCATTAGTGAGGTGGAACCTGCGGCTGCTGTCGTCACCCCGGCCCCTTTGATCCCTCCCTACCAGACCTTGCTCCCCTCAGCCCTGAAAGCTGTGCCCTCAGGAAGACCCCAGCACCCCACGGTCTCGACTCCCCATCGGGACCCCTTCCCCCGCCGGCTGTGAGCTGGGGGCGCCCAAGTTGGCTGGCCGGGGAGGCAGCAGGAAAGGCGTGTTTATGGAGAAGCTGCTGCGTGGAGGGAGGCCCCATAATTCGGAGACGGAGCTATCATTAGCCCGTGTCACGCCTGAGGAAGCCACTCGCCCCGCCAGATAGGGAGGAAGCTGCAGGGGGTGGGGTCCCCCCCTCCTGGCTCCAGTGCTGCGTGTGGGGCCATGCAGTGGCTCAGAGGTGGAGCACAGACCTTGCATGGAGGAGACCTGGGTTCAGTCCTGGCCACACACACACACACACACACACACACACACACACACACACAGATAGCTCAACAGGCTGAGCACACACTTTGCTCATAGGATGCCCAGGGGATTCAATCCCTGGCACCGCACCGTCTCCTGAGCAATACTGAGAGAGATTCCTGAGCACAGACCACACAATGACATAGTAGGGGCTGGAGCGATAGCACAGCGGGTAGGGCGTTTGCCTTGCACGCAGCCGACCCGGGTTCAATTCCCAGCATCTCATATGGTCCCCTGAGCACCGCCAGGAGTAATTAATTCCTGAGTGCCTGAGCCAGGAGTAACCCCTGTGACCCAAAAAGGAAAACAAAACAAAAACATAGTAGAGCGGGTAGGGCATTTTCCTTGCATGCAGCCAAATGGAGTTTGATCGCTGACACCCCATATGATCCTGTAATCCCCGCCAGGAGTGACCCCTGAGCACAGAGTCAGGAGTCATCCCTGAGCACTGCTGGCCTGCCCCCAAAAACAGGCCAAACAAAGCTGAGGGCTCCACTCTGCCCCACAGCCTAGACTGGCAGAGCTGCCGGCAGCTGGGGCCGCCGTGGGGTGTCACAGCACAGGATTCAGGGTCTCTCTGAGGAAGCCCATCGCGTGACAGGGAGACACAAGCCCTCAGATTAGCAGAAAACTGGGCTCCCCTGGCATGGCTTGGGGGGATGCATGGTGGAGGGCACTGCCGCGGAGCCCTGCAGCCTCTCTGGGCTACAGAAGCCACTGTGGCCCCTCCAGCCCCAGGAACTGGCTGGCAGCCCCGAGCCTTGAGGAGGCAGAGTGTGAGCCCTCAGGCAGGGGCTTGGGGTCTGCCTCCTCCCACTGGCCTTAGTTTCCCCACATGCCGAAGTCTCAGGCCGGCACAGGGACGGTCTTGAGAATCTGATGATAAACGCTGCCCTCGTGGGGGCTGGAGCATAGCACAGCAGGTAGGCACTGGCCTTGGCTGAGCCAGGTGCAATCCCTTGAGCGCCACCAGGAGTGATCTCTGAGCCCCCAGATGGTCCCCTGAGCCCCACCAGGAGTAAGTCCTGACACAGCCAAGAACAAGACAAAGAAACGCTGTCCTCAGGAAGAGGTACATGATTTTCGGGTGTTCTGGGGCTGGAGCAATAGTACAGTGGGTAGGGCGTTTGCCTTGCACGCAGCCAGCCCCGGTTCGATTCCCAGCATCCCATATGGTCCCCTGAGCACCACCAGGGGTGATTCCTGAGTGCAGAGCCAGGAGTAACCTCTGTGCATTGCCGGCTGTGACCCAAAAAGAAAAAAAAAAGATTTTCGGGTGTTCAGGCTTCGAAGCCTCTCTGCGGCTCCATCCAGAGCTCAGGGCGAGGTCACCACTAACGGCCTTTCTGGCTCGGATATTCTCATGGGCTCTGAAGTGCAGGCCAGTGCCTCCCCCTGCTTTCTTTATAACCTCTCACAAACTGGCCAATGTTCGGGGTTACCATGCAGGGCTGGGGATCCAACTAATGACCTCGTGCACATGATACTCTCGGGGAGGGGGGGGGCGGCCACTGCCCTTTCCTTCCACATCAGCCCCTGTCCCTGGGCCCTGGGTAGGACTGAACACACCTCCCCCCCATGCCCCCAGGTGGTGGCCGTGGTGATGGATGTGTTCACCGACATGGACCTGCTGTGTGACCTCATGGAGGCCTCGGGCCGGCGCGGGGTCCCTGTCTACCTGCTCCTGGCGCAGGAGCACCTGAGACACTTCCTGGAGATGTGCTACAAGATGGACCTCAATGGGGGCCACCTGCCGGTCAGCACGGGCCGGGGGGCAGGGAGTGGAGAAATCTGCGGTGGCCGGGGCGGGGGGCGGGCTGAGGCTCTGTGGGGCGAGGGCACCCCTTTCCTTTGACTGTTTTGGGGTGCGCACGGGGCCAGAGCCCCCCTCTCCTCTGTCTCCCCTCACCTGGCTTCTGTCTCGGTCTAGAACATGAGGGTGCGGAGCACGTGCGGCGACACCTACTGCAGCAAGGCCGGCCGCCGCTTCACAGGGCAGGCCCTGGAGAAGTTCATCCTCATCGACTGCGAGCAGGTGGTGGCCGGCAGCTACAGGTGAGGCCCCGGGGCAGGTCAGGAGGCTGGCTGCCTGCTGTGAACTCGCCTCTTTCCTCCTTCCCTTCAGCAGGGACAGGGCGCCGGGTTTGGGGACAAGGTGGGGAGCAAGAGAACCCGAGCTGGGGCTGCAGCCATAGTATGGCGAGGAAGGGCATTTGCCTGGCTCATGGCCCACCCAGGTTTGATGCCTGGCATCCCCTATGGTTCCCCTGGGCACTGCCAGGATTAATTCCTGAGTGCAGAGCCAGGAGGAAGCCCTGAGCATCTTCGGATGTGACCCAAAATAAATAAATAAAAAAAAAGAAACCGGAAAACAACAACAACAAACCACTCTAGGCTGGGTGCTGAGGAGACAGTACAGCGGGTAGGGTGTTTGCCTTGCATGTGGCTGATCTGGGTTTGATCCCTCGCATCCCATATGGTCCCCTGAGCCCACCAGGAGTGATTCCTGAGTGCAGGGCCAGGAGTAACCCCTGTGCAGCACTGGCCCAAAAGGAGAGAGAGAGGGTTGGGGGAGAGAGAGAGAGAGAGAGAGAGAGAGAGAGAGAGGAGAGAGAGGAGAGAGGAGAGAGAAGAGAGAGAGAAGAGAGAGAGGAGAGAGGAGAGAGAAGAGAGGAAAGAGAGAAGAGAGAGAAGAGAGGAGAGAGAAGAGAGAGAGGAGAGAAGAGAGAGAGGAGAGAGAGAGGAGAGAAAAGAGCGGAGAGAGAAGAGAAAGAGAGAGAGAGGAGAGAAAAGAGAGGAGAGAGGAGAGAGAAGACAGGGGAGAGGAGAGAGAAGAGAGAAGAGAGGAGAGAGAGTGAGAGAGAGAGAGAGAGAGAGAGAGAGAGAGAGAGAGAGAGAGAGAGAGAGAACACAGGAGGACAGGCTGGGATGACAGGCACTTGCTCTGTGGAAGGATTAATGTCCTTAACACCGGAAGGAACAGTTGCACCTCAGAATTGGTGGGACTGGAGGGAGCCTTGGCCCTGCCCATTCTGCAGATGGGCAAATGGAGGCGCTGAGAGAGCAACCCCCAGACCCAACTCCCCAAACCGAGCTGGGCCTGACCAAAGGGATTCCAGCCCTGCCCGCTCCCTAGCGCCCCCGTGTGGCCGAGCGGAGCCAGCGTCGCGGCAGGTTCCAGGCGCTGACCCCGCCCAACCCTCTGCCCAGCTTCACGTGGCTCTGCAGCCAGGCGCACACCAGCATGATGCTGCAGCTGCGGGGCCGCATCGTGGAGGACTTCGACCGCGAGTTCCGCTGTCTGTACGCCGAGTCACGTCCCGTGGAAGGCTTCTGCGGCGGGGAGGACCCGCTGACTCCCCCTGCGCCCTGCCCGCCCCCCGTGGCGCTGCCCTTCGGACCGGGCATCCCCAGCCCTACATCCTCACCGCCCTCCAGCACCAGCCTCAGCAGCGTCAAGCGCTCCCCGTTCATGGGCCGCTCCTCCTACCTGGCTCTCCCGGGAGGCGGCGGCTGCAGTGACGGGGCCCCCGGGTCTTCAGCCCGGGGTCCTGCCCGCCGAGAGGCCAACGGCCAGCCCTCCTTGCAGCGACAGCTGTCAGACCCCCCAGGGCCCTACCGGGCCAACCTGGGTAAGCTGGGGGCATCCCCCTGGTCTCAGTCCTCCCCGGCCCTCAACCAGAGCAGTGCCAGCCCCCTGACCCTGGCCCTGGGGACACCTCTGCTCCCTCGCTCCCGCCCCCTCCTCCCCTTCTCCCGGGGCATGCCGGTCCTGTCCCGGCTCCCGGAAAACGGGCTCCCTGGAAGCCAGGGCCCCAGCCCGCCCCGGAGTCGCTGGGTACCTGGCCCAGCCCTGGAGACAGTGGACGAGAAGGTGTGTCTGAGCCAGAGCCATGGCCAGCTCGATCTCCTTGTGCCCTTCCCCAGAGCCCAAGAGGCAGGAGGCCCCGATTCTGGGGTTTCCCCTAACCTGGGCTCCTTCCGGCCTGGTGAGCAGGCCTCAGAGGAGAAGAGGGGATGCCCCGGGCAGAGGTACAGCCAGCTGGACCTACTGCCCCTGGCCCAGGGTGCTGGAGAAAGCCCCGAGTCAGGTTCCTCCCAAGCTGGAGACCAGACCCCCGAGGACAAGAGGCTGTCCCCAAAGCTCAGCCACGGCCACCTGGATCTTCTGGCACCATACCCCAAGGTGGCGGGCTCCAGAGTGCCCCCTGAAGCCAACAACTCCTCCTCTGCCAGGGCCGGCAAGCAGGGCCCAGATGAGCGCCGGCAGACCCTGGGCCACAGCCAGCTGGACCTGATCACCAAGTTTGGCCCTTTCCGGGGTGAGGGTCCGGGGCCCAACGCTCTCCCCAGGCAAAGCCCCGCGCGCCAGGCCAGAGCAGGCTCCGCGGATGAGAAGCGGATGACTCTGGGTCACAGCAAGCTGGACCTCATCACTAAATATCACCAGCTGCAGGGGGCCAGGGTGGGGCCTGAGCCCGGCCTCCCTGCGGGGGCCCCAGGGGGCCATCGCAATGGCAGTAGCAATGGCCTGTATGGGGATGAGAAGCGGCTGACGCTGGGCCACAGCAAGCTGGACCTCATCACTAAGTACAACAAATCCAAGTTCAAGCTGCTCCGGAGCCGTTTTGAGTCCTGAGCCTGGCCCAGGGCGGCCAGTCCCGCTCTGTCCAAAGTGACGCTACCCTCGGACTCTGCCTCGGCTCTGGGCACACGTGTGTGAGCACATGAGACTCCCGTGCTGGGCTCTTGTCACGTCACTGGTTCTGCCTGCTCTTTCATCCTCACAGCATCCTGGGGGAGAGGTCTTCTGTCTCTTCCTTGTAGGGGTGGTGCTGGGCATCGAACCTAGGGCCTCATCCATGCCAGGCAAGGGCTCTACTGCGGAGTAACACCCCATGCCTTCATTTTACTCGATCATAAAGCCCCAAGGTCCTGGGGCCAAAGAGACAGTACAGCAGGCAGGAGAGGACGGTTGCCTTGCTTGTGGTTTATGTGGGTTCGATTCCTGGCATCCCGTATGGTTCCCGGAACCCCACCAGGAATGATCCCTGAGCACAGAGCCAGGAGTAAGCCCTGAGCATCGCTGGGTGTGGCCCCCAAACAAACAAACAACAGTGACAACAAAAGGACAAGGCCCAGGAAAGTCAGAGGACTATTGTGGAGTATGTACAAGTACAGGCAGTGTAGTGGCTCACTGTGTTTGTCTCATGAGAGGGTTTTCTGCAGTGACACAATGCACAATATTCAACATTATGTGTCTGTGTTCACGTACCCCTGTGCACATGTTGCAGATATGCCCTGATACCTGCACAGTATCCCTTACACCCCCAAAATGCCTCTCCCCCCACAAAAAAAAAATTTGCACAGATAAACCCAGGCTGAGAATCCCAGGGATGGTGCTCACTGGCATTTGGCTCCACCACACACCAGAAGCCCTCGGGATCCGGGACCACACAGATCCCAAAGCATACACGCCCTGATGTGAGTCTCAACCACGAAGGCATCAGGCTGAGGCTGAGTCAGGACCTGGAGATCTGGGGTCAATGCGGCAAGGACTGGAGGGCAGGCAAGGCAGGACACGGGTGGGAAGAAACGCAGGGTTAGGAGTGGAAAGGAAAGTTTCTTAAAGCAGGAGGCCTTCGAATCAGACCTACAAGGACAGGGAGGATTTGGAGAGAGGGACTCCAGGAAGAGAAGGGCAGGAAGCGGAGGGAAGATGAGGACCCCAGTGAAAGGAGTAGAGGCAGTGGACACGCGTGCACGCGCACACACAGAGAGTGTGTCCCTAGAATCACAGGCTCTGAGATGTTGGGGTCCTTTCTGAGCTCACGTGGCACAGATAACTGTACAAATCAATAAAGGCGGTGGTGCTATGACCCAGTAGCAGCCTGGTTTCTCCTGGAGGTAGGCCAGGAAGGGTGCTTTGGGGGCAGAGGGATACCCTCCTTTATTAAGAAGGAGAGTTGGACGTGGAGCTAAGGGTGGGGGAGGAAAAGGGCTCTTGATTCCCCCTGCCCTCATTCTGTGACACTCCCCCTTCCTGGGTCTTGGCAGATCTGTCAGAACACGGGGCACAGCTCACCCCATCCAAAGACCAGGTCCCTATCTGTCCCGGGAACACAAAGGCGGTTCCTATTCAGTGAGCAGGCACCTACCTGCAAAGACGCTAAGTGGGCGCTGGGCAGTGCCCACCCCCTCGCCCACTCTGGGTGCTCCCATTTCGGTTCTTTGCCCAGACCCTGCTTCGTGCCTTCTCGTAGCTCTCCAGCACCTGCGGGGACCTCATCCTCTCCAGGCTTCAGCCCAGACACTTTCTCCTTGGTTCTCGCACTCTCCTCGGGACTCCGGGGTGGAGGGGGGGTGGGGAAGGGGGGCCCTGCAGGTGTCAGCCCTGCCCACACCTCCCCAGGCTTTCCTTTCCTTCGGTAAATGTCTCCCTTAGCCACCCCTTCTCGGGCGAGACGTCCCTGGCTCCTCCTCAGCTCCCACCTCAAATCCAGCCGGTCCCAGATCCAGAAGAACAGGTGCGAGAAGGCAGGACGAAAGGTGTTACCGGGGTGGGGCGGTGGGGGGGTGGGGGGGGCGAGGCCTCCGGAGCATAGAGTCGGCCCCCGGCCTGAAGCTAGAGCGGCGGGGCGCGTGCGGGCGTGGCCCGCCCTCCCGGAAATCCCCCTGGGCGGAGGCGGAAACGGAAACGGAGCCCGACTCGGGTCGGAGCCGCGGCCCGTGCCGCGTGTGGAGGGTGCGCTTCCGTGGCGAAACTGTGTGACGAGAGACTAGAAGGGTGAGTAGCGGAGGCCCCGTGTGTGTGTGTGTGTGGGGGGGGAGTTCCGGGGGACAGCGGGTTGGGGGCGCAGGGGCACGCCGGCGGGGGCGGGGGCGGGGCCCGGAGGGGCGGGGTCCGTGGGGGGCCGAGCGCGGTTCCGGCTCCCAGACCCTCCGCCGCGCAGCCCCCCAGGTGCCATGGCGGTGCGGGCGTCGTTCGAGAACAACTGTGAGATCGGCTGCTTCGCCAAGCTCACCAACACCTACTGCCTGGTGGCCATCGGAGGCTCCGAGAACTTCTACAGGTGCGGCGGGAGTCGCGGGGTGCCGCGGCAGTTGGGGCGGGGGGCGGGGCCGGGTGGGGAGCCGCGCCGTGACCCCGACCCCTGCCCCCGCAGCGTGTTCGAGGGCGAGCTCTCCGACACCATCCCCGTGGTGCACGCGTCCATCGCCGGCTGCCGGATCATCGGGCGCATGTGTGTGGGTAAGCGCGGCCCAGGGGAGAGTGGGGGTGCGCGCGCGAGTGGGGCGGGGGTCTCCCGGCGGCCTCGCGGAGTGGACCCCGGCATTTCCCGGCCTTGGACCCTGAGGCCCCGGGGCCGGCAGGTGAAGTGGTGGCGGTGGAGATCTCCGGCCGAGTCTGGGGCGGGGGTCGCAGTGTGTAGGTCCGGTCCGGGACGTCCCGACCCACCGGGACCCCCACGTCCCGTCGGGGAGACTCTGGGAGGGGAGCCAGCTCCTCCCGGCTGTTGCTCGGTGACTCACCGGGCTCCACACCCAGAGCCCGCCGTCCACGGGCCGGACTGCTTGTCCCCGACATTCGTTTCCGCACGCCCCCAAAGCCACGGGGCTCTGGGTCTCCCTGGCCGTGGCCTGTCAGCTTTCGGGCCCCGACTCCTCGGTCAGTGCTTCCTGACCGTCGCGCCCGATCCTTCCCTCCTTCATGTTCTGCTGGCCTTTCTGGATTTCTTTGGGTCACATCAGAGCATGTTTCATTTTTTCTATCTGAAGCCTGGGTGACCTTGGCTTAAGTGCTTTTATATAAAAAAAAAATCTTTTATTTTTGATAACGTTCAAAAATACTGTGTGAGAGTGAGAGACAGTGAGAGAGAGATACAGTGAGAAACAGTGAGAGACAAAGAGAGACAGAGACAGTGAGAGGCTATGTGAGAGACTGAGAGAGACAGTGAGAGGCGGACAATAAGAGTGAGAAAGGTAGTCTGAGGTAGAAAGAGAAAGAGAAAGAGGAAGAGAAAGAGAAAGAACACAGAGACAAGAGACTTGGTCCTGGGGAAGGGGGTGACTCCCTGGTAGTGCTCCGAGAGGTCCAACTTGAGCCATTTCCTCAGCCCCCAGGAAACATCTTTATTAAGACTTTTTAAAATCTTTTCACTAGAGTGTTCTGCCCTGGAGTTGCCTGTATCCCACCTAGGGCTGTACGATTCTTTTACCTTATGAGGCTCTCTCCTCTCTCCCCTTTCTCATTTTCTAAACAAAACTAGTTAAAAAAATTTTTTTTAAAGCACCCTGCTTTTCTCCCTGAATTACAGAATGGGAACTCACTACATTCAAACACTTTTGTTGAACATTTTCTTATTTGGGTAAATAATCTGACAGATCATAACTTCAGGACTTAAAGTAAAATTCTGGTGTAACAAGAGAGTAGCTTGCCCTTCTCTTTTCTTTTTTTTTTTTTTTACTCTTTACTTTTTTTGGTTTTGGGGCCGCACTGGTGGTGCTCAGAACTTAGTTGTAGCTCTGCTCAGGGGTCACTTCTGGTGGACATTGGGGGGATGATCTGGGGTGCTAGGGATTGAACTGGGTCTGCTGTGTGAAAGGCAAATGCTCTACCTGCTGTTTTATTGCTCTGGCTTTCCCTCTGCCTCCACCCCCCACATTTATAAAAACAAACCAAAAAAACTGATGAAAGTTACTTTGAATTTGGGAGTCCAGAGGTAGGCCTTGCTGAGATGGCCAGGTTAGCTTTTAAGATATAGGTAGGGGCTGGAGACAGTATAGCATGTAAGGCTTGTATGTCACCAACCCAGGTTCGATCCTTAGAACTGCATATGGTCCCCTGAGTACTGCCAGGTGTGGCCCAAAAACCAGAACTAATCAGTTGATTTTTCTTTTTGAGTCACACCCAAAGCCAGGACTGAACTTTGCTCAGGGCTTACTCTTGGCTCTGTGCTTAGGAAAAGCTCCGGGCAGGCCTCCGGGAGACTGTATGGGGCACCTGGGATCAAATCCGGGTAGGCCACGTGCAATGCAAGTGCCCTGCCCACTGTACTATCTCTAAGGCTCACTCTGATAATATTTCTTATTGTATACTGTGTTGTATAGTTGTATAAGTTGTATAAGGGGGGTGTTCATCCAACTCTTGATAGTAGGCAGTTTTCAGTTTTTTTCTATTGCAGACAGTACTGTGTTTTCCGGTGACCACATAGTTTTTTTTTTTTTTTTTTTTTTTGCTTTTTTTTTTTGGGTCACACCCGGCGATGCACAAGGGTTATTCCTGGCTCTGCACTCAGGAATTACCCCTAGCAGTCCTCAGGGGACCATATGGGATGCTGGGAATCGAACCCGGGTCGGCCGCGTGCAAGGCAAACGCCCTACCCGCTGTACTATCGCTCCAGCCCCGACCACATAGTTTTTTGATAGGGTATGTGAATATTTAATGTAGCAAACCATACCACGTAATTATCTGATGTGCTTATTAACCAGTTTACTATTAAAGAATATATCAGAGGGGCACTGGAGAGTTAGTACAGTAGGTAGACCATTTATTTGCCTTACATGCAGCTAACCCGGGTTCGATGCCTAGTACCACATATGGTCCTTTGAGCACCACCAGGAGTGAATCTTTAGCCCAGAGCCAGTAGCAAGCCCTGATCATCACTGGGTGTGATTCCCCTCTGCCGCCCCCCAAAATGCATGAGTCAGTGAGCTAGTTATACAGGCTGAGCACATGCTTTGCATGCAAGAAACCAGGATCTTATCCCTGTCACTAAATGTCCCCTGAGCACTGCTAGGTGTGGCTCAGAAGAATACGTGAGAATTTCTGTTGCTTCATCTGTCTTTCCCAACACTTGGCGTGGATTTTTGTTTAATAATTGTTGCCATTCTGGCAGGTTTTTGGGGTAGCACACTTCTCTGTGCAGAAGGGGGTGGTTCATTCCACGTGGTGCTTGGGGTCCATGTGGTATTGAAATTGAACCCAGGGCTCCTGCATGTAAAGCAAGTACTTCAGCCCTGAGACTCCGCTCCCTCCTCCTGTTAGCTTAAATTTCTAAGTATAATTTGTGACTAATGCCAGAGTGCTTCTGCTAGCGCCACTCTGTTCTGTTGATAACAGCAAGGTGAGTGGGATGTTGGGACTTCTTGTGGGTGTTGCTGGTTGGTGGGTTAGAAAACTGGGATCTGGGCTTGAAGTTTTCCTGGGAGTGCCAAGCCCCTAGGGCTCACGTGTATTCATGGTGCGTCTTTGTCGTCCCTAATTTGTGTGTGTCCAGGGAACAGACATGGTCTGCTTGTACCCAACAACACAACTGACCAGGAGCTGCAGCACATTCGAAACTCCCTCCCAGACTCAGTGCAGATCCGGCGGGTAGAGGAGCGTCTTTCAGCCCTGGGCAATGTCACCACCTGCAATGACTATGTGGCACTAGTCCATCCAGACCTGGACAGGGTGAGCTAGCCCAGTTTGACCCAGAGTCACGGGCACAACCTCGTCAGTGGTTAATCATTGTTCCTGCCTCTCGAGTGGCTCATGTCTCCTGTAGTTCTCTTTATACACCTGAGTTCTCACATTTCAGGGACGCATTGGAATAGTGACAGGAAAGACCTTCCATGGTGGTCAATGTCTGAAGCTATTAATCTTGTCCTATAACCTGGGCCAGGAGAGAGGAGTAACAGGATTAACAGTTTAACCCCTTCCCCCCCCTATTTTTTTGCTTTTGGGTCACACCTGGCGAAGCTCAGGCTTAGGTGATGTCCCAGTTACTCCTGGCTCTGCACTCAGTAATTGTTCCTGGTGGTGCATGGGGGTACTGTATGGGATGCTGGGGATTGAACCTGGGTCAGACATATGCAAGGCAAATGCCCTACCTGCAGGTCATAGCTGACCTTTCTTTACTTTATAGCTTTATAGCTCCAGGCTATATCCCCACCTTTTTCTGCGTTCGGCTTTCATATGCAACTGCATAACAGCAGTGAGGGGTGTAGGGAGCCTCACTTTGGGTGGTTCTGGGCATGAAGAGCTCCTGTGTTTTGGTCTGCAAGTTCTCGACCCTGTGGCTAACAGGAGACAGAAGAAATCCTGGCTGATGTGCTCAAGGTGGAAGTCTTCAGACAGACAGTGGCTGACCAGGTGCTAGTAGGAAGCTATTCTGTTTTCAGCAACCAGGGTGGCTTGGTCCATCCCAAGACTTCAATTGAGGACCAGGATGAGCTGTCTTCTCTTCTTCAGGTCCCCCTGGTGGTAAGTATTCCTGCTCTGCTGACTGACTCTGACCACGATGCCTGGAATTCAGGAATCCGAGCTGTTAGCTGCATGTGTGGACTTGGGATTTGGGGGTTAGGCAGCAGGGTCTGGGTAGAATCTTCTTTTGGGAGAGACAAGTAATGGCTGATCTGTGTTGAATTCATCCCTTGACAGGCAGGCACTGTCAACCGAGGCAGCGAGGTGATTGCTGCCGGGATGGTGGTGAATGACTGGTGTGCCTTTTGTGGCTTGGACACAACCAGCACAGAGCTATCAGTTGTGGAAAGTGTCTTCAAGCTGAATGAAGCCCAGCCCAGCACCATTGCTACCAGCATGCGGGATTCCCTTATTGACAGGTATCTTTCCCCTTTTCTGCCTTTGAAAGGTCTGGGACACATGCAGCATTCCAACCAGAACCACACATTGTACATGTTGGTAGGCTGTCCTCAGCTGCAAGCCTTTGCTGAGCCTCTGTTCGCTCATTTCTGTCTTTGAAAACTCATTATCCCCTCAGCAGAGCTCTCCCTCTAATCTATCTTTTGGGGAGTCAATGGAAAAATTCGGCTTTGGGGACACATAATGGTGCTCAGGGGCTATTCCCAGCTCCATGCTGTTGATTTTTCTGGCGTTGCTGGGGAACCGTGTGGTGCCAGGATTGAGCCTGGATCTCCCACAGGCAAAACAGGTGCTCAGCCTTTTGAGCTGTTTCTCCAGCTCTCTCTCATTCAGTGTTTCTTGGCTTTTTATTGACCATGGCTGTCTTTTGACCTTATTTTCTTCCTACGGCCCTGAGCACTCCTTGCTTCTCCCTGCCTCAACCCCCCCCCCCACCACCAAGTTTATGCAGTTTATGTCTTTGGCCTCTTTGGAATATCCTGGAAGCCCGCAGTGGATCATATGACCCTAGTTGAGAAGCACTGCTCTGTCTTTTCATTGGCTACGTTGATTTGTAGTTTATATCTGTCCAGGTTAGTGCCACTGTCCCAGCCAGCTTGAGATGGAAAAGAACTTTGTACTGTGGGAAGACAGAGGAGAGACTCTGATTACCCAAGGAGGGACTGGAGCCATAGTACAGCTAATATGGCACTTGCCTTGCATGTGGCTGACCCAGGTTCCATCCCCAGAATTCTGTATGTTTCCCTGAGCACTGGCAGGAGTAATCCCTGAGCACTGGTTGTTGTGGCCCCCAAATCAAGAATAAACAAAAACCAAAACCACCAGATTATCCTAGGAATTTACTGGAAGGTTGAGGATAGCGTTAAAGTTTCAGGTAAGGACTGTAGAATGGAATCAGTGAGCTGAGGACATGTATGGTAAGCAGAAGACCTGGATTTGATCCTGGGCACCATATGGTCTCCTAAACACCACTGGATATAGTTTTTTTTTTTTTTTTTTAATTGATCCCACAAAGTCACAGTTAACTGACTTTGTGAGCTTTTGTTTTGGGATCAACACCGACAGTGTTGAGAACAGCTTTCAGTGTTCAAGCAACCATTCCGTTCAGGGTATTGAACCCAGGCCTCCAGCGTGCAGAGCATGTGCTCAACCATTGGACTATTTTCTCAGCCCACTTTTATGGCTTTTTTTGTTTGGGGGCTATACCTGACTGAGCCCAGGGCTCACTCCTGGCTCTGCACTCAGGGATTACACTTGGAAGTGCTCTAGAATCCATAGAGGGCCGGAGATTGAACCCTGGCCCAACATTTGCAAGTTATGTGCTCTGCCTGCTGTACTGTTTTTCCAGACCTTAAGGGTTTTTTAAAAAGTGAGTTCTTAGGGGCCTGAGTGATAGTATAATGGGTAAATTGTTTGCCTTGCACACAGCTAACCCAGGTTCTAATCCTGGCACCTGATATGGTCCCCTGAGGCCACTAGGAGTGATTCCTGAGCTCAGAGCCAGGAGTAAGCCCTGAACACTGCTGGGTGTGGACCAAAACCAATAAAATAAATAAAACTGTGTTCTTAGACCCTAACTCCAGAGATTCTGGGATGTAATCTTTTGGAAGAGTAACAAGTGCTGGTCTTCCCCATTGAGGGCCCTTGTCAAAGCATACTAATTTCAGCTAGTGCAGGAGTTTTAAGAATAGGAACCCCCAAATAGAAGACATCTAAGAAATAGACCCTGACTAACATGTGCGTAATTTTTTTCCATACTCTCATCTTCATTTATTCATAAACCTGATACTTACTGACTTTGTTATAAGTCTAAGGTTTTGTTATAAGTCTAAGTGGGGTAGTCAGATAACTTAGTGCTATGTCCTGCCTCTAAATTTTATATACATAGCAGGGGAAAGAAGATGACCACACATTGTTTTTTTTTTGGGGGGGGGGCGGGGGTTCCTTTTGTTTTTTTTTTTTAGCTCACTGAGTGTTGCTTGGCTTTCTCCTGTTCTGTGCTCAGGGATCACTCATGGCATACGTGAGGGACAGTATGGGTGCTGGGAATTGAACCCAGGTCAGCTGTGTGCAGGGCAAGCATCCTACCCCTGTACTACCTATTGGATTCCCCCGCATAATTCCTTTGCAGCTTGCAAAGGTGGCTTAAGTTGTGTACAGATCTGTGGGTTCCTAATAGCTTCACCTTCTGAGTTCAACCAAGGTTTCATAAAAATCATTTAATCTGGGGGCTGGAGAGGACAGCGGGTAAGTGCTTGCCTGCATGCGGCTGATGATTTCCTGCCAGGAATAAGCCCTGAACATTGCTGGATATGGCACCAAAACAATAATAAAAAAAAAAATGTAGTGGCTTCTGGAAATGAGTGTGTATTTGCATATGCAGACATGGAGTAGGAAAGCTCTGCAGATTTGGGAAGTATGGAAGATGTAAAGAGGAAAGGGAATATTTTTAGTTTTGAGAACTTTACCTATAAATTAAATTTTAGGTCTGTGGGCTTTTGTGTTTTGTTTTGGGACCACACTTGGTGCTCAGGGCTACTTGGACTTTTTCTTGGGGTCTCTATTGCCGGGGAACAAATCCAAGCCCCCCAGGCAAAGCATCCAGTCAGCCCTTTGACTGAAAGCATGTACTGATCCCTGGCTCAGGAGTTAAATCTAAAAGCAGAGGCCTGAAAAGGACTGAATTTGTGACTCAGGACAGTGAAATCCTGGGAGGGGTGAGAAACAAAAATCCAAGGGTAGGGCTGAGGGAAGGACCTTGAGAGTGGAGGGTGGAGGAACACCTGCTGATTGCCTTTTCCTTTCTCCATGCAGCCTCACCTGAGTCACCTTTGATGCCGTTCTTGGTCTCCTGGCTTTGGACTTTGACTCGGCTTTCCATGCCCCACCCAGTCTTTACTGGGTGCTGGCTGGAAGCAGTGGAGTCACCGGAACTGGGTGGCTAGAGGCCCAGCCCTTATTCACCTGACCCCGTCACCTGATTCTGTATACCTGCTGCAAAAATCTGCCACTGTGCTGACTGTCAGACTTAGTGGCTCTTGCTGAGGGCCCTATTGTCCTGTGCCACTTCATTAAAGAGCAGCTGCTTTTGGCCATTCTGGATGTGTTATTTGGAGGGTTCAGCCTGACCCAGCACCCCCTGCTCCCCAATGTTCTAGGGAAAGGTGGTGAGAATGCACACTGACACCCGAGTTCGGTTTCACTCCTGCCCCTCTGCCCTTGTTGGGGCTCCGTCCTGGGGCAGGGTGAAGCAATAGTCACCACAGTGCTTACAGGTCTTCCCAGCGGAGCCTCAAGCTTAGGGCTTTTGGGGTAAGAACCTGTTCCAGGTCTCCCTTGGGCTGGTGTAGGGTCTTCTGGGACCAGCGATCGAACTGGGGCCCCTCCATGCAAATTAATTGCTTAGCCCTTAGAGCGGCCCTCCTGTCATAGGCTCTGTCTGACCCATCCTGTTTGCTTGGTTGCCTGGCCACATGGAAGGCCGCCTGAGAACCCTTCCCTAGGGCGCTGGGCGATGGGGGTCCGCCTGCCGTGGGGGGGGCTTGGCGGCACGGGCCGCGACTGGGATTGGGCTGCTGTGTGCCGGAGGGCGTGGTCTTCTTGGCCCCGCCCTGGGCCGGGCCGGAGTCTGCGCTGTGACGCCGCGCGTCCTGCGGAAGCGGAGCAGGGGTGGTGGGCGCCGGGGTTCCCAGATATCTGCGGTCCCGGTGCTCCAGGTGAGGGGCTGGGGCGGCCGGGGACCCGGGGGGTGGGCGCCGAGAATCCCGCTGACTGGTCTCTACCCCTGCAGACCATGGGCGCTGGGCTGAGCGGCGGCCAGGCCGCCCCGGAACCAGCGCAGCCCCCGCCCCAGCCCGTGGCTCCCGAGCGGCCGCGGCCGGATCCTGGGCCCTGGGGGCCGCTGGATGACGTGCGATTCCTCATCGCCTGCACCTCCTGGTACTGACCCACCGCGCCCCCAACTAGCGGGGCCGCGTTGCTCCCTTTCCCCGCCCGCCCCCCGGGCCGCCATCCTATCGTTCCCTGCACCAGCGGGCTCTGGCCTCGGTTTGCTTCTCAGTCTGCCGCCCTCCAGCCCGCGGCAGCCCTCCTCCTCTGGTCAGCGGCGTCCAGAACCAGACCAGCGCCCCTGGAAGGCCCGTGGCTGCAGACAAGACCTCGTCTCGTCTCTCCCTGCCGAGAACTGGGCTCCTGCCTGCGACCTTGGTCAGGGTGTCCTGGCTGCGGAGATAAGTGACCTTACTGCCACAGTGACCCCCCCATCCCCGCCCCCACCCTCCGAGGGGCGTTGGCGCCCTCTCTTGGAGCCCAATGCGATGTTACCGAACTGTGGCCCTGGCATTCCAGTAACACTGTGTCTCGGGGGTCAGCCTTTTGGGGAGAAGAGATGGCTGGTTGCTGGGATGGCTGATGAGATGCGGGGGTGTAGCCCCACACACCCCGAAACCTCTTGTCCTCCCCCGTCTGCCTCTAAGATCTAAGGCCAGTTTTAGGCCCTGATGCTTGTTCCCTTCCCCCCCGGGGAAATGACACACTCTGTATTTTTTGTTTTATTTAGAAATGATTTAAAAAACATACAAAGGCTGATCAGTTTAAAATGTGACCGACAGTGAAATGTTGTGATAATCCCCAGGCTGAGGGGATGTGAGGCTCTGGCGCCCCGGTGCTTGGCCCCTGCCTGCCCTGTTTCGGGGTGGTGGACAAGTAGACAACCACAAGGCAGGAGAACAGAGACGAAGCCCCCGGGCCGAGCCTTCTCTGGTGGGCCTTGCCCTGCATCCTTCACCTCCGCAGCCAGGGCTGCCTGCCTCATCTCCTGCTCTGTCTCAGCTGGCCTTGGTGGTCCCAGGAGCCAGGGGGGAGACTGGGGGTCTAGAGCTTTCAAGAAGTGAGAGCACCAACCTGAGGAAGTGGAGAGGGACCAGGAAGGGGGGAAGAGAGGCCAGGAAAAGACGGATAAAAGAGATACTTCTGATCTCATCCTGGATCCTAGAGGGGCCCTTGGGTGGGGACCCATGGCCCAGTGAACCCCTGGAGAGCTAAGGTCAGTAACGGCCTCTCTGTGCATTGTTTGAGGGCACAGCGAGAGTTACCCCCAGCCTCCCCGGGCCTCTGTGAGTTGATGTGAGCGGACAGGTGTGAGCTAATAAAGTGCTTTGCAAAGTATAAAACACTGTACAAACCTACGAATCACTAAGATCTCCGCAGTTGTTCTCCTCCACCTGCCCCAGGGAGCCCGCCCTTGGCCAAAATGAGAAAGAAACAAGAATGATGACAAGGAACACGGAGGGCCCACTAGGTCCCTCTGGGACGAGAGAGGGTCTGCTGGAGACAGTTCCTAGGGCAGCTGGAGTCCCTGTCTGCGATGGATTAAGCCAACCCAAAGCCTGGAGGTGACAGGGTCGGGGCAAGGCCCACGGAGGCTCAGAGGATCTGGGTGGCATCCAAGGCCCAGGATGGACCCTGAAGTTCGCCACCTCCCCTGGGCTTTGGCAGAGAGCCCGTGGGCATTGCTTAGCCCACACATCTGGCCTCGGGGTCCTCAGTGGCCGGAAGGACCCCTTATGGGGTTAGCATGAGGCAGACGGAGCCTTAGGAATTCTTTGCAGAGTGAGCGTGGGCCAGGGAAGAATCAGGAAGGGCCCACTTGGGGCTGCTGCCCGTTGTGGGGGTGCCCTTGCCCAAAGAGCAATGCAGGAACATGGGCCCAGAGAGCCTCAACATGGCTTCCAGGCCGGGAGCCGGGCTGGGCTGTGCTCAGCCTTCAGGAGGTGCCCTGGGTTCCCACAAGGCCCCACTCGTCAGGCTGCGCTCCCCGCCGCAGACACAGGTCTGCAGAGGTGGGAAGAGGGGCAGGGCTAATGGCGGCTAGTGGGGGACGCCCACAGACCCAGCTCGGCCTCTGGAAATGAGGTTCGCCTCTACTCCGGCCCTTTAGCTGCACTGAAGCAAGCCCAGCTCCTGGGCTGGGGGCACGGGAATAGCCTTAGCAGCACCGTGGTCCTTGTCGCCTGGGGGAGGGCCGGCCTTGTCACTAAGACAGTCACCTCTAATTGACCTAAAGCCTCAAGCAGCCTTTGCAGAATGGGACTTTAAAACAGTAGTGACAGGACATTTAAATATTCATACGTGACAGCTGGATCCTCATTAGACCCAGTTGGGCCACAGCCCTGCCTGCAGCATATGACCCGGAATTGGGGTCTCACGTGAGACCCGGAATTGGGGTCTCAGTGTGTGCTGTGGGTTTCCTGAGGGAGCTGCCATCAGCCAGCAGGGGAAACCCAGCTCTGTGGCCCACCGTGTTGGCAACGGGGGTCCTGTCGCCTTGGGAGACGGTGGGGGTGGGGGTAGGGGGGGGACATCTGACCAGCAGGTGTTTGCAGAAAGGGACCAGGCCTGTGGGCTCTCCCAGATGAGGCTGGGAGCGCATGTGCTGGCTTCCCACGGAGACGCTGGGCCCAGCGTCACCACAGGGCGCCTCCCAGCATGCTCGCCGCCTCCTGCGGACAGGCCTGACTGCTCCTGAGTAGGGACAGTTGGCCAGGGACAGAGGGCTGGCAGCTGGGTGCCAGCCACCCACCCTGGGATGCAGCGCCATCACTCCCGGCCCCAGGCCTGGGTCAGAGCACCCGCCACTTCCGCTGCATCACCCCTGGCCCAGGGCCCTGCCGGCCCCGGTGGGCGGTGGCCAGCGCTGCCCTCAGACCCTGAGGAGGAAGGGCCTGGCTGGCCGGACCGAGTGCACAGAGGCTCGGGCTGCTCACACCCACTCCTGGACCGGCCGCTTATAGTAGGTGACGGGCTGTGGGCCCGCCTTGTTCTTGAACTGGAAGATGGTGTAGACCAGCACCAGGATGCAGAGGGACAGGATGCAGGGGATGACCACGGCCACCGCATTCACAGAGCCCGGCACATCGTTGATGGTCACCATGATGTCCACATCGTCCTGGGGCAGCCGCCGCTCCTTGCGCCGCTCCACCTCCTTCTGGTTGCAGCCCATCCAGTCCCGCAGGATGCTGCGCGGGTAGCCCGGCTCCACGCTCAGCTTCTGGTTGTCGAACTTCCAGTAGTCCCGGCCCTTGTAGAAGTAGGTGTAATCTGCGGAGACAAGCGGGTCACCCTCAGGGCAGGGTCCAGGGTGGGATGTGGGGGGGGGGGGCGTGAGGAGCGGGGAGCAGTGTGCATGGGGGGACAGGGCCCGCACGCCAGACAGGGCTGGGGCAGGGGCTGCTGGGTCTTCACGCAGGGCTGCTAAGTGGGGGTGGCCCTATCCTGCCAACACTCTCAAATCCAGGCTCTTGTTCTGTCACTGTACACACACCCCATCACCTGGGGGTCGGCTTAGGTCCCCTGCCGAGGGCCTGGCAGCTCGGGGTCCCCAGTGCCGCTCCTGCCTGAACCGAGTGGGGAGGTATGGAGTTTGCTGATCCTTTCCCCCCCTTGTTGCTGCCGTCTGGGGTCATCCTTGTGACTTGGGACACATCAGCAGCCAGCATAGATCAGATGGCTGGGACCTGTTGGCCAGGGGTTGGGCAGCATCCCAAGGTGTCCAGCAATCGTCATTTTCTTTTTTGGGGGAAGGGATGGTCATGCCAACATTGCTCTGTCCTCTGCTATGTGGTGGAGGGACCAACCCGGGTGTCCTGTGTGGACACACTCAGCTCAGCCAGGACCCTCTCGCTGGCCCTGGCATGTCTCCTGGGCAGCGTGCTCAGACTCCCACCACCACCTCGGCACCCTCACTGCGACTTTCACTGGCCCAAGGCCTTGAAGTTGTCTCCGAGACCCCCCCCCTGGAGAACGGGGGTGCGTGTGAAGGTTCTCAGAAGAGTCACCGCGTGTTGCAGCAGGCGGCACCTCCTTGGAGAGCCCCTGCCGCTCCTCCCGTGGCGCCAGGCACTGCCTTCCGTTTCTTTCCTGCCTAGGGCCTGGGGTGCGGTGCAAGACTCAGTCCCTGCCCCCTCCCAGCTGCACAGCCAGCTGTGAGTGACGGTGATGCATTCCAACCGAGTGAAATCAAGGGGATGACACGGAGAGTGCCAGCGCGGGGGCGGGCACCGAGTGGGGTCTGTGCCCATGGGTCACTCCCCTGAGCTCCAGGACAGCGGGACCATCCCAGAGGAGGAAATTGGGAAAACTCATGGTAAGGGGCCAAGGTGGGCTTGTGTCTTTTCAAGCAGCAGTCACGGGGCCCGGCCTGCACCCAGCAGGAGGTCCTCCAGCACGCTGGGAAGCCCTAGGAGGGCAGTGAGGGTCTCTGGGAGCAGCTTAGGGAATGTCAGTAGGGTTCTCTCCCCTCTGCCCCGGCTTACCCAGTGACCCGCCTGTACCCACCTCTGCTCTCAGGATTGGCCACTGAGGGGCCGCACAGGTGAGGGAGGCCCACGGATGTCAGGGCAAATGCAGCTTGGTGGCTGATGAGAGAATTCACTTTCGGTGGGGACAGGGTTGGTAGGAGGTGTCAGTCTTGCCACCAGGTGGTGTGGCTCGCACCTGGATACCCTGAGCACAGGGAACCCCATCCCCCCACCCCCCACAGCCCAGCTCTCACGCACATCCCTCCTTGCTGATGAAGGCGCCCTGCGGGGCCTGCGGGATGCCCTTCCACACGGTGATGGGCTTGGGGTAGCCGGGGTCCGTGGCCCGCCGCTCCTCGCTGTAGCGCCAGTACCGCTCGCCCTTGAAAAAGTAGGTCTTGCCCACCGGCTCCCAGCGCAGCGCTGTGTCAATGCCTTCTCGGGGCAGACAGCTGCCCAGCTCCCCCAGGCTGTGGGGGTACCCGGGCTCCACCGTCACCTCCTTGAATACCCAGTACTTGTCACCTGTAGCCGAGAGGAGCCAGGATCAGCCTTTCCCCGTCACTGGGTGCCAGGCAGGAGTGGAGGCAGGTGCCACTCACACACCTTCTACAGGGACTGATGACATGGGGGCTGGGGGGCAGGTGACTGTTGAGCAAACAGAACTCTGGGCTGGCACTGCTGCCCCCTGTGAGACTGACACCCAGGCAGGGCTCAGGGGGCCAGACCGGAAGCCACAACAACAGCCCGGGGCCCTGTTCTCTTTCTCTTTTTCCTGTCACCCTGCTGGCCTCTTAGGACACCCCCAACTCCTCAACTGTGCGGCTGCAGCCCACCTGCCTCCCCCTGAACCCAGCTCCCGGGACCCAGGGACCCTTCAGCCTGCTCTGCAATCCAGGGGATTTCCTTCCCCATCAGCTTCTACTTTCTGAGGGGCCCCAACAAGAAGCCTTGGACCCCTCTTTCCTCCCCTCAGTAGTGTCTCTCATGAACCCTTGTTTTATGTTTTTACTGTGGGACCACACCAGGTGGTGCTCAGGGGTCACTCCTGACTCTGCTCAGGAGTCACTCCTGGTGGGGCCTAGGGGACCATATGGGTGCTGAGGATCGAACTCAGACTGGCGAGGCAAGTGTCACCAGTCTGCCTGCTGTCCCATCTCTCCCACTGGACATGCCTGTCCCTGCATAACTCTGGACCGAGCCCAGCCTGCCCGGGAGACCCCATCGTGCATCTTCCCACCTGGGCCCAAGTCCAATCACTGATAGGAAGCCCCCTTGTGGTCAGGCCCTGTGCCCTCACCACTCCGGCTTTTGTGACCGCTTCCCTCTGGGGCTCCTGCCTAGCCCTGCCGAGTGGCTTTGCACCCCGGAGAGCCCTGGACAGAGTCCTCTTTTCTCACCTTTCACATGAGGGCGGGGTGCACCCCCCACCCCCACAATCTGGGCACTGCTCTTGATCCAGATGGCAGCGCCCACCTGCAGCCCCCCACCCCGGCCCCTGCCGTCCTGCCTGATGTCAGGGTCTTGGTGAGAATTGATGGGGCCTGGGTGAGCATCTGTGCCCACCCGAAGGGACCATGGGGGTGGGTGTCTGCAGAGGGCAGGGATCCCTCCCTGCAGGCCACATTACCTTTGAAGAAGACGAATCTCCCATCAGCCCTTTCATAGGCGGCGTCTATGCGGGCAGGCAGGCCCTTCCAGAACTGCTCGATCTGCATGGGGTAGCCTTCCTGCACCCGGTTATTGCGCAAGCGCCAGAACCAGCGATCCTGAGGGTGGGTGCAGAGCAGGGAGATGAGAGAACACAGCAAGCCCCTGCCTCTGGACGCAGTGATCTCAATCCTGGGACTCAGCGCCCAACCACAGAACCTCTCCCCCCGGCCTGCCCTGCAACCCGCAACCTTCAAAAAGTCTCTCCAACCTCTGCTTCTGACTTTCACAGAAGCCACTTTCACAGAAGCTGCCGGTCCTGGCTTGCCCCAGGGACCTTAAAGCCGCACCACCAGGTTTGGGGAGGTGAGGCGGGTGTGGAGCCAAAGGGATGGTGTTAGGCCAGGAGTGGCCACATGGGGGCAGCAGAGGATTGCTGACATCTGGCTCTGGGGCAGGGTGGGAGGAGGTTCCTGAGCCCTGCAGAGGCCCGTCCTCCAGGCTTGCACCATCCAGTAGGCAGGGACCCTGGGAAGCAAACTGTGGGGGTCCCCTGGAGACTCGGGTGTGACTTCACTCCACTGACACCCGTGCAGCCTCGGGCACGGTACTTAGAGTCTCACCCACAAACACAGTTCAGGGGAGTGATGCCAGGGGAAGTGTCTTAGCAGTACCGGCTTGACTGAAGGCAGCCCTGTAGGCCGAGTCTGGCTCTGCACAGATGCCGCAGCTTGGCCAGCGCTGGGGCCAGGCCCTGCTACCCTCTGTGCAGCGCTGATGTTAGACCCACAGTTGCCGGGGAGGCCGGGAGGGCCCAGGGTGAGTGCACTTTGTGAAAGATGAGGCCTTCAGGGGCCGGAGTGATAGCACAGCGGGTAGGGTGTTTGCCTTGCACATGGCCGATCAGGTTCGATCCCCGGCATCCCATATGGTCCCCCAAGCACCGCCAGGAGTAATTCCTGAGTGCAAAGCCAGGAGTAACCCCTGAGCATCGCTGGGTGTGACCCAGAAAGAAAAAAAAGATGAGGCCTTCGTGTTTTGTTGCGATTTTGGTTTTGAGGCCACACTTGACTGTGCTCAGGGTTTACTCCTGTCAGGGCTGGGGGCACCAGATAGGGTGGCAGGGATCAAATGGGGGTCAGCTGGCATGCAAAGAAAGCACACTCTCTACTGTACTATCTCTCCGGCCCCCAGATAAAGGGGGTTTTACCAGCACTTTCACATCTGCGGCAGAAAGTCATAGAGAAGGGCCAGTCACTGTCTCAGTGGGTGGCACAGCCTTGCCACCTGCTTCTCACGCCATACTCAGTCTGTGGGGTGAGTGGGGCACTCCACAGGGTGGTGGGCGGTGACCCTGGGGCCCTCAGTGTGTCCAATCCTGTGGAGGGTGGGTGGCAGGGAGAAGGTGTGGGGTCACCGGCCTTTCCTCTTCCTTTTCAGCACACACTCATTCGCCAGCAGAGGAAGGAGGCTCCCCCGGTGCAGGCGGGCTGGGGCAGCGGTGGGGGAGTGGTGGTGGCCTGGGCCGGCTCACTGCAGGCCCCAGGGCGGCCTGAACCCCAAGCCACATTCCTCTGGGCCTGTCAGTACTGGAGGGGGCGGGAAGGGCACACAGGGGGCTGGAGGGGTGCCAGGAAGCCGGTCTTACCTTAAACACAAACATCTCGCCCCGGAACAGTGCCACCGTGTTGAAGTTGCCATCACAGATGTTGGGTTTGGCGCCTGGCATGGAGGGGCGGTCCCCGAGGGGCGGCCGAGGGGGCCGGGGCTGGCGCTCGTGCTTCCGCTCGGAAGGCGAGTGGATCCTGCGGACGGGGAGCGTGGGGAGGGGTCTGGTGGGCTCCAGGGGCTCAGCTGGGGGTCCTGGAGAGAGGGCTGGGTCTTAGGAGGGGGGCCAGCCATTTCCAGTCCACCACCTCATCATCCCCCTCCTGACCGTGCCGCCTCTCCCCATTCTTGATTCCCTCCCCTTCGAGAAAACGGCCCTTAACCTGCTGGCTAAGTAAGAACATGTCCATTCTTGGGGTGTCCCCCACATTCTTCCTCTGCTCCCCTCTGCCGTGCCAGCCCCCTTGTGCACAGCTCAGAGTCTGGGCCAGGTCTGCCCGTGTGCATTTCTTCCAGCCCATGGGGGCCACAGTTGCCGGCCCGAGGCCCATGGTTGGGGAGGTCGGGCCTAAACCCTCCTCCGAACTCTCATCTCTTCCAGCTGCTCCTTCATAACCTCTGTGTGGATAGTCCCTCCCTGTCCACCTCATTCTCAAGGCTGGGGTTCCCCTGGGTCCTCTCTTTACCTGGGGGTCCCTGTGTTAGCCCTTCCCATTCATGCTACTTTTTAGGGTGATATGGGAACCTTTTGCAACACTTGGTGCATAGACTATAGCACCGCAGGTTTGGAATTAAAACTAAATCTCGGGGTGAGCACTGGATGCGTGCTGTTTCATTACAAAGTGGTTGTGCTGGGCAGCAAGCTGAGAACCACCCTCTCAGTGGCCCCATTCAAGCTCTGACACCCTCATTCAAACCTTCTGCTTTGGGGCTGCTCCTGGGGCAGGTGTGGGACAGCAGGAAGTGTGGACCTAGAGTGTCCGTACAGAGCGGCTACACTGTCCACACAGCTGACATGAGCCATGAGTGGCCACAGAGTACTTGAAATAAAGGACTAGTTATAATATGATGCAAGAACTCAAAATCTAATTTTGTGGTTTTTGGGCCATACCCGACAGCGCTCAGGGTTTACACCTGACTCCGCTCTCCGGCATCACTCCTGGTGGTGCTTAGGGGACCACATGTGGTGCTTGAGATCAAACCTGGGTGAGCATCATGCAAGGCAAGTGCCCGACCCACTGTAGTACTACTCAGGACCTTCCCTGAAAATTTAACTTTGTTTATTTAATTTTTTTTTTGGGGGGGGGGAGTTGGGCCACACCAGGCAGTGCTCAGGGCTTACTCCTGGCTCTGAACTCAGTGATCACTCCTGGCAGTACTCAGGGCTTACTCCTGGCTCTGAACTTGGTGATCACTCGTGGTAGTACTCAGGGCTTACTCCTGGCTCTGTGCTCAGTGATCACTCCTGGCAATGCTTGGGGGATCATATGTGGATTGAACTTGGGTTAGCTGCATGCAAGGCAAGTGCCTTAACCCCTGTGTTATCTCTTGGGTCCAAACTCTAATATACATTTGAATTTGAATAGCCTCACAGCCACTGATTAATACTGGACACTGAAGACCCCAAATCCATGGCCCAGCCTGGAACTCTGAACTGCAGATAAATCCGATTGTCCCTCAGCTGCAGAGGCCAGAAGTGTGGGAGGGTCATCCCTCACCTGCCTCTGGACTTTCAGCAGATCCCATCCCCTCTCTTCTCTGTGATCTCTGAGCACAGAGCCAGGAGTAAGCCCTGAGCTCTGCCAGGAGTGATCACTGAGCACAGAGCCAGGAGTAAACCCTCAGTACTGCCAAGTATGGCTCAACTCTCCCCTGTCCCTCCCCCCAAATTAAACAAAATTAGATTTTAGGGGCCCTGAGTGATAGTTCAATGGATAAGGCACTTGCCTTGCATGGTGCTGACACAGGTTTGGTCTCTTCCAGGCCTCGTGGCCCCTGCTGGGCCTCTAGAGACCTGGGGCCAGGCTCAAGGGCAGGCCCTGTCACTCAACCAACGATCCACCTAGCCCCCCTCTGATCCCTGGAGGATGCACTGCAGGTGTCGCTCCCAGTCCCAGCTCACACCCTCTCCTGTGCCAGGGGTGGGTGGTAGGGAGGTTCCCCCTGAAACTGGTTCAGGTCAGGCAGCGGCCAGGATGGTGCTCCCCACCCCAGCACACCCCCTGGGCCAGCCCCCACCCCTGCCACGCACCGTAGATCTTCTGGATGCCCTGAAGGTCGTCCTGAGGCAGCTTGAAGTTGTGCGTCTCCATGTACTGGTAGAAGGGCGCCATGATGGCGCTGGGGTCGTTGGAATGCTCCAGCCCCAGTGCGTGGCCCAGCTCGTGCACCGCCACCAGGAAGAGGTCATTTCCTGCGGAGAGGGGGGACGGGAAGGTGCCCAGGGCACCCCCTCGAGTGTCAGCCTGTGTATGGATCTGTTCCTTCAGCTGGCACTAAACCCACATGTGGTGCCAGGTGCTGGGCCAGACTTGGGGCATACAGAGGAAGAGGCCACCCCCTGTCTTCCAGCAGTCCCCTCAAAGGCAGGGGACGAGGGGGTGACCTAGGAAGAGACACGTCCAGTGAGACTCCGCTTCCCAGAGCTTACGTTTTTTGTTTTGCTTTGGGGCCAGGCCTTCCTCTTGGCTCTGCACTCGGGGATCACGGCCAGCAGAGTTGGGGGGACCATATGTGATGCTGAGGCTTGAGAGGCAAGTGTGGTACCCGCTGTGCTCTCTCTCCAGCCCCTAACCTCCCCGAGTTTGAAGAGCTGTCAGGAAGGGTCGGACCGGGAGGGCTCGGTTACACTCGGGGAGGCTGCGTGAAGGCAAGCCTGAGTGGGGAGTTTTAAGATAAGACATTAGCCAAGGGTGCGGACTGGGGGGCAGGGGCGAAGAGGCGTGGGAGTGGCATTCCTGGCAGAGGCAGTGCCAGGAAAACCAGCCAGGGACAAGCACTTTCATTCCACTTGGCTCGGGAACAGAACACGAAGGGAGGCTCACGAGAAGTGAGGTCAGCGGGCGGCCTCGGGCCCGGGGTCTGCGCAGGAATCTGGCCAGCGGGTGCGCACGCATGTGGTAAGCCCCTGAAGCCACTGGCGGAAGGAGGATTCGTGGGTAACGAGATGCGAGGTGGGGGGATGTCAGTGGGGGCTACTCAGGAGCAGCTGGGGGTGTGTGGGAGAGATGAGGGAGTCAGGCCGGAGGGAGGAGCAGAGCGGAGTCTCGGGGACAGCACGCTGGCCATCTGTGGCCCTCAGTCCCAGTGACCACACTCCCGAGAATGCGGAGCATTGGCCAAGGTTATGGGTGGGATTCTAATGCCAGTGCGAGAGGGCATTTGTGTGCTAAGGGGCAGTAGGGCTGGAGGTCCTGGGCCAGGTCACGAGAGGCACAGTCTTCCACTTCGGTTCTGGGAATGGGACCAAGCCCCCTTTCCCGGCCACTGAGGGGGACACCACCTGTCTCAGAGTGTGGCAGGGAACGGCACAGAACTTGGCACAGAAGGGGGTTGGCAGGTGCTGGATGCATACACAGGACCTGCCTTCGGCCAAGGCCAGTGGGGTGCCAGCAGCCAGATGCTCTTTTGTTTTGGGGAGACAGTTTGGTGTCATACCCCCAGCTGTGCTAAAACTTGGGAACTGCTTCCAAGTTCAGGGCATCAGGCTCCAGCTTGTGATGGCTGCTTGCTCTCCGACCCGCTGACCACCTCTCTGCCCGCTCAGGTCCTCTACAGGCAACCTCCCCTGCGCTGCTGATGGGGGTGTGGCAGGGCGAGGCCTGACGTGGGGGGATTAGGTAACCCTAACTTTGGGAAAGAAAAGCAAGGGCCAGGGGCTGGAGCAATAGCACAGCGGGTAGGGCGTTTGCCTTGCACGTAGCTGATCCGGGTTCAATTTCCAGCATCCCATATGGTCCCCAGAGCACTGCCAGGAGTGATTACTGAGTGCATGAGCCAGGAGTAACCCCTGGGTTACTGGGTGTGACCCTAAAAGCAAAAAAAAAAAAGGGCCAGAAAGTTGTATCAAATGTCCTGGCATCTGTGTGCCCAGGGCAGTCTCCTGCTGGCTCTGACCCCTGGCACCTGTGAGGCTGTGCCCAGTCTCAAGACCCCCTGGCATTTGTGTGCCCAGCCTCAAGGCATGTCACAGGCCTGTTTCTGCACCTACCCCCGTGTCGCTAAACCAGTGCTGCCCTAGCAGGGGGAGTTGGAGCTGGGAGTGACCGTGGGGCCTTCTGACTGGGGTCTGCGGAAGGAACAGGAGCCCCAAGATGGATGGACGACACCAGTGTCGTCGGCGAGAGGGGGCTGGGCAAGGCCCCTGCAAGGTTGGCCAGAAGCCCGGTGCTGGCCTTCTGCTGGGGAAGAGCAAGCTGGACAAGGAGGCCGCCGCCCCCGGCTCCTGTCCCAGGCCCTGGGCCCTCTGGCAGCGGGCAGGCTGAGCTCATCTCTGAGTGGCTCCCAAAGAAACGCAGCCGCAAGAGCCAGCGGAAGGCCACTTGCTTCCTGGCGTCTGGCCTGGCTCTGCTCCTGGGCCCTGCTTGGTTCTGGAACAAGCTGTTTTCTTCCCTCTGTCTCCCGCCCCAGCCCTCTCTCAGGCTAGCCCCTCAGAAGGGCAGGTGAGATCCAGGCAGCAGGCCCCATCCTTGGTGAGCCCCTGAACCCTTGTTGCTTATGTGTGTGTGCAGGGGGTGGGGGTCACTACCCCTGGTGGGATAGCATCATTCAATGTGGGGCGGAAGGCATGGAAATTTGGTACCAAAGTTTCCCCAAGGCATGAGGGCCCCACGTCAAAATCAAGCTTGTCACTTATCTAATATGTCTGGCAGCATTCACGGCCCAGGGTTGTGTTTCTTGGGTGAAAAGGGGTCACGAGTGGGACCACTTGGACCTCTGCCATCAGCCTGCATCTTGTTTTTTTTTTTCTTTTTGTGTCACACCCGGCACTGCCCAGGGGTTTCTTCCTGGCTCTGCACTCAGGAATCACCCCTGGTGGTGCTCAGGGGACCATATGGGATGCTGGGATTTGAACCCGGGTCGACCGCGTGCAAGGCAAACGCCCTACCCGCTGTGCTATTGCTCCAGCCCCATCAGCCTGCATCTTACTTCACTGGCCTCTGCGCTCCATTCTCAGCAAGGGTCAGGAGTCGGCCCTTAACAAGCGAGTGGGGCCGGGGGCTGATTCCAGGGGTGAAAGCAGAGAAGAGTTGGGGGCTGGCATTCTAGGGGACTGTCGCCGGCAGAGGCTCTGAGAGCACCCCCCAGCGCCCCAGCCTCAGGAGGGCTGGCCTAACAGGGCAGGTGAGAGCACGAAAGAGGCACAGTGCCCCAAGTTTGGTATTTTTCCAGGCACAGCAGAACCCTAGGGCAGCGGGTGGAGGGACACGTATAATCCAGAGAATTCTTTGCCCTGGCTCTGCCCCATTTAACAGGCTATCTGAATTTCTTTCTTTCTTTGCTTTTTAGGTCATACTTGGTGATGCTCAGGGGTTCCTCCTGGCTCTGCACTCAGGAATCACTCTTGGTGGGTTCAGGGGACCCTAAGGGATGCCGGGGATCGAACCCTGGTCAGCTGCATACAAGGCAACCATTACCTGCCCGCCGTCCTATGGCTCCGGCCCCCCTATCTGAATTTCTGAACGGCTCAGGACTTGACTGTGAATGGGGGTGTGTGAGGGAGGAGTCCTGAGGTGAATGCGGAAGGGTTGAGCTTCTGGAGGGTCCTGCATGGAGGCAGCCCCAGAAACCAGCTGAAAGTGAGCGGCTAGCCTCCCCAACCACACCCCAGGCCAGGGGCTCCCGGGGGCCAGGGGTTGGGGGAGGGCCTCTGAGTCTGCTGTTTTCCCAGTCAGACAGCAGGTGAATTTTATTACTCCTGGTTTAGGCTGACACCTGAACCGACCCCTCTGAGCTTCATGAAAAATGGAGCAGTCTGGGTCTGGGTCTCCTGCACCTATCCAGCTCGCTCAGCAGTGGGGAGTGGGGGTGTCTAGGTTTCTTCTGATTTGGGAGGGAGGGACATAGGAGCGGGGCTCCGGGGCTAGTCCCAGCTCAGGGTTCTGTGGACTGGAAGGGCAAGAATCAAACTCAGGACTTCACACATGCAAGGCAAGTGCTCCACCCCTGAGCCGCCTTGCCCAGCCCCGCGGGGAGGATTCTCACCAAATAGTGAGACTCCCCACCAGGCTAGCATGGAGGAGCGAGGAGGCAAGAGACAGGCTGAAGGGAACCTGAATCCGGTCAAGCCCAAGGACCCCTCAGGAGTGATGCTGGTTCTGTCCACAAATATGAGGTACGGGGGTGATCTGAGTGGTGCTAAGCGCCCTAAGAGGGGCTGTCTGCGTCCCTACACAGGCAACCCACTGCCTGTGATCACGTGGCAGGTAGTTTATGAATGCAAGCCCATTTTCAAAATCTCTGTGGATTTTGTTGGGTTTGGTAGTGACTTTGTAGTTGGGTTAAAAATCATACTGACGGGCCAGAGAGATGGCGCAGCGGGTAGGCGTGTGCCTTGCACCCAGCCGGCCCAGGTTTGATCCCTGGCATTCCATATGGTCCTCTGAGCCTGCCAGTTGAACCCTGAGTTCAGAGCTAGGAATAGCCCTTGAGCACTGCTGGGTGGGTTCCTCCCTGCCCCCAAATCATACTGATACAGACTGGAGAGATAATCCAGGGCTTAAGGTGCTTGCTTTTCACAAGGACAGCTCCAGTACCACGTGGTCCCCTGAGCACTGCCAGGAGCAGTCCCCAAGCACAGAGCAAGGAGCAGCCCCTGAGTACCACAGATTGTGGCTTTCCTAAAAACCTCCTCTCAGAGAGAGCAAAAGGGAATGCCCTTCCATAGAGGTGGGGTGGGTTTGGGTGAGATGGGGTGGGGGTGGTGGGAGGGATGCTGGGACCATTGGTGGTGGAGAATGGGCACTGGTGGAGGAATGGGTACTCGACCATTGTATGACTGAAACACAAGCATGAAAGTTTGTAAGTCTGTTACTGTACCTCTTAGTGATTCATTAATAAAAAATTTTAAAAAATAAAAATAAAAATAAATGTCCTCCCTCCAAACCACCTTCTATAGGTGGATTCTAAGGTATTTCCAGGTATTTAACTAAAATAATCCTTTTTGTTTTGGGGAATACCTAGTGGTGCTTAAGGGCAACTCCTAGTATAGTGCTCAAGACTCATTCCCGGCAATATTTGGGGGACCCGCAGTGCTGGGCAACGGGACTCAGGCCTCTTGCACACAAAGCCGATGCTCCAGCCCTCTGAACTATTCCCCCACCCTTAGGATGACTTTTCAAAAACATACCAGCCCAAAACTAAGAGTGGGGGAGAGTGGCCGAGCTGGGAGCGGCGCCTGGCTGCAGCCGGCCGAGCAGGCCGCCAGGTGCCTGCGCTTCACAGCTTCACGCTCCCTGCTTGGGGGACATGGAAATTTTCCATAAGGGAAACTTGGGAGCGAGAAGAGAATCAATAAACAGGAAGTTCCCAGGCCGCTCTGTCCCCGCCTCGTGCCGAGCCCCTGTGCGAATCCGATGGTCAGACCCAGAGCCAGCCTGGGCCCTTTCCTCCTTCCGGAAACGCTCTCGCCTGTGTGCGGCACCCCTGCTTGCCGCCCCGGTGGCAGCAGCTCAGACTCGGGGTCCAGACCCTAGAGAAGCCAGGACTCTAGTCCAGAGATGTTCGTCATCTCGGAATCTCTCCCAGCCTGGTGGCTACAGGACAGGGTAGCACAGGCGGGAGGGGGCTGCCAGGGTGCCCAGCCCCGCTCCTTCCCACATCCCCCCACCAGGACCTTGGGAATTTGGAGGGGCCCGAGGCCTCCAATAGCCAGGATACCAGTGGGCAGTGCTGAGCCCACGAGCTAGGAAGGGAAGGCAGAGTAGGAGACCGGACAGCACTGCCCACAAATCCATTCCTCTCCCCAAGGCCCTTAGGAAAAAATCTAATCAGTTAATGGTGCCTGGCACTCACTGGGGGCTCAAACGTGTTACATTCATCTCCTTCCGTGCTCTCAGTGAGCACTGCCCAGGAATAAGAATGGGAGGAGGAGGACTCGGGATTCTGTTTTGTTTTTCTTTTTGGATCACACCCGGCGATGCACAGGTGTTACTCCTGGCTCTGCACTCAGGAATTACTCCTAGCGGTGCTCAGGGGACCATGTGGGATGCTGGGAATCGAACCCGGGTTGGCTGCGTGCAAGGCAAACGCCCTACCTGCTGTGCTATTGCTCCAGCCCCATGGACTCGGGATTCTGAAACCCGGGAAGCCATCCAGGGCACCAGGCACGGGGGCCAGGTCAGAGGAACTGGCGCTTGATGGGAAAGAACAGGGAGGAAGTTCACTGTCTCATAACTTGGTCTCGGCTGAGCCTCGGAAAAAACATCTCTGGAGGCCTCTCTGACAGGCAGAGCCCGTGCTGTGGACACTGGACCCTGGGATGGGGAAAAATGTTCTCAGGGAGAGGGTCCTCACCTCGAGGCTGAGAGGAAAGAGGCCTGGAGGTACTCTTGGAGAAGCGTGAAGGTCCCAGCACCCCCCTGGGCTGAGATTCAGAGACAGCCAGGGAATCCATGTGTCTACAGCAGAAACCCCTGCTGACTCCTGTCAGAGTCAGGGAAATGGTGGCGACAAAGCTGGTATTTCTCAAGGTGAGGTACGTCAGAAGAACCCGGGCAACTGATTAGACCGAGTGCTGAGATTTCCAAACCCAGACTGGAACCCGTGAATCGGAACTGCAAGAGCTTAATCTTTTGTTCGCTTTTGGTTTGGGGTTAAACCTGGTGGTGCTCAGGTCTTACTCTGGCTCTGCACTCAGGGATCACTTCTGGTGGGCTCAGGGGACCATATGGGGTGTCAGGGATTGAACCCAGGACCTGCAGTCTCACAAAGGCTTGTAGGTGCTTCGGATCTGGGTGCCCTGTGATGTGACGCTAAGCAGGGCCACGAGCATGGGTTCCAGAGAGTAACACCCACTCCCAAACTCTTATTTTAACTATGCAGTCTTAAGACGTAATCTTTCTCTATATCTCAGTTTGCCTGCTTGTAAAAAAGGGGATAAAATACTAATCTATGGATAATGGCACAGGAAATGGAAAACAGTTGCCATGGCCTTTAGGATACTTACATCTCAGTCATGATTTATTATAATCTATTATTTTTATTTTGGGGCCACACCCAGCAGTTTCTGGAGCGAGCAGATATCATCACGTGACAGGGACAAATGGAGACGTTACTGGCGCCCACTCGAGCAAATCGAAGATCAAGGGAAAACAAGTGATACACATGAAGTGATACCCAGCAGTGCTCCTGGTTTAACCCTGGCTCTGTGCTCAAGAATCAATCCTGGTAGTGCTCAGGGGATCATATGGGGTGCCAGGGGATGGAACCTGGGTTGGCTGCATGCCATGCCAGGCAAATGCCCTGCCCGCTGTAATCTCTCCGATTCAGATTAATTATACTGAGAACTGAATAGAACCCCATCCTCTGTTCCACCTCCCTCCCACTGAATTCTCTCAGTCCTCCTGGGACCACCTTCAGTGCAGCCTGCCTCAGGCAGGGTTACTGGTGTTCGCATCTCAGCTCATTGAAGGGGTAGGGACTGTGTCCCCTTAAAAACGCTTGTGTCCACTAGGCTATGCCACTGAGAGCTGGAAGGGACTCTGGAGGGCCTAATTCAGCCCTTTCTTTTATGGAGAGGGAGACCAAGAGAGCATTACGTGTCCCCAGTCACACAGCCAGGAGGCTGGATGATGATCGAGTGTTGGTGCTGCCACCTGCTAGTCATGCCACTCAAGTCCCAGACTTGCCATCCTAAAATTGGGTGTAATGAAGCACACCTGCCTGTTTCCTTAGCACATGCCTCGTGAGGGGATCCTGAGGGGGAAACCCTGGCATAAGCCACCGTCATTGTTCCCATGACTGCGTGGAGCCGACGCGGGTGCCAGATGCTACTCACTGGATCACAGTGGGGACGTGCAGGTTGCCCAGAGAGCTGGAGTTGCCCATCCCTGCCTTGAGGCTGGCCTCCGGGAGGGGGCCAGCCTCGCCATTCGATGGGCTTGCAGCTCTCTGATGATAGTCCACGGGTTCAGCCCTTCTTTCAGCTTTCATGCTCTTTTTACCGTTTTCTCCAGCTTCTGACTCATTCCTTCATCATCTTATTCATGCCGTGACCTCTCCCCCTGACTCAGCCCAGTTAGCCCCTTTGCCAATCCCTCTGACTCATCTCCCCGATCCTGGTGGATCAGGTTGAATATTATCCAAAACTGCCATTCCCACCCATTATGTTCTGAGTTTCTGGGCAAGACCTAAAGTCCAGGGAATTCAGGGCCAACTGAATGCCTTTTCTGGGGGTGTTTCCCTGACCCCTGAGCATGTTGGGACTGTCCCCGGGTCCCGCTGTGTCCTTACCATCATGGTTGGCATTTCCTAGCGTCCATGGCTCATCGGAGTCAAAGTGTGTGTCTCCTCCAATCCCCGGGCCAGGAAAGTAGGCATGGGCCAGGAAGCCCCCTTCCCCATCAAATGGAGAACTGTCACCATGGAAACCAGAAGCAAAGAAGATCATGATGTCTGCCTCCTTCCGGTCACTTTTGATTTCATGGTATGGTACCTCTTCAAAGGTCAGCGGGGTCACCTTCTGCCACACATCGAATGCCTGGCGAATAGCTTTCCTCGTGTCCAGCTCCCCCACCTTTGGGGTGTAGTTGTGAATGCTGGCGAGAGAGGAGAGGGTCATTAGGAGCTAACTGGATAGCAGAGTTAGAAGGGACACCAGAGACTGGACCGCCCAGTGGTCTTCAAAGGGGGAACTCTAACAGTCTGTTGAGGTGTCAACACTTCTCCAAGTGTTGAGGACTTGGAGAAGCAGCTTAGTTTTTTGCTTTGTTTTGGGTGGCCACACCCAGTGGTACTCAGGGCTTACTCCTGGCTCTGTGCTCAGAGATCACTCTTGGCGGGGTTTGGAGGCCCAAACACTCTTGGAGGGTTTGGAGTGCTGGGGGAGTGAATGTGGGTTGGCAGCATGCAAGGCAAGTGCCCTCTCCGCCGTACTATCGCTCTGGCCCCTGGAGACAGGCAGCGTAGGAGACAGCGTAGGAGCTTAGGAGACAGGCTTGGGGTTCCCACCAGGACTCATCAGTGGGAACAAGTCAGGATTTGTTTGTGACCACAACCAGCTCAGGAGCTACTCCCGGCTCTACTCTTGCAGGCTGTTCCCTGTGGTTTTAGGGGAGCACAGGAGGGGCGAGGATTGAACTGGGGCTCCTGCGTGCATAGCATGTGCTGTGGCCCTTGGGGCCATTTCCCTCCTCCCTCCCCCAGTGGTTCTGCTTTAATCAGTTTTTTAATATTTGGTCTCTGACAGCATTTATGTTAAATGCAGAATGCTGCTCCAAGTTTAGAAAAACAGCAAATTGGTGAATAGCATTTTCTATTTTTTTCTCATAACAGAAAGCATATATTTATAAAAGTTATGAAAATCTTCAAACAGTGAAGCGCTGAAGTGAAATGTTTCTTTGCCAAGCCCTGTGGGCCAGAGAGACGCTGCAGGGGTTTCAGCGCCTGCCTTGTATGCAGCCGATCCTGGCATGCTCCCTGGCACCACATACCGTCTCCCAGTCACCACCAGGAGCAATCCCTGAGTGCAGAGCAGGAGGAGCCCCTGAGCACTGTTCTGCATGGCCAAACCCCCCACACCACCCTGTAATTAAAAATCTTTGGTATCAACATAAGTTGACATCAGTGGTAGAGGGCGGGATCTGACTTGGATAGAGATTAGGGCCACTATAGCCATGTGTTATGGCGATAGTATTTTTCCACAATGTGGCTCTGGGTGCCCTAACCCATGCACACCGAGGCCAGGGCTGTGAGCTCAGTCTACAGATAAGGAACAGAGGCCCAGAGAGACTCAGTGACAGGAGTTAAGGTTAGAGTTGCATTAGAAAACAGTTTTCCTTTTTCATTTTTCTTCTGGGTATTGGGGGAGGGGAATGATCACACTCAGTGATGCTCAGGGGTTACTTCTGGCTCAGCATTCAGGAATCACTCCTGGAGGTGCTCAGGAACCATATGGAATGCCGGGGATAGAACTCAGATGGGCTGTGTGCAAGGCAAGCACCCTACCCACTGTACTATCTCTTTGGCCCCTAAGTGCCACTTTCTGAAACTAGAGGCAGCCAAACAGAAAACAACCCAGGAGCTCCCCAAAGACTAAACAGACAAAATTCGAGACAGCGTCCTTTGGTGGTCAACAAAGGAATCAGAGTCACAGGCACTGGGGCCCTGGCCCTGAGCAATCCCCCCACCCCAGACCCCTGCCCGTCCCCGTCCCCCACCAGGGTGGCCTCTGCAGTGAGGAGGGAGGGAGGGATGCGCACCTGTATGTGATGTGCTTCTGCCTCCACTTCTGTCCAGTCAGAGCATAGCGCTTGTTTCTCCGCCTTCGGCTCAGGTGGGGATGGTCTGGGACGCCGCATCGGGGCTTCTTCATCCACCTGGGCACAGAGACGTGGAGACTGTGGGCCTGCTCCCGGCGGGAACTGCATTGTCATCAGCCGGGGCTGAAGGGTTGGCGCGCCGGGCTCTGGGCCGGCAGGATCCCTCACGGGAACACCACCCTGTCCTGATTCACTCACACATTCTTCTGTCCAGGCTTGTGAGAGCCAGAGAACCCAGGTTCGGCAGTTACGGCTCGACCACTTGTCACAGGCTGAGCCTCAGTTTCCCCAGCTGCAGCCTGAGAAGGTGGGCTCTCTGTTCTGCGGCTGGAGCCGGCATATGTGAAGAGGTGGTCAGTGCAGTTAAGAGGCCTCCCTGGCTGAGGGGGACCCTCCCCAAACACCAGAATAAAATCCACAATCTGAGCCTTGCCTCAGGGTCCTGCCCACCACCTCCCCCTCCTTCCCCTGAGTCCCTCCTCCAGCCTCGGGGACCCTTCTGTCCTCTGGTACCTAAGGTGACGCCAAGCTGTGCCTTTGCCCTCGCTGTTTCCCTGTGGGCCAGGCTTCCTCCTTCTCACACGCCTTGTTCCCAGGCTTCATAAAGGTCTCACTCCAAATGTCACCCCCACAGAGAGGCTCCCCGGGCCTCCCTGTCTAAAGGAGACCCCCTGTCCTCCCCCACCCCCCCTAGCCTAGCCCCCCACTCTCTGGGTTTCCCACTTCATTTTCCTCCTATTTCTCACTCTCTCATCGTGCCCATCTGCTTTCTTGCTTAGTCTTTTGTTTGTTTTTTTGTGCCACACCTGTGGCACTCAGGGATTACTCCTAGCTTTGTACTCACAAATCACGAATGGAGGGCTCGGGGGACCCTATGGGGTGCTGGGAATTGAACCCGGGTCAACCACATTCAGGGCAAGCGCTGTACCCACTGTACTATGGCTCTGACCCCTCTTGCTTAGTGTTGGTCTCCTTCGCCAGCTTCTGAGGTCCGGCCTGGACCCCCAGTATGGGCAGGGGACCGTACACAGAAGGGGATCAATTATGATTTATTGTGGGGCGAGGGGGCATACCTGGTGATGCTCAGAGGTTACTCCTGGCTCTGTGCTCAGGAATCACTCCTGGCAGTGCTTGGGAGACCGTATGGGAAGCTGGGGATCAAACTTGGGTTGGCCATGTGTGAGGCAAGCACCCTACACGCTGTACTATCTCTCTGGCCCCTCAATAAGGAGCTGTTGAATGAATGAATGAATGAATGAATGAATGTCCTAGCCTGAGAGGCAGCTTTTTATCACTGGAGGTGGAAAAAATGGCTCCACAACTAACCTGGGGGCTTGGAATGGAATTCTCCATGGTACTCACTGCAGTGCACGAGGATTTTAAACCCACAGTCTGTTGCCTCTAATCTGTGATCACTTCCGTGAGGACAGGAACTCTGTCATATTTATCACCGTGTCCCAACATGAGCCTGGAGTCCGGGACTAAGAAAACTCTGACAACAGCTTACAGCCAGGATGCTGCCCGTGAGAGATCAGTAAGCCGGGGATGTCTCTGGGATTAGAACAAGAGGACTCAGGACAGGCTACTTCAAAGCCTAGGGCTGACGGGAGGCTCAGCTATCCTGGTGGCTTATGTCCTTGACTGGCCGAGTGACTCCCACACTACACTAGAGCTTGGCTCTCTGGATGGAAAATCAGCCGGCTGCATGTTGTGAAAGCAGCTGACACTGATAAGGCAGAAAGGAGTCAGACATGGTTTTCTTTTCTTTTTTTTTTTTTTTTGCTTTTTGGGTCACACCCAGCAATGCTCAGGGGTTACTCCTGGCTTTGCACTCAGGAATTACTCCTGGCGGTGCTTGGGGGACCATATGGGATGCCGGGGATCGAACCCGGGTCGGCTGCGTGCAAGGCAAATGCCCTACCCGCTGTGCTATCGCTCCGGCCCCAGACATGGTTTTCTTCACATACTAAAAGCCCTTTGAGGGACCTCGCCAGGCCTCCTGCATCTTTATTTTATTTTATTATTTTTTTTTAAATTAGTGAAACACCATGAGGGTACAGTAAGAGATTTACACATTTTCGTACTTGTGTTTCCCTCATACAATGTTTGAGAACCCCTCCCTCCACTAGTGTCCATTCTCCACCATTCTCCAGTATCCCTCCCACCTCTCAATCCCATCCCCCCTCCCCCCCTCCTGCATATTTGTACGTCCCCATGGCCTCACGTGCCCAGGAATTTTAGTAAGATATGAAACTAACAGTACCATGCATTAATCTATCTATCTATCTATCTATCTATCTATCTATCTATCTATCTAATCTATCTATGTATCTGATTCTCGAAACAACTCTCTGACGAAACCAGAAATGGTTTATGCCTCTTTACAGATAATGGGAAATACACAAATCAAAGAATTTGCAAAACACATGCAATGGTGAGGTGGGGCTGGGAGTGAACTGGACGAATAAACAGCCGAATGCAACGAAACACACTGAGAAAGGTTTGTTTTTTAAACTTTTTCCATCTGTGCGGAGCACAAAGTTGGTTGAAGAGCTATGTTTGTTGAATGAATGCATGCATGAATGAATGAGTGAGCGGCTGAGGGAGACACCCAAGCGAGTATGTTAGCTCAGAGGGGGCTGGGGGAGAGAACCAGGACCAGCTCAGCACCACAAGGCTGATGAACTGAAAGGGCTCCAAAGGCCACGGGCCTCTCAGTTCTACCCCTGACACCTCCCCACTCGGGCAGGAGTGAGTGTGAGCACCTGAGCATCTCCGCCTTTCCACCATCCTCACAACATCGCATCTGTGGGTTACCTCAGAAAAGTGTTTCTTCCCCCAAAACAGCGGCCCACCTTCTCACAGAGGAGCCTGTGGGCAGTGCCATCCCACAGAGGTGGAGGCAGAGCAGCCTGTGGGCAGCGCCATCCTCCTCCTCCCTCCGATGCTTCCCTCCGCGGCCTCCCCTCGTGTCCACCTGCCACTCCCTGAGCCCTGTCCAACAGGCCTGCGGGGCCAGGTGGTGCCTCAGCAGACACCAGCACTCCTGCCTACTGCTGCCAAGCCCTCCGAGTGGCCCCCTGCCTGGGACATCGGCCGGCCGGGCACCCCGTAACCAGCTCGCTCGTGGGCCCAGCACCAAGGAGCCTCCACAGGCACCAGCTTGGAGTCACACCAACTCACAAGTGAAGAACCGCAGCAAGAGGAAATATTTGGATAGAACTTTAGGATCATCCAAGCCCAGACTCCCCATGATTTATTTATTTATTTATTTATTTATTTATTATTTTTTTGCTTTTTGGGTCATACCTGGCGATGCACAGGGGTTACTCCTGGCTCTGCACTCAGGAATTACCCCTGGCAGTGCTCAGGGGTAATTCCAGTGTTTTGCAAATTCTTTGATCTGTATATTTCCCATTATCTGTAAAGTGACCATATGGGATGCTGGGAATTGAACCCGGGTCAGCCGCGTGCAAGGCAAACGCCCTACCCGCTGTGCTATCGCTCCAGCCCCGACTCCCCACAATTTAAATCTGAGGATAAAGGGAGCTAAGACACGAAAGCTCCCATCTAACCACTGTGCCGAGAGTGACGAGCGAGGCTGGGGGAGTTTCACGGCGTGGCGGGGGTGAGCCTGGACCTGCAGTGGGCTGCATCTTCCCGTCCTTCCCATGCTTACTCACTACCCCCCTTCAGCTGGGGGCCCTAACCCCAGCCCTCCTGAAGGCACTCACCCCAGTTCTTTCCCTTAGAGTAGCAATAGTATTTCTTAAACAGCTGCCATACTTTCGTGGCTCTTTCTTAAATGGAAGCACTCTCAACTTTTTTTTTTTATTTGTTTGTTTTGGGCCCCATCCGACAATACTCAGGGGTTACTCCTGACTTTGCACTCAAGGGATCACTTTTGGAGGTGCTCAAGGGACCATATAGGATGCCGGGAATTGAACCCAGGTTCTCTCAAGTGCCCTACCCACTTTACTATCACTCGAGCCCTTCAACTCTCTCTGTCTCTGTCTCTCTGTCTCTGTCTCTTTCTTTTTTGCTTTTTGGGTCAAACCTGTTGATGCACAGATGTACAGGGGTTACTTCTGGCTCATGCACTCAGGAATCACTCCTGTCAGTGCTCGGGGGACCATATGGGATCCCAGAGACCGAACCAGGTTGGCCATATGCAAGGCAAACACCCTACCCGCTGTACTATCGCTCCAACCCCAAGTCTCCCTTCTTTTTTTTTTCTTTTTTGGGTCACACCCGGTAATGCACAGGGGTCACTCCTGGCTCATGCACTCAGGAATTACCCCTGGCGGTGCTCGGGGAACCATATGGGATGCTGAGAATTGAACCCGGGTCAGCTGCATGCAAGGCAAACGCCCTACCCACTGTGCTATCACTCCAGTCCCCCCAACTCTCCCTTCTTAAACAAAACTTCCTCCTCTCCAGTTACTACTGCTTCCCTCTTCCCATCAAAGTCAATCTTCTAGAAGTTTCTCCCAACACATCTCTGCTCCTCATCTCTCCCTCTCCCTCAGCTAGCTGAGTGGCTGTGTCTCCACCAAACCACCCAGGTTCCAACAGCCTCCTTGTTAACAAAATGCCGATACTCTCCAGTCTGAGCCCTCTGACCCCCTCCACGCCCTTACTGTAAGGACACCCCCCTTTCCTTGCCCTCGTTGGGTTCCTTCTTGTTTTGTTTTGGGGGTTCTCTCCACACACTCTTCTCCTGTCAGCTCTCTGAGTGAGCTTTGGCTTCCTGGCTATCACCTCCTAAGCGGCTCCCTGAAACTGTTCGCTCTGTGCTCGGGAGACTGTGACAAGGTCTGTGTGCTAAATGCCTCTGCAGGCAGGTTCACAGTGCTCCACACAGCGCCTAAAACACAGAGGCACTCAGCAAACATTGGAGGAAGGAGGAAAGAGGGAGCTGAGTTGCCAAGGGCTTACCACTCGAGAGTCTCTGCATCAAGACAGACCCCCAGACATACCAGGGGTGACTGGTAAAACCTCCAGCTATTAGAGTCAGAGGAGATTAGGACCATGTTTAACCAAGCCCCTCACCATGCTGATAAGGAAACTAAGGCCCATAGGGTGACACTTACACGTGGTGAGACCCCAGCTCCCATCCCAAAGGGCATGTGTGTATTGGTGCATGCGTGCGTGCATATATACATGCATGTGTGTGTGTGTGTGGGGGGGGTGGTCCTGGCCAGGAGGAGCCTGTAGGAGTAAAAGATCAGCAGACAGCTGGGCTTGGTGCATCCTTGAGGCCGTGATGGACACGAACCCTGATGTAAGTCTGGAGAGTTGAAAGGCACAATGTCCTCTGCAAATCTTACTCGATTGTTGTCTGATCCAACACACCGGTGACTGGGATCCCGTAGAACTGCTGCATAGTGGAGACTGCGGATTGCAAGGCTGTCCCTGAGTGCAGCGCGGAGGCCCGGGAGTCGTAGGGAAGCAGATAGCCATACGACTTCAGCCAGTTCTGAAAGACCGAGAGAAAAGGATGCAACACGCTGCGGAGCGCACTGCCCGACCTGGAAACGAGGGGCTGTTACAACCAAGGAACTCAGGGACTCACGCTTTGGTTTCTTCCCCGTCACTTCCTCCTACACACTGTCAAGTTCATCTCCAGAAAGCCCTGCTCACTTTGGCAGTTTCCTCTGCTAGAAACCCCACAGAATCACTACTGGCTACAGATTGAAGATTAAACTCATGTTCAAGGCTCCCCCTGCCCTTCCCCTTTACTCATCCCTGCCGTGGTTCCCACAGTCCTCTGAAGGGATGTGCAAGGGCACAAGGATGGCTCCTCCTCTGAAGAGTCCCACAGGTGCTGCCACCAACACACCCTGTGGAGCTGAAGTCAGAGTCCCATGCACAATCAGGAGGTAGGATATTTGCTGGCATGAGGGTGAAAACAGTCTTTATTGCTAAGCACCCCAAATATATGCATTGTTATCAATACATATCAACCAATAAACAAAAAGAAAAAAGAAAATGTATTACTTAAACACACAAATCCTCATAGAAGGATACACCACAAAAAATAATGGGGTGATGATACAAAAGAATTCCTTGATTTTAAGGTAACACCCATATAAATATTTAAGCCTCTATAAGGATGCATGATACAGGTTTTCTTTTTCTTTTTTTCTTTTTTTAAATGAAGCAGGAGAGTTTTTATTGAATGAAACTTATTAGAAAGATGTGAAGGGCTGTCGTGATAGTACAGCAGGTAGGGTGCTTGCCTTGCATGCAGCAGACCTGGGTTTGATCCCCAGCATCCTTTATGGTTCCCTGAGGCCGCCAGAAGAGACCCCCAAGTGCAGAATCAGGAGGAAGCCCTGAGAGCCACTGGGTGTGACCCCCAAACAAACAACCAAGCAGAAACAAGCAAACAAACAAAAAAAAAAGGAAGAAAGGAAGGAAGATGTGAGAGGAGAGAAAGAGAGAAAAATGTGTTCAGGAGAGAACCAGGGCTTCTCCAGAGTGAAAAAGCAAGATAGGTATTCAAGGGAGAACCCGGGCTTGAAGAGCAAGTTCATGATAGAAGTTTAGAGAAATGGTTCAGGAAAAAGGTGTGTGTGTGTAACATATGCATGCTCACACACACACACAAACACACACACATATATAGAAGGGGGGACATAGAAGACAAATAGAGCAAAATATTAACAGATGAGGAATCTGGGTGAAGAGTATTGTTATTACTGAAAATTTTTCTAAGTCTGAAATAACATAAAAAAGTTTTCTTTTTTTCTTTTTCTTTTTCTCTTTTTTTTGGGTCACACCCGGTGATGCACAGGGGTTACTCCTGGCTCTGCACTCAGGAATTACCCCTGGTGGTGCTCAGGGGGCCATATGGGATGTTAGGAATCGAACTCAGGTCAGCCGCGTGCAAGGTAAATGCCTTACCTGCTGTGCTATTGCTCCAGCCCCATAAAAAAGTTTTCTAAACAAACTTTGTGACTATAACCAATTTTGTGAATATATGCCACAATGCACATTCTTCATCTTGGGGATCACCCCTATTTCAGTCTGAGAAGTGTGATCTCAGTTTTATCCCTCTAGAAAATTCTGTGTTCTCTCTCTCTCCCCCCCATATCATATTTCTCTAAATAAAAATATTTTACTTCACACACACACAAACCACAATAAATAGAAAACAAAACTGTTTTCTAGGTTCTAGAGCAGGGACGTGTCTCAGCAGGAGAGAACCTGCCTTGCATGAGTGAAGCCCTGGGGTCATCAGGACACTAGGGAAAGTAATTTAAGTAAAAAAAAACCCATGACATCCTTTGTTATAGTATCACTGGGGTCTTCTTGGGGGGAGAGGCGTTTCTATTTTCCAAGTCTTATGCAATGGAAAGAGAAAAGGAAAGACTTTATTCTTATTTGGGACACAGGCAGCTGTGCTCCTGGCACTGCTCAGGGGACTATTGAGCAAGCCAGGGATTGAACCTGGGTTGACTGCATGCAAGACAAATACCCTATCCACTGTACTACCACTCTAGCCCCTCAAAGGGAAAAAACGTTAGAAGGGGAAGAGTCAAAGCAGAATGCATGAAGAAGATCCAACTAGTAAAGCATCTCGACAGCAGAATGGGGTGGGGGACTGTCCCCACAGGCATGCAGGAGGCGATGAAGAGCTGACGAAACCAGGACCCCAAAATCCTGGGGCATCAGTTGGAAAAGGAAGGAAAGTCCATAGATTGATTGACTCAGCAAGTATTCATAGGAGAATTCCCACAGGCTGGCCTCTTTTTGTTTTGCTTTGTTTTATTGGCCCACATCTGGTGATGCTCAGGGGTTCCTCCTGGCTCTGCACTCAGGAATTACTCCTGGTGATGCTCAGGGAACCATATGGGGTGCCAGGAATTGAACCCAGGTTGGCCGCATGCAAAGCAAGTGCCCGACCTGCTGAACTGTCTCTTCAGCCCCTGGACAGGTCTTTAAGCTACTCAGAACCTCCTTGGGCTCAGAGGCCAGTGACCACTGAGTGAGCTCCCGAGCAAGGCACTCAGGAAGCACGATCCTTCCCTTCTCATCTCGTGCTTTCTGTCTACACAGTCTCATGGGGCATGTGCCTGTTTTTACAAATCAAATCATACTACTTTTAGAAGAAGGTAGACCCAGATCAGGAACTATCATTAAATTATTTAGTTCACCATAGGTGTAGATAATATGAAATGTCGTGAAATCCACTGGATTAAAAGCAAAGTAGGATAATAAAGTCTTAAAGCATCCACAATAGACTGACCACCTCACCTCTCTTTAGATCTCGGATCTAAAACAGATTTCTCATTCCAAACCAGAGCACAGAACACTGATACTTCTTTCAAATTTTGAAAGACGAATTTTCTTTCATGCGTTCCTACAGTTTCCCTCCTCTGCCTGACATATTCCTTTGTTTGGCCAAACTCATCATTTTAAGGTTAAGCCCATCACTTACCACCTCTGTAAGCCTTTCTTCACTCCCAAAGTTATTTTCTGCCTTTTCTATGCTCCCCAAGCCCCCCCGTGAGAGATATTATGGTTGTTGTAACACTGAATTCTGAGCATTAGATATCGTTCTTCTCCAACGTCCAACTCGAGGGTACCCGCGACTCGGCTGTAGATATCGAGTTCTCTGAACATGATTCCCACATGGTGGCTGTTCATTGTGTCCCTTCAGCAGACACCGGGTCATTACTATAGGCTTTGGAGATACAAAGATGAGGGAGGAGGTCACACGCTAACAATGAACATATAGTATTCAAAGTCGGGGGGTTTGTAAGGTGCTGTGAGAGAAAAGAGGGGCATCTCTTCTACACAGAGTGGGTGGGGAGAAAGAGGAACTGAGATATTTCCAGATGGAGGTGGGATCTGCATCTTAAAGGATGAAGCACAAATGGCCTTGAACTATGGAGGACCCTGGCACGTTCTTTTTGTTGTTGTTGTTGTTTGGGGTCATACCCAGCGATGCTCAGGGGTTACTCCTGGCTCTGCCCTCAGCAATTACTCCTGGCGATGCTCAGGGACCATATGAGATGCTGAGGATCAAACTTGGATCAGCCGTGTGCAAGGCAAATGCCCTATCCTGCTGTACTATCATTCCAGCTGTGCCTCCCCCTCCCCACCCTGGCATGTTCTGGGAAGTGTTTAAGATACTGATTCGGGGAAGAAGAACAGGCACTGGTCTTACACATAGTCAATCCCGGTTTGATCCACGCCATTGCATATGGTCCCCTGAGCACAAGGCTGGGAGTTAAACTCTGAGCACCGAAGGGTGTGACCCAAACTTCCAATACTGTTTGATCACTAAGCTTTCTCAAGCCCTGCCAAATGAGGTGTGAAACAAGTCAAAAATCAAATACAGTGCTGGGAACGGGACTCAGTACAGGGCTTGGAAGTGAGGACCTGGATTCTCCTAGCACTGCCCTCGAATCCCACCAAATCCAGTAAGTCCAATGCCTCCTCTCTGTGAGCTCTACTCTCACTGTCACTGTCACTGTCACTGTCCTCCTATTGTTCATCGATTTGCTCGAGCGGGCACCAGTAATGTCTCCATTGTGAGACTTATTGTTAATAGTTTTGGCATATTGAATACGCCACGGGTAGCTTGCCAGGCTCTGCCGTGTAGGCATATACTCTCAGTAGTTTGCAGACTCTCCAAGAGGGATGGAGGAATCGAACCTGGTCAGCCACATGCAAGGCAAACGCCCTACCTGTCGTGCTATCAAAATACCCAATGTCGAGAGGGTTGGAAACAGAGCTCAAGTGTTGAGCCCACGCTCTATGTGCAGGAGGCCAGTTCAGTCTTCTGAGCACTGCTAGGCATAACCCCTGAGTCCCTCTAGGTGCAGGCCCCCAAATTAACAACAGCAAATCACCCAACTTGGATGTATTCTAGCATTTCGGAAGTTGCTGGGGATCTCCCAATGGATCCCAGAGACAGGCTAGTGTTCCCGATGCCTCTTTTGAACAGGAAACTCTAAACTAGCATGAAGTTGAAGAGTTTACTCCCTCCTGACCTCGTTGCTGCATATCACAGGAGAGAAGGAAGTGGCATTTGGGGGAGAAGCCCACACCAGGCGTCACAGGAGCCTGCCCTGCCCTTCTCTCCTCATCAAGCCAGGAGCATCTCAGAGCCTGTGACGATCCCTGCAGCATCGGGGCAGGATCTCAGAACTCAGGGGCTCGGCACTGCTTCCTTCCACACTTCCCTGGGGCCTGTCCCGGAGCTCAGGGGCAAACCCCTTATCGGGCACGCGGGAGGGGAGGGGGCAGGTCAAACACTGGCTCGAAGTTACAAAACAGGGCACGGAGGCGGATGTGTGTGTGTGCTGGAGGCTAGGACGGAAGAACTCTAGACTCAGGACTCAGGACCAGGCACTTTGGAGTTTCACTTCTTGACCTTGTCCCCGCAACCATGGTTTTGCTGAGACCTTGATTCCTCTCAGGAGAAGTACCTGACTGGTGTCAAGGCAAGCCCTAAACTCCAGCTATAACAATTCCCAAAGGTTTCCTCCTGCCCTTTCTCCCGCCTCGAGGACCTGCTGCCTCTGAAGGCCTTCTCTTTCGCCTGGAAGTGGGGTGTTGAAATTGGGGCTCCACACGCAGAACACATGCTCAGCCCTTTGCACCATCCCCACTGGCCCAAAGCCAATTCTCTTTATGCATGTTTGCAAACTAAAGTTTAGCACAAATGTCCCCCCCTCTCCTTGGGGACGTCTCTTGGCAGAGTGATAGCTGCCCTCTTTGCTTCCAAAGGGTTGTATTTCTTTCTCTTTTGGTGTTTAAGTCACTTCTGGCAGTGCTCGGGGATTACTTCCAGCTCAGTACTCAGGAGTCACTTGCAGTGCTACTTAAAGGACCACGTGATGCCAGGGATGAAATCCTGACCTTCCCACATTGAAAGCATGCACTTAGCCCACTGAGAATCTCTCCGGCCCCGCCCTGTTACTCTTTTTTAAAAACACAACCACTAGCTGGGATCCTGCCTACAAATTGATATGCTCATTTCCCCCACTAGGTTCCGTTCCTGAAGACCCAAGACCATCATATTTATTTTCGTATCAGCTACAGTGCTTAGCACTGGGTTGAGGATCTAAGTAATCACGGAATGAACGCATGAATGAACTGTTGATCTAAGAGATGTTGTCTGAGTCTCGGGAAAGGATTCTGCCTTGGGAAGTTTTAATGAGTAATACACTTGAGAGTACCAAGCCTGCTTCTTGATACTTATAAGAGATTGAAAAAAAGTTTGCTGAAATGCAATCTACTGTGACCCGACTTCTTGTTTTATGGGACAAAAGGCTCCACTGTGCAACATGAAATTCACTGAGGGGGAAAATTCCATTCAGATTTGAACAGAATGACCCACCTTTCGTCTTTTTACACCTGGACTCTTTCATCAATCACCAGCCACATCAGAAGGCTAACCTTTACAGCTCAGTTAACCAACTCTAAGACGTCTGTCACCCTTTAAGTGCTGAACGAGGTGTAAACCCTGGGGAAAGTGAGAAAAATCTCAAGAGTGAGAGCAGGGACCAAAATAGCTGGGAAGAACCAAGGATGGAAGATCAGAGCTGACATTGCCTGATTGGTTGGCGGGACAGAGGGCGGGATTTTGGATTGAGAGAAGCCAAACCAAGAGGTTCAGTAGTGGCAGGCAAAGGAGAGAGCAGAGAATAACAAGGAGGGGGGTGGGGATGGGGAAACATGGTCCACAGAGGGACAGGAGCGACAGACAGCAGAGGCGGTGGTGAGATTCCAAGTGGAATGGAGGCGGTGGGAAGCAGAGCGGGCGGGGCTGCTGAGTGCTCTGGGAACACCGAGGGCCTTGGGGGAGGAGAGAAAGAGGGACCCGTGAAAGCAGCGAGGGGTTCGGGTGCATTCTGGGTGAGCGAGGGCCCAGCCTGCACTGCAGCTGCCTGGAGAGAGAGCAGGTGAAGGATTAAGAGCAGGAGTTAGTTATGGCAGTGAGGCTGGGCTGGAAGGTCTTGTAAAAAGAAAAAAAAAAGGTGGGGGGTAGGGAGTGGGGGGCCCCAGAGCAGTAGGACAGCAGGCAGGGCACTCGCCCTTGTCTTGCATGCAGTGAACTGTCATTTGATCGCCAGCACCCACAGGGTTCCCCCAGCACTACTATGAATGACCCCTGAGCACAGCTGGACCTGCCTCCCATAAAAGGCTGGTGGGTTAGGGGTGGGGGTGTGAGTGTGGGGGAGGGAGCGTTAGGGGAAGGGATGAGGTGGGAGGTTTGGTGCAGGGTTAGGGTGGGCGTGGGAGATCTACCTAAGGAACCAGGCAGGACAGAATCTGAGTTGGAAGCCCGGGCTGAAAGGAGGAGAGAAGAGAACAAAGCCTGATGGGAGAAGGCCTGATGGGAGAGTGGGTGGCCTGACGGTGAGTGGGTGGCCTGACGGTGAGTGGGTGGCCTGTCGGGAGAGCGGGTGGCTGAGGCCCCGGCACGGCCATGATGAGCCTGGGGAGTGCCGCCCAGGCGGCAGCGCAGAAGGTCCCAATCAGCTGGAGCATAAAGGAGCCGGTGGGAACCTGGGAGGGAAGATGAAGATGAGCTGAAGGCGGGAAAAGGGAGGGTGACTGGCCACAGGCAGAGCTCAAAAGGCCAACTGACAACAGCTGAATACGTACCTTCAGGGCTGTGAGGGGCGGTGGGGGGAGGTGCACAGAACTAAGAGGACCACACTGGTCTTAGGACACAGGGCCTCAGTCTCGACTCATTACGAAGCACCATTTTTGTTGTTTTAGTTTTAGGGGTTAGGGTCCAAACTCAGCAGTGCTCAGGCTTATTTCTGTCTCTGTGCTGATGATCACTCCTGGTGGTGCTTGGGGGGACCTGACATCTGGTGTTTCAGGAACAGAGTCCAGGTCATTCAAGTCCAAGGCGAGAGCCTGAACTCCCAAACTCTCCAGCCCAAGGAGCGTTTTTTTTTTTTTCTTTTTGGGTCACACTTGGCGATGCACAGGGGTTACTCCTGGCTCTGCACTCAGGAATTACTCCTGGTGGTGCTCAGGGAACCATATGGGATGCTGGGAATCGAACCCGGGTCGGCTGCGGCAAACGCCCTACCCGCTCTGTTACTGCTCCAGCCCCAAGGAGCGGGTTTTTAATAGAGACATCCTACTTGGAACCCGTGTCATAGCTACTGCTATCAGAACGCCGACGGCGGGCTAGGCTGTGGCTCTGTGGCAGGGCCCTTGCCACGCAGGGGTAAGGACCTAATCTCTAGCTGGCACAATCCTAGGCACTCTAGAATGCAGCTACCCCCGCTCCCCAGAATGCAGAGGAAACAGGCTCAGAAAGGCTAAGCAGCCGCCCAGAGCCACTCAGTTACTAAGTGTCAGGATTCAAGACCAGGCGCTGCTAAGCTCAGCATTTCTTTCTGGGACAAGCCTCCCTTCAGCCCGAGACCCTTTGCCCTGCACTGCCCTAAACGGCAATGACACATGCCAGACTCCAGGACACTCAGAGCTGCCCCTGGGGAACACCAAGTAGCTAGCACTATCAACTTCCCCAGATCCAAACCAGAGCCTCCTGAGGCCCGCTGAGCCCCTCATTCCCACCCCTCCCCCAAGCACTGGGCTCCTCCCTCCCGCACATCACATCTGTTTGTCTCTGGCATTTGGGGGGGGGGGTGGCGCTGCTTCTGGTCCTGGCACAGTCAGTCCACGTGCTGGGCTCCAGGAAGAAACAACGAAAACGGTTCTGCAGAAGGACCTTCCAGAGAATGCTCCTTGGGAAGGTCAGAGTGGGGAGGGACCTCTGGGCAGGATAGCTTCGGGAAGCTGGGGATGGGTTTCCAGGCAGAAACCTTGTCACCGCCCCCTCCCCCCACCACACACACTTCTGGATGTTTCCATCAGAAGCTCTGGATGGAGGGGAGCTGGAGGCAGGAGTCAAAGGATTCAAAGTTTCAGCTCCACAATAAGAAGGAGTCCTCAGAACCCTCAGTCCAACCCAAAGCCAGCGCTAGCTCGCTGTACAGAACACCTACCTTTGCCCTTGCTGTGGCTGGGTGCTTGGGCATGCGTTTAGCATCTATTCCTGGGGTTTGATCCTTGGCACCCCTCAAAACATGTGCTAGGAGGGCAGATCTTAAGTATTTTGGGCATAAAATAACCAACTAATAAGTAACAAAGGCCAAAGGGGATTTGGGGGGCTGGATTTGTTGACAGGATGGTCCCGGGTTCTGCTTTTAAGGGGTGTAGAGGGTTCCAAACACACACATTAAATCTGGACAAGGTTTTGGCACATACATCTACCTCTATAGCACTGTAGCACTGTCATTTTGTTGTTCATCGATTTGCTCGAGCGGGCACCAGTAACGTCTCCATTGTGAGACTTGTTACTGTTTTTGGCATATCAAATATGCCATGGGGAGCTTGTTAGATTTTGCCATGCGGGCAGGATACTCTTGGTAGCTTGCCAGACTCTCTGAGAGGGGCGGAGGAGTCGAATCCGGGTCGGCCGTGTGCAAGGCAAATGCCCTACCCGCTGTGCTATCGCTCCTGTCCTTGCCTAAGCCTCTATAAAGTGTGTTTTTTTTATAACATTTGAATCTGGGGAGACAGTATAGGGGTTCGGGCAACTGTCTGACACTCGCCCAACCCTGGCTCCATCCCTGGCGCTGCCTGATCCTTCAGCACCACTCTGCTTAGCTCTGGAGGCCTCTGAGCACTGTTGAGGTGACCTGATGGTCCTTGGGACCTAGGGCCTGAGCTGAATGCCCGAGTCTCACCAAGAGTGACCCCTGCACCTCCTGAACACTGTTGGGGAGGGTCCTCAAAACCAAGTTAAAACAGGGCTGTGATCTGCTCCCTGGCTGCTCTGTAGCTTCTCTAACTCTTTCTTCCGAGCTCTGTGTTGTTCAGAATGTTCTAGGAGACCCACACCTTTACAAACATGCTCCCCTCTCTATTTATTTTTTGGGGGGTGAGGGTGAGGGTGGGGCATATCCAGCTATGTCAGGGCTTACTCCTTGCTCTGTGCTCAGGGATCAACCCTGGTGGGCTTGGGGGACCATATGTGATGCTGGGGATTGAACCCCGGGCTGGCTGCATGCAAGGCTAGTGCTCTACCCACTGCACTACCACTCAGGCCCTACTTTGATCAGCGTGGTGGCCACACTCCTCTCTCTGGGGAAGCCTTCCTCAACTCCACCCCAGTTCCTCCCTCTTCGCTGGTCGCTGTCCCTGGCTCTAGTCAGTTCTTAGCACAGTGCTCTGTATCTGGGAAAACTGATTTATCTCTTCTGGATTATGTCATGCTCTAGAGGTGGGGTCAGTCTCCAAAATCCCGACACCTCACCTGAGACCCATCAGAGAAACAAACATGAACACATATGAGCGGCCTGGGCTGATCATGATCAGTATTTGCTGGAGAATGAGGTGATTCAGCGTTAGACTCTGATGTCTGGGGCCGGATTGCTTCTTCTTCATTTTTTTTTTTGGGTCACACCTGGTGATGCACAGGGGTCACTCCTGGCTCTGCACTCAGATTTTACCCCTGGCAGTGCTCAGGGGACCATATGGGATGCTGGGCATCGAACCCGGGTCGGCCACGTGCAAGGCAAATGCCCTACCCGCTATGCTTTCACTCCAGCCCCGGATTCCTTCTTTGTTGTTGGGGGACTAGCCAGTGTACTGAAGGGTGCTTGAGCATCTTCTTCCATGAGATTCTAGTAAAACCACCCTCATCGACTTTCTGCTTTATTGTTGTTATTGTTGTTTATTGGAGGGCCACCCCAGCAATGCTCAGTGCTAACTCCTGGCTCTGTACTCAGAGATCGCTCCCATAGAGAGCAGGGGACCATGTGGTGCCAGGGATTGAGCCTGGGTCAGCTGCGTGCAGAGGCAAGCCCTTCACCTGCAATACTGTCTCTCTGGCCCACCACCCCATCTGCTTTGACAGACCTGCCGAATGTTCTCAAGCATGGGTAAGACTGACTCTGAGAACCACTTGGACCAGGAAGACCTTCCTGGAAACCTGCTAGGGACCAGAGTGATCGTACAGCAGGTAGGGCACTTGCTGACCAGGTTCCATCCCTGCTGCCCCATGTGGTCCCAGAGTACCACAAGAAGTGATTCTTGAGCACAGACCAGGAAGAAGTCCTGAGCATTGCCAGTGTGTCCCCCCCGCCCCCAGCCCCAACTAAAACATAAAGATAAGCACAGAAGGTGACCTGGTTGCCATGAAAGCTTGAGACATACTGCAGTCAGGCCATTGGCAGTAGGGATCCTGTGTCAAGAAATTAGCATCTTGATGTTCAGTGTCGCCTCTAACTTATTACAGCAGGAAGTACTGTCCCTTCCTTAGGAAAGCTGTCCCATCACAATGGGCTTGGTAAGGCTGGAGAGACACAGGCAGAAGATACTTGCCTTGTATGTGACCAGGTCCAGTTTGATGCCCACCACTGAGTATGGTTCTTCAAACACTGCCAGGGTGATCCCTGAGCACAGACTCAGGAGTAGGTACTGAGCACCACCAGGTATAGCCCAACTTCTTCTACCAATAAAATAAAATGGGCTTAGTTGGACCGGGCATGCACAAAGCCCAGGTAGGTCCCAGTACTGCATGATCCTTGAGTCAGTGGTGGGCCTGGGCACTGAACTGTCAGACCCACTCATCCGGGCAGAGAAGCAGCATAAGTGGCCCCCAGAGCACTGCTTGAGAGTCACCCCTCATTGACCCCCCCCTCCAATTGGCTCCATGACCAGTCCTTGCCCTCTGTGCCTCAAATCTGGACCTTCCACCTGCCCATCTTATTGGTCACTCCTAACTTCAGTAAATGATCTCTCAGCACTCCGACATGTCAAAGTACACTGACATTAAGAGTGTAATAGGGAGCACTCAATGGGCTGAGCATATGCTTTGCATGCAGGAGGTCCAGGTTCAAGCCCTGGCACTGCATGGTCCCATGAGCACTTCTGGGAGTGGCCCCAGAGCACAGAGCCTAGAGTAGTCCTTGCACACCAGCAGGGGTGGCTCCCAAACAATGAGGGGCCTACAATTCATTGTCCACCTCCATTCTTGCCAGTTCAGTCCTTCCAAGTGGGTTTTGGCCTCTTTCCCTGCCTACTTAGGCCCTAAACTGAGATTCTTAAGGCCCTGATCTTTTTCTTAAGGTCTCAGATCCCTGGCTGACGTCTCAGTCTTAAGCCCAAGAGTGACATTCTATTTTTTTTTTTTTTGCTTTTTGGGTCACACCCAGCAATGCACAGGGGTCACTCCTGGGTCATTCACTCAGGATTACTCCTGGTGGTGCTCAGGGGACCATATAGGATGCTGGGATTTGAACCTGGGTTGGCCGTGTGCAAGGCAAACGCCCTACCCACTGTGCTATCACTCCAGTCCCCCAAGAGTGACATTCTAGTCCTTGGTCTCTATTTCTATTTCTGGAGGAGTGGAGGGTGAGGGTGGGGGGTTCCTATCTGCAAGCTCAAGGCTGGAGATCGAGATTACCAATAGCACTAACGTTGCTTTTTCCAGGTGAGTGTCCTTGAGCAAATGACTCATTTTCTTGCGGATAGAGAGTAGAGGGGTTAAGGCACTGTCTTATATGCAGCTGCTCTGGGTTCAATCCCGGATGCTACACAGTGCCCTGAGCACTCTCAGGAATCACTCCCGAATGCAGAACCAGTAATGATCCCTGAGCATTACTAAGCGTGGCCCCAAACTCCACCGCTCTCCTAAAGCATCATTTTCTTTGTCTGTTAAATGAAAAATAATAAAAGAAGGGCTGCTAGGAGGACTCAGTGAGATGAGGCCTGTAGAAGCTGAAATAAGGAGCCTTTAATGATGGCCACATCCTCATCCCAAAAAGCCATGGCTGTGATTTGGATGCAATTGGTCTCCCTCTGAACTTCAACACATTTCATTACATAACATGCACATGCTGTGTTAGATGGTCTCTAAACACCAGCAAAGAAATGACACAGCTATGATGAATTTAAGATCTTCCTGGACCATTCAGATGGCTCAATGGGATCACCTGGGTCCTCAGAAAAGGGAGGCAGCAGCTCAGAGAGCTCTGATGTCTCACGGTGAGGTTCCTCCTGGAAGGGGCCAGGAGCCAGGAATGTGGCAACCTCTGGCGTCTGCAGGAAACAAAAGATGAGTTCCCCAGGAGAGCGGCCCTACCATACTCAACTCGAATCCTGCCCGTCCCATGCTGGACCTCTGACCTCCAGAACTGTGAGGTAGTATACTAGGGTTGCTGGAAGTCACCAAGTTTGTGATCATTTTTTTCCTGCAGTCATAGGAACCAACACAGGAAAGGAAAGTTTTCAGCAGACTGGGGCACACGATAAGCCTTCTCTCAGCGTTATTCAATCATTTCCAGCAATAAGTCGGGCACGGTTGCCAGGTCAAATTCCTGTCTCTGGCGACGCCTCAGAAATCAACCCCATGGCCATGTCACTTCCCTCTAGCTCCTGTCCTCATGAAAACCCCACTTCTCATCTTCCCACTCAAGTGAAGTCTCAGTCTTGCCACAGAGCCCACCTGACTTTTAACCACTTAAAAATATTTTGAGCTTGAAAGCTTAAAAATTCAGGTGCCTAGAAAATGAGCCAGAGGCATCACCAAGGTGCTGGGCACCCGCTCTGCATGCAAGGGGCCCGGGTTTGATCCCCAGCAGCGCACGTGGTCCCCAAGCACCAGCAGGAGCGATCCCTGCACTGGGATCACTGGGAGTAGCCCCTGAGCACTGCCAGGTGTGGCCCAAAATCCAAAATGAATATGCTTCATCTAAAGCAGCACATGCGTTTTACAAAGCAATAAAGCTCAAAGAGGGACAATGGCACCTAAATCACAGGGCAACTTGGTCATGGAGCTGAACTATGTCTGGAAAGGGCTCTGGCTCTCTCTCTCTCTCTCTCTCTCTCTCTCTCTCTCTCTCTCTTTCTCTCTTTCTCGCTCTCACTCTCTCTCTGTCTCTCTTTCCCTCTCCCACACTCTCTCTCTCTCTCTCCAACCCCCTCCATCCTCATTCTGGCTTGCCTCCAAACACTGCCTTCTCTGCTTTTTCACTTACAGCCATCTAAAAAGGCCCTCTGGGCCCCACAAAGCTCAGCTCAGCTTCCTGACAACCCCTCACCATGCGAGGCGTCACTCCCGGCCGCCACTGGCCTGCAGTGGGTGGTAAGTGCACTTAACGGGAATTCCCTGGTCCTTGGTCCACTCCCAGGAGGCCACCTCAAGCCAATCACCAGGCTCTTGGAGATGGCACATTTGTGGTCCAGGATCAGCACTGGGATTTCCAAGTTTTTCCAGTCCTGGGAAGGTGTCCAGCCAAGGTAAGGAGCGTGGCTATGCTTCCATTCACGCGGAGTGACCCTGCCCTTTCCAGAGCCTTTCTGCAAGTCTGTGGGGCCTTATGCCCCTGGCCCTGGACATACTGATGAATTACTGAGAGAAAAGAAGGGAGACAATGGCCGATCTGGCTTTGGTTTCACAACTGTAATGAGCAGAGGGCTGAACTGGATAACCCGGAAGTTGTCAGATGAAGTTCTATTGTCAGCCTTCAAGTCCAAGTTCCTTAGTCTGGTATTTGGCATGCTTCATGCCATGAGGTCACCTAGTATTGACCGTCATGCCACTCAAGTGCCCTCTACTCTAGCTACGGGCCTGCTTGTGCTGCCCGAACCTGCCCTGCCTTTTTCCCTTCCTCCCTGAAGGCCATTCCCACCTGAATTCTGGCCTCTCCCTCACGAACTACTGAGCATCCTTCAAACCGAGACTTGTGGGATTAAAGAGATAGCCTAGGGGTTAAGGTCTTCCCCAATTCCAACCCCAGCACCACATGGTCCTCGAGCACTGCTGGGTGCCACCAGGTGGTTTGGGCAATCCCTAGCACTCAGGGCCCAGGCAGCATCGCATCCCTGGGCCCTTGCATTGAACCTCTGGCCCAGTTGGTTGAGAATTTCCGGAAGGGGCCCCAGGTTTTCTGAGCCTCCCAGTCTAAAATGGAACTCAAGGGCCAGGTAGCTGGCTCACAGGGCTTGGAGTGCTTTGCATACAGAGGCTCCAGGTTCAATCCCAGAACCAGCTGGTCTCCAAGTATCACTGGAAGCACTGCATTGGGAGTAGTCCCTGGGCATGGCCAAGGGTGGCCCCCAAAGCAAAAAATAAACCAAAAATACCTCAACAGAACAAGAACGCTACTCCACTTTGGAGAGCCTTCCAGGGTGTCAACGGCTTCCTCTGTACTCCCCACAGCACTGTCTACATCCTCCCTGAGAGCATCTTTCATGGTCTCTTATAAACCTTGAATCACATGCCCATCACCCCCACTAAACCCCCTCTTGTGCTGCTTACAGCCTTGGGGGAGACATATACAGAGAGACAGAATGTTCCCTTAAAACTGTTACACATAGGATGAAGAGATGGGAGAAGGCAGGAGGTATAGGCTGTGAGGTCAGGGCTGGTTTCCTGAAGGAAGCCAGTTCTTGGCTGAGGCTCTGTGAGAGAAGAGGGTTCAGTCAAGGCTAAAGGACCAGTATCCCAGGGAAAAGAATGCCTTGGGTCAGTGATGTATCCCAGTGGTAAAACATTTGCCTTGGGAGGGAAGGAAGAAAGAAATGATGGAAGGAAGGAAGGAAGGAAGGAAGAAGGAAGGAGGGAAGGAAGGAGGAAGGAAGGAAGGGAGGAAGGGAGGAAGGAAGGAGAGAGGAAGGGAGGGAGGAATAGAAGAAGGAAGGGAAGAAGGAGGAAGGAAGGAAGGAAGGAAGGAAGGAAGGGAGGGAGGGAGAGAGGGAGGGAGGGAGGGAGGGAGGGAGGGAGGGAGGGAGGGAGGGAGGGAGGGAGGAGAAAAGGAAATGTTTCATTGAATTTTTGAGAAGAGAAGGAGCCTGCATTATAGGGAAAGGCCAGGGTGGCTGGGATGAATGATGTGGTGTAAAAGAAAGCCGGGGAGACAGGACAGATTCAATCATACAGGGTGTAATGGGCAGTACTAGGCAACTTGGTGGGTGTTGGGTCAAAGACTCACAATATAATTTGTTCTAATTTCATGTGTGCTTGTGGTGTTTCCAGATGAAGAATGAATGCTTTAGCTTTTATGCTAGAACTCATTTTAAGCAAGATGAGGGTGGGAGTAACATAATCTGCATTTTTTGTTTATCTTAACATTTTTTAATTATTTTTTTAACTTTTAGACTTTTTGGGTCACACCCAGCGATTCTCAGGAATTACTCCTGGCTCTCCACTCAAGAATTACTCATGGCAGTGCTCGGGGAACCATATGGGATTCCGGGAATCAAACTTGTATCAGCCATGTGCAAGGCAAACGCCCTACCCTCTGTACTATCATTCTGGCTCAGGCCCAGCTTTTGGGGGCACAGAGAACACTGCATATAAGGGTTAGTGGTCTAGAATTGAGATTTAAATTTGTATTGCTAAGCAAGACTTTTAATGAGAGTGTTAGGTTTTTCTCTCCCTACTTGCTTATAACATTACATAGTAATAACTTTAGTAATAACACAGTAATGTAACTAACATTACCTAGTAATCAAAGCTCCTTTATCTAGGTGGCTTTGCTGTTCTCCTCTATATTGCTAAAGCATGATTCAAAGGTGCTTCTAAGGGCCAAGGACATGGCTCAGTGTTAGAGCACTTGCCTTGCACATATATAAGGCTCTGCATTGGATTTTTGATTCTACAAAAGGGAAAAGAGGGGTTGGAGTGATAGTACAGTGGGTAAGATGCTAGCCTTGCATGTGAATGACCCAGATTCTATCCCTGGCAACCATATGGCTCCCCAGGAGTGATCCTTGAGCTCAAAAGCCAGTAGTAAGCTCTGAGCACTGCTGGGCATGGCCCAAAAACAAGAGAGAGGGAGGGGGAGGAAAACAAATTTGTCTTTAAAAACAAAGACACAGGGGTGGGCATGGAGAGAGCTCGAAGGGTTAGTTAACTGAGTTCGATCCCCTGCATTACATATGCTGAGCACAGCTGGGAGCCACCCTCAAGCCGAGCCAAGAGTTGTCTCTGAGCAACATGAGTGTGGCCCCAAAGCAAAACAAAACAAAATGAACACATACACACCCAACCAATGCATGGAGTACTAATGAAGAAAAACCAGTGAAAGACTTGGAGAAAATTAAGCCCAAGGCCCAGAGAAGCCAATGGCTCCATTTCAAAATCTCTCACAAGGGGAGGACCAGAGTTTGGGTTTCCGACTTTTGTGGCTATCTGAGACTCTCCTTCAGGTATGAAGACCTAAACTGCACTAAGAAGACTAAAAGCCCTCAAGGCAGGAGCCAGTGAACGCCTCCTTCCTCCTCTTCCACACCACCGAGCAGGTCACAGCTCTGCGCAGAAACCTTTAATGGCTCCCCTCTGCCTCTGGACGAAAGCCAGTTTCACAATCTGCTCTCGGCTTCTCTTTCCAGTTTCTTCTCATGCACACTTACTGGAAACAGCAAGTAACTTGATGCTCCAGGCACAGCTAATAGGGTTCGGGGCTCCTACACTTCCAGTGCTCTGCATCTTGTAGGCACCCTAAGGGCGTGGCTGTCCGCTGGACTGCTCCTCACAGCACTCTGTCCTCCGGCCTCAAAGCCCCCGTATGTAAAATTAGCTTGGGACCGGAGTGATAAAACAGCAGGTAGGGCATTTTCCTTGCACACTGCCAACCTGGGTTCAATCCCTGGTACCCTGCATGGTCCCCTGAGCCCACCAGGGGTAAGTCTTAAGTACAGAGTCAAGAGGAAGCCATGATCACCGTACAAACAAAAATATTTTAAAAATTGACTTTATATATTTATCAAAAAAGATTTATCCAGGGGCTGGAGTGATAGCACAGCAGGTAGGGCGTTTTCCTTGCATGCGGCCAACCCGGGTTCTATTCCCAGCATCCCATGTGGTCCCCTGAGCACTGCCAGGAGTAATTCCTGAGTGCAGAGCCAAGAGCCAGGGGTAACCCCTATGCATCGCTGGGTGTATTTATTTATTTATTTATTTATTTATTTATTTATTTGTTTATTTATTTATTTATTTATCCAGAGTCTAGAATTAGCTATGTAAATAAGGAGACACAGGTTAAAGTATAAAAAATTGGTTTATCTTTATTTTTTTTTCATTTTGGGTCACACCTGGCAATGCACAGGGGTTACTCCTGGCTCTGCACTCAGAAATTACTCCTGGCAGTGCTCAGGGGACCATATAGGATGCTGGGAATCGAACCTGGGTCGTCCGTGTGCAAGGCAAAAGCCCTACCCGCTGTGCTATTGCTCCAGCCCTGGAATTGGTTCGTCTTTTGAAAAATTTGTTTTTACTCTTTTTTGGGGGTCATACCCAGCTCAGTGCTTGAGGGCTACTCCTGGCTCAGTGCTTGGGAGGGAGTGGTGGTGTCATACCTTGTGATGCCTGGGAGATCATGAGATGCCCGAATGAAATCCAGGGCTGCTGCATGCAAAGCAGACTCTCTCCAGACTTCTGAACCATCTCCTTAACCCTAGCTCATGAGTCCAAACGATATCATAACACAAGGATAGGCATTTCCTAAAGGGAATCTCTTTGGTATAATTATAATTTGCTTTTATTTGCTCAGAAATTACCTCTTTCAAAAGTTGGAGTGGATATGCCTAAAAGTAGAAAAGATTGGCTTAAAAGGCTATTACTATAATTCCAGAATAGGGCGGTTCAGTGCAGAAGGGAAAGCACTCAGATCAAGGACAGAAAATCCAGCTTCTGATCCTGGCTTGACTGTTTATTAGTGACATGTGGGCCCTGGACAAGTGCTGGGCGAGTCACATAATCGCTCTGAGTCTCCATTTGCTCATCTACAAAATGAGGGCAGTCTCTTTCCTATCTACTCATGCCAGCATCGCCGGGATCAAGTGGGGCCATGCACATGCAGACATTTGGGAAGACAAGAGGCTGTTGAAGTCACAGGGAAAAACACGATACTAATAAGAAAAACGAATGGAAAAAATCCAGCAGGCTAGTGCCAGGTTAAGAAAAAGGGAGAATTTCTTAACAGTAAGACTTTTTATTCTTCTCTTATTCTCCCAATAGGAACGAGGTTATACTGGAGGCCAGGATCTCATCGAAAGAAATTTCTCACTGGGGAACCTGTTAGTGCTTCCAAATGGGCTGACCCCACCCCTATTTTCTCAGGAGTCTGAGTTCCCTGACTACAGCTGCAAACTGAAGCAGATTCTCCATCTGCTCAGAGAGGTGCCCTGGCACCGTGAGGCGGCAGAACTCCATCAGGCAGAGCTGCTCCAGCCTCCTGGGACAGGCCGAGGGGCCTGTCTCCTTCTGCCTCTGCCGACCTTCTTGTTTAAATAGGAAACTAGGAGGGCTCAAAAAAATCAAACCAAATATACCCCAAACCCAACTATTAGTGGGGCATGCTACTGAGCTAATTAAGAGAAAGAGGCTTTAAATAAACTAAAAAGCAGGAAGCCAATTAGAGAATCGGTAGGACCCCTGATGTGCAAAATACAAAAGGCAGACTAAGAAAAGCAAAGGGGAAAACAGGCCGAAGTTTTGGGCCTTTTTTATTTTTATTTTTATTTTTTTTATGGTTTTTTTTTATTTTCTATATTTTTTAATAATATAAAGTGAGGGGCCGGAGCGATAGCACAGCGGGTAGGGCGTTTGCCTTGCATGCGGCCGACCCGGGTTCGATCCCCGGCATCCCATATGGTCCCCCAAGCACTGCCAGGAGTAATTTCTGAGTGCAAAGCCAGGAGTAACCCCTGAGCATCGCTGGGTGTGACCCAAAAAGCAAAAAAATATATATATATAAAGTGAACACATTTCCAACTTTTTAGTCACCATAATTTATAAAACTGTTAATGATAAACTTTCATTCACATAATATTCTGACAGTAGAGACATCATCAGTATCAGTATCCCTTCACTAATGCCTTAAAGTCCTATCTGTTGGATTCTCCTCCTTAAGCCCCTTGGAATAATTGCTTTTATAGACCAAGGCTCAGGTTCCATTTCATTGGCTGTTTGTTGCCCCCTTCCTCTTTTTCTTTGTGTACCATATGGGAGAAACACTTTTTAACTTGTTCTTTTTTTTTTTTTCATTGCAGCATTATTTAAATTATTTTTTTTTATAATTTATTTATTTTTAATTAGAGAATCACCGTGAGGGTATAGTTACAGATTTATACACTTTTGTGCTTATACTTCCCTCATACAAAGTTCGGGAACCCATCCCTTCACCAGTGCCCATTCTCCACCACCCGTAAACCCAGCGTCCCTCCCACCCTCCCCACTCCCATCTCCCCCCCACCCCACCCTGCCACTGTGGCAGGGCATTCCCTTCTGTTCTCTCTCTCTAATTAGCTGTCGGATGACTGGTTGAGGAAACTTTGGTACATCTATACAATGGAATACTATGCAGCTGTTAGAAAAAAGGAAGTCAAGAATTTTGTAGTTAAGTGGATGGGCATGAAAAGTTTCATGCTGAGTGAAATGAGTCAGAAAGAGAGAGACAGACATAGAAAGACTGCACTCATCTATGGTATATAGAATATCAGAGTGGGAGACTAATACCCAAGAACCGTAGAAATAAGTACCAGGAGGTTGACCCCATGGCTTCGCGGCTGGCCTCACGTTCCGGGGAAAGGGCAACTCAGAGAAGCGATCACCAACTACATTGTAGTTGAAGGCCATGTGGGGGAAGGGAGTTGCGGGCTGAATGAGGGCTAGAGACTGAGCACAGCGGCCACTCAACACCTTTAGTTTTGGGCCTTTTTTTAAAAAAAAAAAGATCAGAGGAGCTGGAGCAATAGTACAACAGGTAGGGCATTTGGGCATATGCTGTGCATGCAGCTGCCCGGGGTTGGGTCCCTGGCACCCTGTACAGTCCCCTGAGCCTGTCAGCAGTGTGATCTCTGAGTGCAGAATCAGGAGTAAGCCCAGAGCACAGCCAGGTGTGACCCCCAAACAAACTAAAAATGAAACCAAAAAGATCAGAGATCTATGAAATCAAAAGCCAAATATAGCACAAATACTTGAGACAAAGAAGGCCAGAGGAAACTTCCAGTCCTGAATCATTTGGTAGGTTGAGTTTTGGTCAAATCACACATATCCATGCAGGAAGCAGCTTCTGAGCTCTGCAGTGCATGTGCCGGGTGGCCTCTAGGTCATGGCATCTCTCAGTTCCTTTCTCCTCTATGCTACCATCATAGATGGCATCCATAAATGGCATAGGTCACATTATGGAAGACCTCAAGGGGGGAGATTGATAACCAACATCAAATGGCATAACCTCTATACCCAGTGAAGGATGTGTATGTGGGGGTGGGGGTGGGGGGGCAGGAAACAAACATTCTTCCAAGAAGAGCATCAGAAGAGATTTTTGGGGGGTTGGGTCACATCTGAGGTGCTTGGGGATCACTTCTTGTTAAGTGGTTGGGGTTACTCCTGGTGGTGCTGGGGAGACCATGTGGTACCAGGGATTGAAGCAGAATGCAAGGCAAGAGCCTTAACTCCTAGACAATTTCTCCAGCAGCAACCCCTGCATCTAGTTCAGATCCACGTAGCTTTGCCACCAAGGGCAGAGAGCAGAATTATTGAATGCTTACTGAGTATTTACCAAAGGGCAGTGTTAGCTCTGAGAGCATACAACTTTGGTTGGTGTGGTTGCTCAAGAACTGCACCTATTTTGCCATCAAACGTGTTCCAAAGCACATGGGTTGAGGTTGCCTCCAAGTTTTACCCTGAGTAGAAATAACTAGAGAAGTCAGAGGATGCTTCCTACAGAAGCAGGGCTTTGGCTAAAACTTTGTTTGGGAAGCTGCTCCCCGTTCATTGCTTGGGAGAGACCAGAGGGTGCCCAGGATCAAACTTGGGTTTCCCATATACAAAGCATGAACCTTATGGAAAGGCTACAGAGGGGAAGGTGGAGGTATGGTCCTAAACACCATGTGCAAATGCCCAGAGAAACCTGGATAGTTTGTTCTATAATAAAGGAGGGAGGGGCTGGAGCGATAGCACAGCGGGTAGGGCATTTGCCTTGCATGCAGCCAACCCGGGTTCGATTCCCAGCATCCCATATGGTCCCCTGAGCACCACCAGGGGTAATTCCTGAGTCCAGAGCCAGGAGTAACCCCTGTGCATTGCTGGGTGTGACCCAAAAAGAAAAAAAAATAAAGGAGGGAAAGACTGGTTTGAAATAAGAACATGGACCCAATAAGGCAGCTTTCTAGTGAGGTTCTTGGGGGCCACTTCTTGTTAAGTGGTTGAGGTTACTCCTGGTGGTGCCGGGAAGACCATGTGGTACCAGGGTCCAGCTCCAAAGGTCTTAAAAGACAGAAAGAGGAGTAAACATCCTCATTGGTCAGGCTGAAAAGCAATGGTGTTTCTCTAAGGTTTCAGCCATGTGATCTACTAGTGTTCAAGAAAGGGATAATTAAGTGCAAACTGTTGAGAGAAACAGTGAATATAATCTGCCTATCTTTGGGAAAGTTTTGGACAACCTGTTATACACCAAAAACTGAGTCACTGCAGAACTCAGGATAGAGTTTTTATTAAGGCCTGGGGGCCGCTTAGGCGTCAGTAGACCAGAGTGGCAATCAACTATCGTTGCTCTGAAGGAAAAGAGGTTAAGAGTGCAGGGGCCCAAGACACCATGCTGGGACATGCCTTTACATGTCTGATGTTACCCTGAAGGGGCAGAGGCAAATGAAACATACAGGAATACTGACGATCCTACCAAGCCTTTCCAGTCAGGAAAATGCTCTAGTGAGGGGGCTGGGGTGTTGGGCAGGGAACTGAACAGGATATAACAGGCAAACAAGTAGGAGAGGTCAGGGGGATGCACTCAGATAAAAAGAATCCACAGGGTTGGAGCAACAGTACAAAGGGTAGGGCACTTGCCTTGCATGTGACCAACCTGGGTTGGATCTCATAGGATCCTCCCAGTCCTCCAGAAGTGATCCCTGAGTGAACAGCCAGGAGTAAGCCCTGAGCACTGCAAAGTATGATGAATAAAAGAGAAGATAGTGGAAGAGTGCTGTGTTCTGGGGGGGGGGGGTAAGTTTTTTGACCCGGAAGGAATTGAAGGGGTCCTGGAACTATTTTCTATAGGCCTGTGTGTCACAGTCAGGAAGCAAGGAGAGGGGCTGGAGCAATAGCACAGCGGGTAGGGCGTTTGCCTTGCACGCGGCCGACCCGGGTTCGATTTCCAGCATCCTATATGGTCCCCTGAGCACCACCAGGGGTGATTCCTGAGTGCAGAGCCAGGAGTAACCCCTGTGCATCGCCGGGTGTGACCCAAAAAGCAAATAATAATAATAATAATAAACAGGAAGCAAGGAGAGGACTGAAAACCCACAAAGAAATCCTCCTCCATTTGTGGAAGATTACAGTATTCCCACCCCTGGGGACAGTGATGAGGCTTACAACTATTGAAAGGACCATTAAAGAGAGTTGGAGGAGTTGAATCACTAGCAAGTGATTCTGGGGGTGGCCTGTCACAGGGGTACACAGCTGAGAAAGAAAAACATCATTTAAGACTCCAGGACTGAGGAGGACAAGGAGAAGCCTCCCCCCGAGTCCTGACATCATCAAGTGAGTAGCCTCTGCTGGATCCTGAAATTTTGTTAAGAATTAAGGGGTGTCAGAGTTGACATCACCTGGCCCTATCTTTATCTTAGAGATGTTAAAAAGCAAGGCTAGAAAAGGCAAGGAAATGGTCCAAGGTCGTAGGAGCCAGCAGGGGCCTAGGTCAGAGTAGAAAACCTGGAGCAGGGGCTTTCTATACTACCATATGCAGGATGATATGCAGAGGATCCAAATTTGGGGGTTTGTTTTGGGTCACACTTGGCGATGCTCAGGGTTTACTCCTGGCTCTGCACTCAGGAATTACTTCTGGTGGTGCTCGGGGGACCATGTGCGATTGAACCCAGGTGAGCTGCATGCAAGGCAAACACCTTGCCCGCTGTACCATCTCTCCAGCCCACATCCTAATTTTTTTGATGCTGGATATGGAACCCACACCTTCCCATGTGCCTGGAAAGCACTCTACCATGGCACTGCCTCTCCAGCCCCTGGGATCGCACTTCTTATAGGACAGTCACTACGAAACACTACTTTCACATGAGAGCTGGGAACACTGACTAGAGAGTTTCCATGAGAAGTCATGCAGCAATTCTAAGAACTTTGGGAAATAACCACCAACTGGGCCTACACAGATTTTCAGCACACACTGAGTGGGGAGATCACCTGTGCCTTTTAGAGGCTGAAGAAGATCTCTAAGTTTCTCTTCTTGAAAAACGCACAACGGCCGGTACAGACACATCTTTGCAGTGAATTTCAGAGAATTTAGGGGCTTCCTGAGTCTCATGCTCTCCTGACGCCCTGTTCCAGCAGGTCCTTCTGCTCCAACATGCACACCCCTCTCAGGATTCCCAAGGCAATCTGTCTGATTTCCCTCCACAAAGCAAACATTGTTTCAACATGACTCAGAATCTCAGGGCCTGGGGTGGGAATCCAGGAAATGAGCCGTCCACTTGCCCTTTGGTGCAACTGAGGATAATATCCTGGTGAAAGAGCCGGGGCCTTGAGTCCACCTGCCTGGTGTGGACTCCCGAGTCTGTCATTCACTAGCCGTGTGACCTTGGCTTAAGTTTCTGGGTCTGTATCCTCATCTGTCACAGGACCATAATAATGACAATGATGCCATGAGGCTCAACCACGGAACTCACAGAAAACAGCACAGTGAGCACTCGGGAGTTGGTGCATGTTTCCATGCAGCTATTATGCATGCCTGCACCCAGTCCCCTCCTGGGGTTCCGGCTTGCACATGTCACGGACAGCATAGCAGCCCAGCCCAGTCAGGGGAGCAGCTCTAATTGCTGCAAACTTCTCCCCGTTTCCAGCTGAAATGTACCTTCTTGCAACCCCTGCCCCCCAACCCCCACCCCGTGCTGGCCCTAGTTCTGCCCAGCGGGGCCACGGGGCCGGCCAAGCAAGTCTATCCTCCCTCCACGTGACGAGCTCCCCAGACAGCGGTCCAGACCTTCTCCTGTCCCCCGGGGCCTGCTCCCCCTCTCCCGAAGCCCCCCGATCCTCTCTCTTCTCCAGCTTGCACATCCTCGGAGGCTGCTCCCAACCCACAACAGACTGTCAGCGCTTACTATTTACTCCCAGGCGTTGTACGGCTTCCCTCACACATAGTCATCCAGGCCACACACCCGCCGCCGGAGTCCCGACCCTCGGCTCCGCGCCCGCCCCTGCCCCTGTCCGCGGTGCTGAAGCGGAGCCGGGCCCGGCGGTCCTCGGCGCGGCCCAGCTCGGCGCCCCCCCACCTCCAGTCCCGGGGGTGGGGGACGAATCCCCCGCCCTCGCCCCCCACCCCGGGCGCAAATCCCCCCACCTCCGCGCGCCCCCCACCCCGGGCGCTGTCCAGGCCCGGCGCCGCCCCCCGCCCTGCCCCCAGGTCCCGCGCCCCGGCCCCGCGCGCAGCCCCACCTGCCCGGCGAAGGGCGCCTCCGCCTCGGCCGCCGCCGCCGCCCCCTGCGCGGCGCCCGGGAGGCAGCAGAGCGCGGGCAGCAGCAGCAGCGGCAGCAGCCGCCGCCCGGGGGCCCGCCGGCGGCTCCGGCGCGGGGCCCGGCCCGGCGGCGGCCCCGGCTCGGCGCGGCCGCCCCGGCTCCTCGGCATCCCCGCGGCGGGGCCCGGCCGCCCGGCTGCGATGGCGGCGGCGGCGGCGGCGGCGGCTCCGGCCGGGTCCTCCCGCTGCAGCCGCTGCGGAGCCGCCGAGTCACCGCGCCGCGGACGCGCGCCCAGCCCGCCCGCCCGCCGCCGCCGCCGCCGCCGCCTCGGCCGCCCGCGCGCCCCCGCCTCTGCGCGCCCCGCCCCGGTAAGGGGCGGCCGGGGCCGCGGGGGCAGCGCCCGGGCGGGACCTGCGCGCGCGGGCCGGCTGCGCGGGCCCGGGGGTCGCCGAGGCCGAAAGCGCAACTCGGGAGGTCGGAGGGGTGGGACTGAAGGAGGGGGGCTGGGAGCGCCGCGGGAGCATCAATTATCCTCCACCCGGAGCCTCGGGGCGCTCCAGGGCGGGGGGTGGGAGGACATCCCGGGTGCCAAAGCCGAAGGATGCGTCCTCCGGGGACCGGTGGGAAGGAGTGGCCCCCGGAGGAGGGGTGTCTGAGAGTCAGCCCCGAGGGAGGGGATTGAGGAGCCGTCCTGAGGACACGGCCTTGGACGGTCTGGGAATGGTGTGGTGGGGAGAAGGGGGTCTGCAGAGCCGCCCCTGGCGGGCAGGGCGAGAGAGTAATGAACGGAACCGAACCGAGGAGTGTGTAGGGAGGGGGCGCGGGGTGGGGGGACAGGTCTGGGAGACACGCAGTGAAATTAAGGTGAAACTCACTTTCCTGCGGGAAGGGGGTCCCCGCTGGGAGGGGGTCCCCATCCCCACCAGAAGGAGCGAGACCACCCAGTGGGGAAGATGGACTCGCGTGTAAGCCAGGCCCTGCTGGTGAGCACTGCCTGTATGTGTAGGCGCCTGCGCTCCGTGGTCTAAAAAATAAAAAAGGAAGAAAGGAAGGAAGGAAAAAAGGAAGGAGGAGGGAAGGGAGGGAGGAAGGAAGGAAGGAAGGAAAGAAAATAGGAAGGAGAGAGGGAAGGGAGGGAGAAGGGAAAGAAGGAAGGGAAAGAAGGAAGGGAAAAAAGGATGAAAGGGGAAAAAAAGGAGGAAGGAAATTCCTGAAATGCAGAAATGTTCAGTTTGATGGTAAAAACAAGTACAAGAAAGCACAGGGCAGCAAATCCCAAAGGTCAAAAATGCCATGTAGTGTGTGGTAGGGCCAGGAAAGCCTTGGTGAAGTCAGCACAGATGTTGGCCTGGCCTGTTCTCCGCTCTCCCGGCCTTGCTGCAGAGGCTGGATTTCAATGAGGGTTGGGGATGAAGAGGGCGGGCAGGCGGGAAGTGGGGGGAGTTGGGGAGGTGGTTGGGTCTGTAGCTCTCTTGTGTCTTTAGGGAAGTTCTGGGAAGAGGGTGACATGCACAAGATTGAGATTCCTAGCAGCAGGAAACTTGGACATAATTTTCTGAAGGGAAATGGAAGTGGTGACGATTGAAGGTGTGTCTGAACAGGTTGGTGAGTGGAAAGTGGACTTTTGGGGTGGCCTGGTAATTTGGAGTGGTATAAAGAAAAATAGGCTTTAAAGTCAGACTTATTTTGAATCTTGGCTCTGTCTTTTTTTTTGGAGATGCAAGTGGGGGAACAGGCAACTGGGCTTGAAGATGTGGTGCTGCCGGGGGTTCTGCAAGTGCCAGGGATACCTGGACCACCCCAGGGTTCTGGGGATCTCTAGTGTTATACACACATGGTTGTGGGAACTATGTGGTACCAGGAAGTGAACCTAAGTTGGATGTATGCCAAGCATGTACCATAAATGCTGTTCTATCAGCTGATTATGCTGCTATTATTCACAAGGTTGTAAGGAGGATAACGTGCTGACACTTAGTACATATCCCATTTAGTCCCCCTCCCAGCATTCAAAAATATGACCAGAGGAGAAAGAGACATTACTTGGGGAACTACTGGAGGAATGTAGGTACCAGGAAATTATAAAAAATAATAACAAGTGTTTATTGAATATTTGTTATGTATCAGTCCTTTGGGGCTGGAGTGATAGCACAGCAGTAGGGCGTTCGCCTTTCACGTGGACGACCCATGTTCGATTCCTCCGCCCCTCTCGGAGAGCCCAGCAAGCTACCAAGAGTATCTCGCCTGCACGGCAGAGCCTGGCAAGCTACCCGTGGTGTATTGGATGTGCCAAAAACAGTAACAAATAAGTCTCACAATTGAGAGACATTACTGGTGCCTGCTCAAACAAATGGATGAGCAACGGGATGACAGTGATACAGTGATACAGTGATCAGTCCTTTGTTATATCTGATTTTTTTGTGGGGAGAGAACACATCTGGTGGTGCTCAGGGTTTACTCCTGGCTCTGCACTCAAGGATCACTTGTGGTGGGCTTGGGGATCCTCTGGGTGACAGGGATCAAATCCGGGTCAGCTGCGTGCAAGGTATCCGATCTTTCCAGCCCCTCTTATAGCCTATTTAATATGCATAAATAAACCCTATAAAGCAAAAACATGAACACTAGGAAACAAACAAGCTATGTGAGATGCTGTTATTACTCTACATTTAGAATAAGAAAATGGACTCTCTGGATAAGTTTGCTAAATTCCCATGATTTGTGGGGCTAGAGCAGCAGTGCAGCAGGGGGGCACTTGCCTTGCATGCAGCTGACCCAGGTCCTAATATCCAGCATCCCATAAGGTCCCCTGAGCACTGCCAGGGGTAATTCCCAAGTCCAGAGCCAGGAATAACCCCTGAGCATCGCCAGGTATAGCCCCAAACCACAAAATAAAACAAATTCCATAATACCAACAGCCCAGTAGGAGAACAACAAATTAGCTGGGAAAGTAGCACAGAAGCCCACTAAGCTCAATAAGTGAAAACAGTAAGACAGAAGATTCCACTAACAACAAACAGCTTAACCCTCAGACAAATCATTCTAATAACACCAGTATGAGATAGAACAATTGTCACAAATTTTCTTTTGCTTAAATGATTTTTGATAATTCTACTTACCATTTTGTTGTAACCAGCAATATATAATAAATTATTTTGTGCCTTCTAGTGAGTTAGACCTCTGGGTCGGAAGCTGGGGACAATGGTGGAGGGTAGGTTACACTGGTGGTGAGATTGGTGCCATGCCACTAAACACTTCCCAATCTATATAGCTCGTGAACCATTCACCCACTTGCCTGGTTATGTGACACCTTAAAATTTCATAGCGCTGTTGGCATAGTAGGAAAACAGCAAATCTGATGGGAAAGTTGTATGGAAAGCATACTGCTTTTTTTTTTCTTTTTGGGTCACACCCGGCAATGCACAGGGGTTGCTCCTGGCTCATGAACTCAGGAATTACCCCTGGTGGTGCTCAAGGGACCATATGGGATGCTGGGAATCGAACCCGGGTCAGCCACATGCAAGGCAAACGCCCTACCCGCTGTACTATCGCTCCAGCCCCAAGCATATTGTTTTGTGAGCATAAACAATAACCCAGAAGGCTCAGCTAGCACCAACCAGCACAGCAGATCTTTAGATAATGACTTCAGTAATATCATTGCAAGATGTAACAATTATCATAAATTGACTGGTATCAATCTAAGGTTTGATAATTCCATTTGCCTTTGTGTTGCATCAAACAATATGAAGTAAATCTGCTTGTGCATGCTAAGGGGGCAGGCTGGGGTGGGTGGGTGGGTGGGTGGGGAAAACTGGTGACATTAGCAGAGTGAAGGTCACACTTGCGGTGGGATTAGTACTGGAACATTTAAGGATTGAAATAATTAAACAACTTGGTAAATCATGGTAATACAATAAATTTTTTTTAAAGAAAGAAAGACAGTAGAGTATTCTTCCTTCCTTCCTTCCTTTCTTTCTTTCTTCCTTTCTTTCTTTCTTTCTTTCTTTCTTTCTTTCTTTCTTTCTTTCTTTCTTTCTTTCTTTCTTTCTTTCTTTCTTTCTTTCTTTCTTTCTTTCTTTCTTTTTTGCTTTTTGGGTCACACCCAGCGATGCACAGGGGTTACTCCTGGCTCTGCACTCAGAAACTACTCCTGGTGGTGCTTGGGGGACCATATGGGATGCTAGAAATTGAACCCAGGTTGGCTGCATGTAAGGCAAACGCCCTACCTGTTATGCTATTGCTCCAGCCCTGACAGTAGTGTTTTTGTAGAAAGAGTTGCCAAAAGGAGGAAGGAAGGTGATGAGTTCAGTATAGACTTCATAAGCTTGATGAAACCTAGAATCCATGGGAGGCTGTAGAATAAGTTCCAAAGAGGAAAGATAAGAGATTGAGTGGTGGGGCATATCCAGTAGTGCTCAGGGCCTACTTGGGTTTTTTGTTTGTTTGTTTGTTTTGTTTTGCTCAGAGAACACTCCTGGAGGAAAGAGGTTGGTATAAACAGGTGTTACATAAAGTATATCCCTAAGACAGTTCCATAGCTAGAAGACCAGAAGCCATGGTGGCGCTCACCCCAGGCTAGGTGAGATCAGGACCTCACCAGCTTGCAGTCACCAGGCAGTGGCTTCATGGGCTCTGAGACAGAGCCCTGAGTCTGAGGATTGACTGTCACTGATTTATAGTGTGCCTCTGCGTGAGGCTTTCACCTCTTTCCGCCCTAACTTCCTCATTACAAAACTAATCGGTCCCTGCTCTCTGCACTCCATGAGGAAGACTGTATTAATGGCTGGGATTTGCTTTCTGAGCCATCTAGTTCACTGTGCAGGCGTCAGGGGAAACTTTAATACCAACAACCATTTTAGGAGTCATGTCAGAGCATGGCAGAGTTTAGTGGGCTGGGTACCAACTTTGCACTGGGGAGCCCTGGGGTGTGGGGTTCATTGTAGGCACTGCCTTTGGTCCTCCCTACCCAGTAGGGAGCAATATCCTGCAAGAGCTGGGGAAGCCTCTGGGAATCCCAGGGCATGACCTCCAAACTCAAACCTAAACAAACAAAACATGAAAGTATTGCATTGGCGCCTGTGCTCTTTGCTGTGAGGAAACTGAGTCCTCATAACCTCACTCACCCTTCTTCAGTTGATAAATATTAAGTATGTTTTGGGTGCTAGCTTTCAGCTAGGGACATCAGGAAGATAAAGTTATAGTTTTTGCCTTTTTTCTTTTTTTCTTTTTCAGTTTAGGCGCCCTGATTTACAATGCGGTTGAGGACAGCTTCAGGCAGTCAATGTTCCAACTCCAAGCCTTCCAGCAGTGTTTGTGTGCCTCTGCCAATGACCCACGGTCCCCCACCCCCACCCCCTGCCCCGCTTGCCCACACCACCTCCTTAGCAAAGTGCTGCTGTTCTGAAGCCAGTGAGCAAGAAGGACACAGGTAGCCAGATGACATAAGTGCCTTCAGAGAGAAAAAAAAAAACAACATCCTGGAAGTAGAGAAGAGGGAATGACTAGTGGTCTGGAGTTGGCAGGAGGTAAGATGGCTCTGCATGGCCAGGAATAGGTTCTGTAGAGAGGAGTAAGAAACACTTACGCACTCAGGAACTACTCCTGGTGGTGCTTAGGGGACCATATGGGATGCTAGGAATCGAACCCGGGTCTGCTGCATGCAAGGCAAATGCCCTACCCATTATGCTATTGTTCTAGCCCCGACAGTAGTGTTTTTGTAGAAAGAGTTGCCAAAATGAGGAAGGGGAGGTGATGAGTTCAGTATAGACTTCATAAGCTTGATGAAACCTAGAATCCGTGGAAGATTGTAGATTAAGTTCCAAAGAGGAAAGATAAGAGATTTGAGTGGAGATACAGAGATGAATAGGGGGCCAGGCAGCTCGAATTATATGTCTAGTCAGCTGTTCTTAAAATATGGCGCCAACCCTTTCAGGGGGATTGGGAGATAAGAACTATTTTCCTAGTAACACTTTGGCATTATTTTTCTTCTTAGCTTTCATCATGCAGCCATGTATGGTGTGGGATTCCAGAGGTTTCATCACATGTCACAACACAAGGGCTGTGGAAGTAGAAATGAGAACATGGCAATCTTCTGTGGAGCAGCATGTTAAATGGTTTCCAAATTGTGAAACAAAAGCCACTCTTCACACCTCATTTTTGTTTTTTAAAATGTAATTATTTTTCATGGCAATGTTATTTTCAATGTTAACAGGTAGATCATCTTTTTCAATGGGATGGCGGATAGAATGTTTTTTGGAGGGTCTGGAGCCATACTACAGTGGGTTGGGCACTTGCCTTGCATGTGAGCGACCTGAGTTCACACCATATATGGTCCTCTGCTGAGCCCTGCCAGGAGTGATCCCTGAGCACAGAGCCAAGAGTAAGTCCTGAGCACAGCTGGGTGTGGTCCTCCCCCAGAGAAAATCATGTACTTTTAAATTTCTCAGCTTTGCTTTCTAATAGACCATAACCCAGGAAAACAGCCTGGTCTACTAGGTAATTATCGATAAATATCATCCATATAAATAAAAAGCTCTTTGGCATCTTTTTTTTTGCCTGTTTTGGGTCACACCCAGCAATGCTTAGGCTACACCCAGGAGTTACTCCTGGCGGTGATCAGGGGACTATCTGGGATGCTGGGGATTGAACCCAGGTAGGCCGCATGCAAGGCAAACGCCCTACCCACTGTACTATCACTCTGGCCCCTGGCATCTTTAATAATTTATTGAAATTTATTTTTTATTGAGGTAGCATTGGCTTACAAGAATGTAAGTATTTATGTTTTAGGGGTCCCGTGTTACCATACCGCACCTACTATCCCTCCACCACACTCCACTGAGTCCTTCCAGCCAGCTTGCTCTCCCTTGCCTTTATCACTGAAATTCTGTGGTCAGAGTCTAAGGGGCTGTTTTCCTGGGTTATGGTCTATTTCAGGGGTATAGAACCTTTTATCTGCCAAGGGCCATTTGGATATATAGAATGTCATTCACAGGCCATGAAATATGGGCAGCCAACAAAAGTACCTGTGTCTGTCCCAGGATCTGTGCCTTCTGTCAATGCACCAGACATTGGATTTTGCAGGCCACATAGGCCCCTGGGCTGGATGTTCTCGCACCCCGCGGCCTATTGCCCAGCTCTGCTTATATATGACGCATAAGTGAGATCACTGTGTAAGATGTCTTTCTCCGTATGACTTATTTCATGACACCCTCCTGTTATATCTGAATTGTAGAAAAGCACAAAATTTCATCTTTTCTTATCGCTGAGTAGTATTCTGTTGTATGTCTATGTGCCACAGTTTCTACAACTACTTACCTGGCCTTGGGCACTTTGTTTCTTTCTTAATCTTGGCCATTGAAAATAGCACTGCAGTGAACGTAGATATGAGCATATTTTTTTTTTGGTTGTGAGGGGCATACCCAGTGATACTCAGGGGTTACTCCTGACTCTTCACTCAGGAATTCTGGTGGACTCTGCACTTCTGGTGGTGCTGGGGGTCCATGTGGGATGCCAAGGATCAAGCCCATGTTGGCCGAGTGCAAAGTAAGTGCCCTACCCACTGCACTATCGCTCCAGGCCCTAAACATATCTTTCAGAAGTTTTTATATATTCTTTGGTTGGATATCTAGCAGTATATTTGCTACATCTTATGGCAGCTCTTTTTAAAAAATTTTTTTTGACAAATTGCCATGCTGTTTTCCATGGAAGGTGAACCACCTTACATTCCCACTAACAGTGAGTTTCTTTTTCTCCACAGTTCCCCCAAAGGTTTTGATAATTCCATTAGCCACTTAGTGGTAACAAGCAATATAAAATTAATAATTAGGAGCCTGCTACGGGGGCAGCCTTGAGGGGTGATTGGTAAGATGGAGACAGTGGAGGGAAGGCCACATTGGTGGTGAGATTGGTGTTGGAATATTGAATGTCATAACAAATCATCATGAACAACTCTGTAAACCAGGGTGTTTAAAGTGGGGGAAAAAACAAGGCTGCAGAAGATATAGGTTTGAAAAGAAATATCAAGGGTTTGGTTTGAGGGGGGCGGGCTATAGAGATAGCTCAATGAGCTATCCCATTCTTTGCTTGTGGATCCCCTGATAGCTGATGCTACATGGTCCCTCAAGCACCTCCAGGTTCCCCCTAAAAACTACTGGGTGTGGACCAAATCACATTCCTTGTACCCCTAAGAGCTTGGTTTTGAGAATATTAAGTGGGAAAATATTCACTGAACACCCAAGGAAATGTGACTAGTTGGCTATTTTGACATGTGGGTCTGACTTCAGAGAGAGGTCTAGACTAAATTTGGAGGATCTCAGACTTTCTATTTTATATTATAGAAGACATAATGCGTCTTGTTTTATTTTATGGCTTTCCCTGCCCTTCCCTTTGTTGCTGTAATGAATGGGGGTTGCACACGCCTGGTAAATTTTGCAGTTCTGGGAGGAGTTTGCATCAACTGCAACGTTTGCTGTGGGTTCTCAAGCTTTGTAGTGTTGCCAGGATTGCATTTGGCATGCGGGGTGATGATAAGGATAGAACTCATAGCTTCATGCCTGCAAAACAGGCGCTCGACTTCTGAGCTCTTCCTGGGGCCCTAACAAGAATATGTATTGATTGATTGATTGATTGATTATTTGTTGGTGTCAGGGGGGCACAGCAGTTGGTGTTCAGGAGCTAATCCTGGATCTGTGCTTGGGGTCACTCCTAGTGCTAAGGGGACCATGCAGTGTCAGTATTCAAACCCAGGCCTCCTGCATGCAACACGTGTGCTCAGCCCTTTGAGCTATCTTTCTAGCCATAAAAATTATGGCTAGAGAGGCAGCCATAATAATAATATTTATCATTATGATATTTATTCATTTTTAACTTGTGTACAGGGGGTTGGATAACATCTAGTAATGCTCTGGGGTTATTCCCAGCTCTGTGCTTGGGGGGTCACTCGTGGGGTTTCTTGGGGGACCATGCAGTGCTGAGGGTCAAATTGAGGTTGGCTGCATGCAAGGCTAGAAACTTCATCCCTCTACCTCTCCAGCCCCCTAAAGATAATATTTAAAAGCCAGAGTTCAAGATAGATTATTTAGAAAATTATAGTATATAAAAGAGTTCTGATGACTCAATCCTGAAACATCTCCAAAGCTTATTTTATTTTTCACTTACTAATATTTTAAGACGTTAGCATCTATGTTAATGGGTAACATGTGTCTATAATTTCTTTGCCTGACTAGTTTTGCTATCATACATACATCAAGTTTGATTTAAACATTGGATTACTGTCCTTTTTGTGTTCTCTAGGATAGTTTATAAGAGACAGGAAAAATAGAAATAGACTCATAGACAGATACTATGGTGAGTCTGTCTGTTGAATATCCCAGTGTTTGGAGGTTGGGTAAATGAAGAGGAATCAGTAAAAGAAACTGAGAAAGAAGAACAAGAATATAACTAGGAGGACAGGAGTCACGGATGCCATGTGAAGAAAGTCTTTTAAGGGAGAGAGAGTAATTCACTGTGTTAAGTATTGCTTCCAGATCAATAACTGGAAGATTAAGAAATGACCACTAGTTTAGCCAATGGAGATTCTTGGTGAATTTGAGAAGAGCTATCTTGGCGGAGCTTAGGGGACAAAAATTGGGTTGGCGTAGATTCAAGAGAGAAGAGGGAAATAATGGAAATGTTGAGAAAACCTGCCTTTTCTAAAGAGAGTTTTGCTACAAAGCGGAGATGGTGTAGTAGCTGGAGGAGGAAGTGGGGTCAAGAGAGACTTGTTTTCATTTGTTATCAAGATAGGAGAAATAGTGTTGATCTGCTGACTGTAAATGTTCTAGTAGGGAGGGGGGGAAATTGGTGCTGCCAAGAGGGGAGGAGAATTGCCCATGGATGTTCTTAAGGAAAAAGATATAGAATTGGAGAGGTTGCCACTGAGCTCAGATAAGGGCCCCCAGTAAGAGGACATTGAAGAATGTGAACCTGGTGTAAGTGTGGAGAAGTGGTTCCAGGGGGAACTTGCACTTCTTTATCACTGTCCGTCCCTGTGTTCAGTGCTCTCATCACAATAGCCTGAATTTAAGAGGGAGATGGGTTATAAGGCAATGAAGCAGAAGTTGAAAACTGAATAAGATCCTATGTGCTTTATGCACTTGAAACTCTCTCCCTCTCCCTCTCCTTCTCCCCCCATGTCTCTCTCTCTCTCTCTCTCTCTCTCTCTCTCTCTCTCTCTCTCTCTCTCTTCCTCTCTAACATTGATTTCTCACTGAAGATAACAGAATGCTTCCCATCTGAGGGAAAATACTCTTAGCTTGATAAATTTTAGGCTCCTGAACCTTCTCCTAGGCCCATCACCACACATTCTTGTATTTTTTTCCTAAAAGTAAACTTTCTTTCTAAAACGAAATAACTTTCTGAAGTACTTTCAACTTTAGTTTCAGAAAGAAAGTTTACTTTTAGAAAGAAAAAAAAAAGCCAGAAATCCACTCTCAATATCTGACCAGTATCTGGTCAAGCCTTTATTCCCCGCCCTTCCCGTAGTTTGACTGGCTACCCTCGCTTAGCTTCAGAAAGAATCCTGTGATGGGCCGGGGGGTTGGCGGAGGTTAGCCAGATTACCTTGACTCTTAATATTATTTCCAAGTTTCCAGCTCTGGACCTTGACTCAAAATTCTCACTTGCCCAGATGGAATTCAGAGCTGAACACATTTTTCAATGGGCACGCTTGGGAAACAGCAAAACCAAGACTAAATCCCTGACTCTAAAGCTTAGGTCGTTAACTTTTTGTACCTTTGTTCATTTGTTTGTTTAACCTAAAAATGCCATAGGCTAAGCAATAGGTCTAAGCAGCCACTTTAAAGGGTACTATGGGGAGCAAAAACGTGAGCACTGCTCTGATGTTACAAGACTAACATACTCTAGCTTCCTCCAGGATTTCAGAGCAGAGTTGAGAAATCTGTGGCTGGGGGAAAAACAGGGAGGTCAAGGAAGTTCTCTGCAAAGGAAATAGTACTTGAGCTGAGCCTAGATAAACAGGCAATTAAAAAATTAAAAACAAAACTTTTTAAAGAGTTGTCTGAGGGACCCAGGCAATAGTACAGCAGATATGGTACTTGTCTGGATGTCGCTGACTCAGGTTTGATCCCCAGTACCCCGTATGGTTGCCTGAACCCACCAGGAGTGACCCCTGACAGCAGAGCTGGGAGTTAGTCCTGAGCACTGCCAGGTGAGGTCTCAAAACAATAATAAAAACAAAACAAAAAAGAGTTGTTTGGTATGCAATGGAGACATAATTACCACACGCATCTCGAACTTATTATAAGCAGTGGGAGACAGTGTGATGTTTTATTTGGTAGACAAGTCATATAGAAAGGAATGGATTTTATTCTGAAGGATGTAGAAATGCCCCCCTTTTAGCCCCCTTACCCAGTCTAGGACTGGAGCGATAGCACAGCAGGTAGGGCGTTTGCCTTGCACCTCAGCCGACCCGGGTTCAATTCCTCCATCCCTCTCAGAGAGTTCAGCAAGCTACCGAGAGTATCCCAGCTGCATGGCAGAGCCTGGTAAGCTACCCATGGCATATTTGATATGCCTAAAATAGTAACAAGTCTCACAATGGAGACTCGGTGCCCGCTCAAGCAAATCGATGAACAATAGGACAACAGTGCTACAGTGCAGTGCTACCCAGTCTAGTGATTTGAGGGCATTTTCCCATGGAGATTCCCCCCTTTGATTTAATATTGAAAGAGCCAGGGAGAGTGCTCAAAGGCTGAAGCATGTGCTTTGAATGCGGAAACCCTGGGTCTAATCCCTGACATGGCAGCATCTCCTAGGTACCACCAGGTGTGGAACCAACTCTGCCTACTCCCCAAAGAAAAGAAGACAGCATTCAAACTGAAGACCCTACAATGAGCAACTGCATTTAAAAAATCATTTTTCTAAAAGTGACACACCTTGCATCTGGTTGAGTTTCCCTCTCCACCCCAAGCAGAGCCCCTGCAGCCGAAGACCTCCGAAACCCAGCCACAGCCATGCTCAATGCCCCTCTCCCACGTTAGGATGAGCCTCACGTATAAAGGAACCGGCAGAGGAACCCAGGAGTGTGGGACTCATGGATAAGATCTCTAAGCCTGCTCGGATCGGGACTGGGCCTCCTCCACCCAGACCCCCCATTTTCCAGTAGCTTGGCAGCCACACCCACAAACTGCCCCCGGCACCATGTATTCCCATCAACGGCCAAGATTCAGAGACTATAAAACAAAAACAACGCTCCTAGAAGAGAGCAATGCAGAGTCTCTTGCCCCTGTGCCTGGCTGTCTTCATTGGGCCCCTCGGAGCAAGGCGGGTTGAGTTTCCTTCCCTGCCCCGAGCAGAGTCCCGGCCTCTTATAGCCTAATTCTCCCTCTCAGGGAACCTGGCAAGGTGCTGAGAGCATCCTGCTCGCATGGCAGAGCCTGGCAAGCTCTCTGTGGCGTATTCGATATGCCAAATACAGTAACAATGATGGGTCTCATTCCCCTGACCCTGAAAGATCCTCCAATGTGGCACCGCTGGGAAGAATGAGTAAAGAGAGGCTACTAAAATTTCAGGGCTAGTATGAATGGAGACATTCCTGATGCTTGCTCGAGCAAATTAATGATCAACGGGATGACAGTGACAGTAATGATGACCCATTCAGAAAATGAAGGGATATTTTATGAGCTGTTCAAAACAAAAAAGGCAAGGCTTGGAATTCTGGGTGCAGCTAGCATGGGGCCATTCACGAAATGATGGGGCCAGGGATGTGCATGTGCTGGGATGGACTTGCTGGTCTGCACGTACCCTGGTGAATGGTACCTCCAGCACGGAGCACAGTGATTACTCACCTAGGGAGAAGCTATGTGCCAGAGGGCAAGGAAAGGGAGATTTCACCAGGTATCCTTTGTGACCCTTGATTTTTATATCTTGTAAACATATAATTTATTCAAAATATGAATAAACATATTACACCTCAAAGGAAATAGCTTTTTTTTCTTATTATTTTTTTTATTTCTTTTATTAATTCACCATGTGGAAAGTTACAAAGCTTTCAGGTTTAAGTCTCAGTTATACAATGCTCAAACACCTGTCCCTTCACCAGTGCACATATTCCACCACCAAGAATCATAATATACCTCCCCCTTCCCCCCACAAAGAAAATAGCTTTAAAGGTTGATACAGAGGGGTTGGTAGGTAGCTCAGTGTTCACCTGGGTTCAATCCCCTGCACCACGTGGTCCCCCAGCATCACTGGCTGCAGTTCTGACACTCCAGAAGCCCTGGAGGGCCCAGGTATTTCCAGTACCAGTTCTGCAGGGTCAGAGCAGCACAGCGTCCTCCAACCATCACACTGACCTCCATGAGCCATATTGGCTGAGTGTTCTGGGTGGGACCCCTGGACATCCTGAACACACTTGGTAGCACCCCCTGCACCCCACCAACACCAAAAAATGCTATTCCTTGAAAAAGAGAGTATATATTGTAAAATCTTAAAAGGTATCCCCTTGGGTCTGGAGAGATAGTACGGCAGGTAGGGCACTTGCCTTGCATGTGGCTGACCCAGGTTTGATCCCCAATATCACATCTGGTCCCTTGAGCCCTGCCATGTGTGATCCTTGGGCACAGAGCCAGGAGTAAGCTCTAGGTTCAGCTGGGTATGGCCCCAAATAAAAAAATAAATAAAACAGTAAAAAAAATTTACTATTAATTTTCTTAATGTAAAACAGCTCTTAGAAACCATTCAGAGTAAGTACCCCATACAAAATGACAAAGTGAAAAATGAAATTCATGAAAATAGAAATATGAATGAATTTATGTGCATGTACTCTATATAAAGTGACAAACTCGGTTGTTAGTAAAGAAAGGCAAATTAGAACAATGTGCAACTGCTTTCTTAGGAGGTTTTAAATCTCAAAAAGTTGTACACTATAGATAAAGTGGAAAATACAAATGCTCTGTTAGAAGGTGTATAAATTGGCATAATATCCTTGGAACACAAATTAGCAATGTTTATTAACCCTGAAATTGAATAAACCTCTGGGGCCAGAGTGATAGTTCAGCAGGTAGGGTGTTTGCTTTGCACACACTGACCCAGGTTAGATTCCCGGCATCCCATATGGTCCCCCAAGCACTGCCAGAGTGATTCCTGAATGCAGAGCCAAGAGTAACCTCTGAGCGCTATTGGATGTGACCCCAAAATCAAATTAAAATGAGAGCTGTATCTAATAATCAGAATTTTAAAAAAATGAATAAATCTCTTTGCCATCAATTCTAATTTGGGGGAAAACCTTCCAAGCAGTGCTCAGGGAGACCTGGGGCCCATTCCTGGTGATACTCAGCCAACTGGACTGGGTGGTTCAGTACTTGGACCCATAATACACTTCTGCTCTCATCAGTGAAGCAGAGTCACATTCAGCAGTGCTGAGGGAGGCATTCGGATATGAATTGAACTTGGGGCCTTGAACATGACTGACCTCTGAGCTTTCTCCCTGGACCATTAACTTTATGTTGAGACTCTATCCTTAGATAAATGATCTTGGTAAACTGTTCAAAGACAAAAGTACAAAATTATCCATGGCAGCATTCTTAGTAATAACAAAACTGTCCAAGCACATCGATTTGCTTGAGCGGGCACCAGTAACGTTTCCATTATGAGACTTGTTGTTACTGCTTTTGGCAAATCGAATACACCATGGGCAGCTTGCCAGGCTCTGCCATGTGGGCGGGATACTCTCAGTAGCTTGCTGGGCTCTTTGAGAGGAATGGAGGAATCAAACCCAGGTCAGCCTTGTGCAAGACAAACACCCTACCCACTGTGCTATCACTCCAGTCCTAAAACTGTCCAAATCCAAGTAAAATAATTTCCAAATAGGAACACTGGCATATTTAAACAGAAGAATGCTAATTAGGTGAGTGTTGAAAAGAATGATGCAGGGGCTGGAGAAATAGTATAGTGGGTAGGGCATTGGTTTTTGCATGGTCAATCTGAATTCGATCCTCAGTATCCCATATGGTTCCCTGAGCACCACTAGGAGTAGTTCCTGGGTGCATACCCAGGAGAAACGCCTGAGCGCTGCTGGGTGTGGCCCCCAAACTAAAATAAACAAAACAAAGCAAACAAACACCAATAAAGATCTGTATTCCTGTTTTCATAAGACCTTAATTACACTTCCTCCTTATTTCCTTGGATTACAGAAATGCTTCATTTCACTCATAATTGTTACAGAATTTTTTATGCCACTTTTCTTGGGTGAAAAAATGTGGGGTGCAACCACTATGGAAAGCTTTTTCAATCTTTGTGCTTTTCCATGTGTTACTAGGCTGTCTTTGTTGTGAGATGAAGATAGCTAGAAGACTTGTGAATCTCTGTTAACATCCAATCATCAAATTTTGAAATTCATCATTTCTTCCCCCCATGTTCCTAAGTGGGTGGTGCTCAGGGCTTATCCCAGGTTCTGCACTCAGGGATCATTCCTGGTGGATGCCGGAAGTAGAACCTTGGTTGGCCACATGCAAGGGAAGCACCCTATTTGCTTTACTGTTGCTCTAGCCCCCGATTTACAGCATTTTTTTTTTTGCTTTTTGGGTCACACCCGGCGATTCACAGGGATTATTCCTGGCTCTGCACTCAGGAATTACCCCTGGCTATGCTCAGGGGACCATATGGGATGCTGGGAATCGAACCCGGGTCGGCCATGTGCAAAGCAAACGCCCTACCCGCTGTGCTATTGCTCCAGCCCCATCTTACAGCATTTCTTTGTGACAGTTTGGTGAACATTTTTCTAGTTTTGGGGAAAAAATACACACCAAAGTTAGCCCATTAGTTGTTATTGATTTGTGCACTAGACTTGAAATATTATACTGGAGAAAATGCAGAGGGTGAACTTACAGACTTTCTCCTGTGTGTCTGGAGACCCTGAACCTCTATTACTGGACTCTGCCAGAGTCCTTGGTTCCATGGTGGTAAGTGTTTACTTCATCCCCACCATAGCTCAGCAATGTTTTCCAATCCATCTAGTGTTTTTGAAATTCCCATCTCTTTGAAGTGTCCAGCTACTTTCCACTGTGGTATAAGGTCCCGACTCCCTTTTTCATTTTGTCCCAACTCCTAATTAACCACGTGTGCGACAGTTCCAAGGATAGGTGCTCACGATTTCCAGGGGGCACCTGTCAGTGACCATTGCTCACCATCGTGCAGTCCAGAAATGCCACAAGTGGTCTTTAAAGAATGTTTTATCCATGCTGCTGAAAATTGCATGATTTTGTTTTTTTCTTCGAGTGGCATAGTATTTCATTGTGTATATCTGCCATAGCTCCTTGTTCCATTCATCTGAAGTTAAGTGTTTATGGTTTGTTTCCATATCTTGACTGTTGTACTGACTATAGCGATGAAATAGGTGTGCAGATGTGTTGGGGAACAGTTTTTCCCCAACGTGCCCGGACACATTGTGCACTGGGTCCAGGCAGATGTGGGGCGAAGGATGATTGATGCGTGGAGAAATACCCTTCTGGAGCAGCTGGTGACTGTTTACTTTATTGCCAAATATACACATATTTTTATAGAAGGTCTCGGCTTATAAGAAGGTCCAGTCACATAAAGTTTAGCATTATTGGCCTATCAGCTCTCCTATTCTGCTTTGCCCCGGTTCAATCCCAATCAACACTAGTTGTTAAGGTTAGGATGACCTGCTAGCATATGTGCAGTTTCTATATCTTGGGCACATGTGACTAGGAGGTTGAGTGAGGCTCAAGGCCGAACACCGGTGCTGGCTGACACCCTGTTCTTGTCAACTTTGCCTGGACACTCCCTCTTGTGAGGCTTTGCTTTGGAGTCACTTTGTAGGTCGGGTCTTATCTGCTCCAGTGCCTGTCACGATGCTCCACACAGATATCGCTTTGAGTGAATGCTTTTGTGTCTTAGGGATAGTCAGAATGAAAGCGAGGGAAGCAGAAAGACTCTCTCATTTGTGGGACTTAGAGATAAACATCGAGGCAGCAACAAATCCAAAGGCAAAATAACTACGAGGGAACTGACACATGATTAAGGTGGGGAGTGGGTGGGAGTGAAGGTGGGTGAGGGGGAGAGTAGGAGATGGGTGCACTGTTGATGCTGTGGTGTTGGAATTATGTCTATGAGAAACCATTAATAATATTTTAAGATACTATCACTGTCATCCCATTGCTCATTGATTTGCACCAGTGACATCTCCATTGTGAGACTTGTTGTTACTGTTTTTGGCATATCGAATACACCACAGGTAACTTGCAAGGCTCTGCCTTGCGGGTGAGATACTCTCAGTAGCTTGCCAGGCTCTTTGAGAGGGGCGGAAGAACAGAACCTGGGTCTGCTGCGTGCAAGGCAAACGCCCTATCTGCTGTGCTATTGCTCCAGCCCATTTTAAGACAAAAAATAAATAAAAGATTTTTTTTAAAAGATTTTTTTAGCACATACATCCAGTGGTTGCAGGATAGATGTTAGGCCACTGACCACCTCTTGTCTTTATTCTGTGGAGAAGCTTCGACCTCAAAGTCATCTAAAACGAGCAGAGCCTGTGGTTTCTGTCAATCTCTGGCAGACAAAAATGTGTAGTTTTGCATGCAGGAAGACACTGGTCTTACCATATCATGTGATTTACTACAGCTTTACCTGTCTAGGCTCCCAGTGTACCTGCAGCTCTGCACTGGGCTCAGCGGAGTGCTGTTCGGACCACAGTGCTGTACATCGACCACGTGTCAGCTCTTGGCACTGTGCCGACAATGTGTGTCTGCTGAGAATTCTCAGCTTGCGGCTTGCAGTGTGAGAGAAGACAAATGCACATCCATATGTCACTAGTGAATATATTGCTCCTGCTTACCTTTTTAGTGGCACGATGAACAGAGTTATACTATGTGGCAATTATTTAATGAAAGGCTAGAAACCAGTTTGGGAATGAAAAGAGTGTTCGATGAGTATGGAGCGGCAACAATGATCTGGCAAAACACAGTAGCTTCCTGCCAGTCCTCCTCTTTTCCTATTGTCTTCCTCACAGGATCTACCTCCTAATTTGCAGGTCCTGGTGCAAAATGAAAATTCAGGAGCCCTTGGGGCCGGAACGATAACACAGCAGGTATGGAGATTGCATGCAGTCAACCAATGTTCGATCCCCAGCATCCCATATGGTCCCCCAAGCTCTGCCAGGAATGATTCTCAAGTGCAGAGCCAGTAGTAACCCCTGAGCATTGCTGGGTGTAGCTCCCAAAAAAACCCAACAAACCAAAAAACAGAAAGAGAGAAAATCCAGGAACCTGAGTATAAAAATATTCAGATTCTGGACCAGGAAAATAGCTCAAAGGGCTAGTGCATAAACTTCTCCTGCTAGGAGCCATAATCCTATCCCCGACATTGCAGAGCCTCCTGAGAATCCCCCAGGAGTGACCCCTTAGAGTACTGAGCAAGAGTAGCCCTCGAACACCACCAGGTGTGAACTCTACCTCTTCAAAAGAAACTAGAAACCGCAGATCATAACAGAAGGACATTAAGTCCATTATGGAGCCAGAATGATAGAACGATGGGTAAGGCACTTGCTTTGTATATGGCTAGCCTGGGTTCTATCCCTAGTATCCCATAAAGTCCCCCGAGCCTGCCAGGAGCGATCCCTGGGTGCAGAGCCAGGAGTAAGTTCTGAGCACTACCAGGTGTAGCCTCCTCCAAAACAAAATAATTTTAAAAAGTAAAACCAGTGTGGGGCCTCGTAAGTGTGGCCTCCATGTAAACCGCAGAGGGTACTTTTCGAGGAAGCTGACTTTGTGCCTCAAAGTGCCATCACTCCACTGGCTACCAAAGTGGCTTGCTCTCTCCTCTTTCCACTGCCATCTCTCTCTCTCTCTCTCTCTCTCTCTCTCTCTCTCTCTCTCTCTCTCTCTCTGGGGCCATGCTGAGAATTAAACCTAGTTGCCTCATAAACTCTGAGTATGTGCCTTACCCTCGAGCCCCCTCCCCACTGGAAAATCTTTTTCCTTTTCAAGGCACCGCCTGAGCGGCAAGAGTGCGTGTGGCCTGCTTTGGGAAGTCTCACCTGAACCTTCTCTCACCCATGACACTTTTTCTGTAGTGCTTCTCCAGCTTTTACCTGTTGTTTTATTAACACTTCATCACATTGTTTTATGGCTATCTGTTTAAAAGATAAACACAAAAAGCTTGCCCCATGGCTCATGCTTTTTTGGTAACCCTAGCACCTCATGCGTCGCCTAGCACATGGGCGTTGAGAGAATGAATAAGAGTGGATAAGTTTGGATGGATGTGCTAAATAATCAGTCATATTGCTTCACAGTTGGTCCTCACGTCCATGTGGCTAAACCTGATTGGACTCCATGCACCAAGGCCAGCTGGCCCTGCTGGCTCTTGGCTCTAAGAATCTCGATATAATTCAGTTGGTTCCCCCAGGGCTGGGAGATGCCTGAACCTAAAAGCCAGTGGAAGCTGCCCACACCTATCTCTGAATCTCTCTATTTCCAATCGGAGTGGTGTTTTATCGGGCCACTTAGCCCCAGGAGTCGATTGCAGATTCCAGGAAGCCGGGAACGGTTTTGAATTGCCCCAGAGTGGAGCAATGCATTAGCCCAGGACACGTGGAGACTTTCTAAAGGGTGCTCACTGTATCACTGTATCACTGTCATGTCATTGCTCGTCGATTTGCTCAAGTGGGCACCAGTAATGTCTCCATGTTGAGACTTTTTTGCTACTGTTTTTGGCATATCAAATACACCACGGGTAGCTTGCCAGGCTCTGCTGTGCAGGCGAGATACTCTCGGTAGCTTGCCAGGCTCTTTGAAAGGGGTGGGGGAGTCGAACCGGGGTTGGCCACGTGTAAGGCAAACGCCCTACTCCTGTGCTATCGCTCCAGCCCAAGGGGTGCTCATGCACTGGCATTTCTTCCCCTGTGCTCCCCTCTCATTTGTTGTTAGCGCCGTCATCATTATTGCCATGACCAGGCCTCAAACACTTGGCCCCGGGCTCACATACTCCTTGCAGAGCTCTGGAGGGTACACACTTGTGTGGCTCCAGGATCACAGGAGCAGTGTAGGGGTAGGAGGACACTGCCAGAGGCTTCACACATGCACGCACAGCAGATATTCTACCACTGAACCATGTCTCCAGCCCCCGAGCTGATATATATGTATTTGGGGGTGGGGGCAAGCAGTGCTCCAGGGGTTAGAGGGCCACTCCTGGTTATTCACCACAGATCAGGAAGCAGTCTGATGTGAGGCCCAAGAATGCTGCTTAGGCCTTGCGATGCTGGGGACCACTCCAGCTGCACCCAGCGTTACTCGGGGACCTCCAGGACCACACTCTGGCGCAGGGTGGGGGGCAGGCGGTGTCACAGATCAAGTGAGGGTTGAATATGTGCCTCTAACCCCTTACTATCTCCCCAGCTCCTGCACTGATATATAGTTTGTAAATATACTTTGGGGCCACACTTAGTACTTGGAGTCCACTCTTAGCTCTGTGCTTGGAGGTCGCTCCTAGTTGTGCTCAAGGAACTCGTCAGTGCTTGGACCAAACCCAGGCCTCCTGCATGCAAAGTAGCCATTCAGCCATCCCTCAGGCCCCTTGCACTGAGATTTAAAATGGAATTAATTTCCAGATCCTTAACTTCTATAAATATTCTACCTGAGAATACATTCTTCCATGTATTTACTACCTCTCCCTCATGCCTGAAGTTCTGATGATCTTCTGAGAAAGACATATGTGGTCCATCCTGACTCTTACTATGGGATATTGCCTGGTCAGTCACAATCCTTCAGTTAACAAAGGGAAAATTAAAAGTAAAGAGGTTCAGGGATGGCAGAGATGCTCAAAAGGCTAAAACACAATGCTTGGCATGTGAGAGTCTCGGCCTTGATGCCCTGGCACTGCCTGGTCCCCTAAGCACTGTCAGGAGCGAATCCCACCACCCCAAACATAAAAAGAATTTTGAGAATTTTAACTGTGAGGCGACATCGTTTATAAAAATTATTTAGGATGTTATGTGAGAAAAATTATGCAGATCCCGGTCCAAGTCAATACACCATTGGCAGTGTTGGAGAGTTTCTGGGAAATTTGAGGCTCAGTTTTGCAAGCTTTAGGCCTCAGTTTCCCCAGGCTATAGAACCACATCAGGAACGTACATGGGTCTCTTTATAATGCCCAATACCCTGTGGTCTCCTGCCTGAAGCACTCTCACCTTGGTGTTGGTAATTTCCCTTTTCCAGTTCTATTTATGATAGTTTTTATCTGAAAATTTCACACATCATCTATATCCCACTAACTCCACTAACTCCCACTAACTCCCAGATTTCTCTCCAATTCAGACTTGGCTCCCAAACTCTGAAACTCAATTGCTCACTGCACCTCTGTTCCCAATGTCTTATGGATGTCCAAACTGCCAAAGGTCAAAGTGATGTCGGTGGGCTCCACGGATGGCTCATATGAAGGGGGGAGGAGAAAGACGGTCACTTTCTCCTGATCCACCTCTGCCACCCAGGACCTAGGGTTACTTGGTTCTTGTCTCACTCGCAGAAAGGTGTGTAAATACACAAAAAGGGAAGGGGCACCACAGGGCAGTGGCGCTCTATCTCTCCTGCCGCCCGAGTTCAGTAGTCTCCAGCCGCTTCCCCGACTCTGGGGAGGTTGATGGCGATGACAAGGCAGGCAAAGAAAGGAACAAGTGCCAGGCTGCTCGTTATCAGTTGCAGTTTATTCCAATCTCCATTCCCATTCCTGTTCTGCTTCTCTCTCTCTCTCTCTCTCTCTCTCTCTCTCTCTCTCTCTCTCTCTCTCTCTCCCCTGTGTTCCCCTGCTTCTGTCTCTTCCCTCTACTTCTGTGTCTTCCCCGTTCTTCTCTCTCTCTCTCTCTCTTTTTTTTTTTTTGCTTTTTGGGTCACACCCGGCGATGCACAGGGTTACTCCTGGCTCTTCACTCAGGAATTACCCCTGGCGGTGCTCAGGGGACCATATGGGATGCTGGGATTAGAACCCGGGTCGGCCGCGTGCAAGGCAAACGCCCTACCCGCTGTGCTATCGCTCCAGCCCCTTCCCCGTTCTTCTCTTGTGTCCTCTCATGTATCTCCTTCTCTGTCTCTTCTGTCTTCTTCCTCTGTCTCCTCTGTCTTCTTCTTCTGTCTCTTCTGTCTTCTTCTTCTGTCTCCCCTGTCTTCTTCTGTCTCTTCTCTCTTCCTCCTCTGTCTCCCTCTGTCTTCTTCCTCTGTCTTCTTCCTCTCCCATCAGTGCCCCAGTCTTAGTTTATATAGCAAATTACATAGGGTGGTGACACAAAGGTGGGTTGAACATTAACAAACAAACAAAGAAGGGTAAGACCATTTCTTAAGGAGGTTAACAAAATCTCATGTAAGGAAATCTCATCCAAGGAGATCCGCTCAAGGGTGGGGGTTCCAAACAAGGGTGCGTCAGGGTGTGAGCTAGTAATCTGCTTAAATAGTTATAGTAAATCTATTTCTAATATTTCTAGCAATGTCATTCTGTATGAGCATAATAAGAGATATGTCAGACTTAAAGTTTGGTTCTTCCTGAGGATATTCACTATATATTCCAGACCACAGTCCTCAGGCCAGGTTAGTCTTCCTAATCCCAGCAGGGTCCAAGTCTGAGTCTCGTCGTTACTTTTGGATCATGACAGCATTTGTCTATGACCATGCTCTCAACTTATAGTTGAGTATTGTGGTGCTTTGGCCTGGCCCATTTTGATGCCAGGGTAGCTCACAGCTTGCCCTGGGTCCATTCCGTCCCTCGTCGAGACCCTGCTTTTGGGGTGCTAGGAACTAAGGGCAACTGAGTTGAGAAAGCAGATGCCCAGGAGTAAATATTATTGGAGTCAATCAACTCCCAAGTTACAAAGCATAACATTAACTGTCTTCCTGTGTCCATACAGAAAGGACATTGCTCTAAGGTAAACTATGCAAAAGACACTAACTTACAATACAAATTCAGAGTCCTTAGAAGAATCTGATCTTACAAGATAACAGAATCTGATTAGAGAAATGGTGATTAACTAGTTGGGAAGGAGGGTGCGGAGAAGAGTTTACAGATAAACAAAGGAATGGGAGCGTCTCCAGAGCACTTAAACCTAAACTCCTTGTGGCAAGGGAGGAAGGACAAACCAATGTTATCCTACAAAAGGAATTTCAGGAGTAGACAAGCAGTGAAGTAAATAGATTTTATTGAGAGAGAGGGAGAGAGAGAGGAGAGAGAAGAGAGAGAGAAAGGAAAGAGAGGAGAGAGAGAAGAGAGAAGAGAGAGGAGAGAGAAAAGAGAGAGAGAGGAGAGAGAAAAGAGAGAGAGGGGAGAGAGAAGAGACAGGAAAGAGAGAGGAGAGAGAGAGGAGAGAAAGGAGAGAGAGAAGAGAGAGGAGAGAGAGAAGAGATAGAGGAGAGAGAGAGAGGAGAGAGAGAGTAACATGCTCAAGAGAGAATGTGGACTTTTCCAAGAGCGGAGAGAAACATCCCAGCATTAGATAGGAAAGGATGAAAGTACACATCTTGTTAGGGTCTGGTATTGATAATTTCCCCCTCTGAATCCGCACAGAGTTCAGCCAGTAATGTGACACACAAGCAGAGTTTATTAAGCCAGCTAGCTGGTGTCGAGCTTCTAGGCACGCAGGCCCAAGCAAGACCCTGAGCAAGGGAAAAGCTGAAAATTTTATAGTCAGTGCTTACATCTGCTTACATTCCAACCCCCACGTACACATTTTAACAAAAGCATAAGTAAACATGTAAGTTTCATGATTCAAAAGAAAACATACTTTCAAGTAGTACAAACAAGCAGTTACAGATAGGTGATCTAGACATATTTTCAGAGCATTCTGGCAGCTGCTAATAGTACAAACGGGCAGTTACAATAGGCAGATAGGTGATCTAGACATGTTTTCAGAACATTCTAACAGCTACTCACCCTACTTGTGTCTAAATGGCTTCTATAAACAGTTAATAGCGATTATGAGACTATTTGCCAGGGCCGAGTTTTCAGCCCAAATGCCCTTCCCTCCCAGATGGCTGGGGAGAAGGAGGGCGGGGGCGGGTTAAGAAAAACAGAAAAAGGTTTAAGTAAAACAGGACGTGGAGCAGGGACCGGGCATGATGGAGTCTCTCCTGCCCCCGCTCTGTGTCCACCAATCTCAAGAGGGGAGATGCAGGCGACACATGTGCTCAGCCACGTGGGCAGCACATGAGCTCGGGCAGCATATGCGCGCCCTTCCTTTGTTCAAGGTGTCTTTTACAGGCTCTTCTCAGGTTGTCTTGATCTGGAAGTTCTGGAGTCTTCTCGGGGCTGGATCATATTTTTTTTTTTGCTTTTTGGGTTACACACAACAGTGCACAGCGGTTACTCCGGGCTCTGCACTCAACAATCACTCCTGGCAGTGCTGGGGGACCATATGGGATGCTGGGAATCGAACCTGGGTCAGCCGCATACAAGGCAAACGCCCTACCCGCTGTGCTATTGCTCCAGCCCCCTGGATCACATTTTTAATCAGATTAAGGGAGAGGTCCAAGGGTTTGAGGAATTTCATGGGGAGGGTGTCCGCAGGTCTTATCAGGTCTGTTTTCTGTATCCACAGGGTACAGAAAGACTGTATCAGTCTTAGGATTTTCCTCCCAGAAGTTCTGTTGACCTGAGTTTTATTGCTGAGGGCCTTTCCCTAGCGACCTGCCTACATCAAAATCACGTTCTTCCCACTCACAACGCATTTCCTCTCAACCTCGCCATCGTAGACACAGAACTGCATCTGCACAGGCTGTGCTGCTGGCAGCTGGATCCTCTTTATCCTTCTCAGTATTTGATTCCTGATCTATTTCTATGGGTTTGATTCCTAATCATGTCTAAGAAATCCACTTCACGCAATGCATCTCTAAGCTTTCCATAGCCCGTTCCTTCCCTTCACAAAACATTTAATTATGTGATTATTTCTGTTACCATAACCCTACCCCCCCTTTACTCCATAGACAGAGAGCTCTGTCTTTGTTTCCGTCAACAGTCAGATCTCCTTAAATATTTGTCTTTGTTCTGGTTTGGTTGGACTGGAGTGATAGCTCAGTGGGTAGGGCATTTGCCTTGCACACAGCCGACCCGGGTTTGATTCCTCCGTCCTTCTCGGAGAGCCTAGCAAGCTACCGAGAGTATCCTGCCCACATGGCAGAGCCCGGGAAGCTCCCCGTGGCTTATTCGATATGTCAAAAACAGTAACATCAAGTCTCACGATGAAGAGGTTACTGGTGCCCGCTCGAGCAAATTGATGAACAACAGGATGACAGTGCTACAGTGCTGGGTTTGGTTTGGGGGCCACACCCATCAGTACTCAGGGCTTACTCCTGGCACTCCACTCAGGGATCACTCCTGGCGGTGCTCAGGGGATCATACTATGTGGGGCTCCAATCCAGGTAACCTGCATGTAAGGCAAACACCTTACCTGCTGTACTATCACTCCAGCTCCCATAAGTATTTGCTAAATTAACAAGTGCAAACACTCAGGTGTGTTGTGTCTTTTTGTGTTAGTAGATTGCACTACCTGCCCTGTAGGGGGCAGCAGAGTCTAGCTAACAGCACAACGAGGCTTGGCCACTAGAAGGGTGCTCTTGGGTAAAATCATTTAACCTTTTCCTTCTCTGGAACCCAGGGCTGATGCTCCTTCCTTTGGATTAGAAGAGCTGAGCTGACAGAAACCATGGGAGAGCTCTACAAACAGAAGAGTGTTATTAGCGTTCGCTATGTAACTATTGTTGAATGAATGCGGACAGGAAGGTCTTGGTTATACTGAGGAGCAGATGCAAGTAGACACTTGACAATTCAGAAGCGAGAAGTGAAAGCTCAAGGAAGAGAGAGACTGGCAGCGGTCCAGCGGCGGTCAGTGGCCAAGCTGTGAAGTTAGCACAGTTTGTTCTTGGCACGTTCTTTCCTCACTCTCTGATCATTGCCCTCCCACCTCTGTGTCCCATCCCTAAGGCCTGACGCTTCCTCCTTCAATGCACCGCTCAGAGGCCTGCCCAAAGGCCCGCTGGAATGACAGCTTGTTAACCCGCAAAGGATCCTGTATGATAGCACTAATGGGTGCTGGACTTCCATGAGACAAAAAAAAGAAAAATCATCTTCTTTAAGAAGTGTCAGGGAGGGGCCAGAGTAATAGTACAGCGGGTAGGGCATTTGCCTTGCACGCAGCTGACCTGGGTTCGATCCCCGGTGTCCCGTATGGTCCCCCAAGCACTGCCAGGAGTAGTTGCTGAGTGCAGAGCCAGTAACTCCTGAGCATCACTGGGTGTGACCAAAAAAGAAAAGAAAACGAAACAAAACAAAGAGTGCCAGGGAGAGTTCTAGTAGGACAAGAGTGCAACCAGGTTTGTGAGCTCAGGGTCCCAAGTTGGATCCCTAACTAGCCCTAGTGGCCGCAAGCGCTGCTGGGCCTGAGCATTGAACTGTGTGAAGATTGCCTGAGAAGTACCCCTGGGAGCCCCGTGAGTATTGCTTGAGGAAATCCTCCCCACCCCCATAACCTATTCAAAATAAAAATTGAAATATTGCAGCTTTTTGTTGCTGTGGGATGAGAAGAAATGGAAGATCAGCACAGATTAAAACTGTTTTAATCTTGGGCTCAAGAAAAATAATTATATAGTCATGAATGTTAGGTGTTAGGGCCAGAACAATTGTACAGCGGGTAGGGTGTTTGCCTTGCCTGTGGCTAACCCAGTTTTGATCCCTAGCACCGCATAGGATTCCCCCGAACACCTCCAGGAGTGATGCCTAAGTGCAGAGCCAGGAGTAAGCCTAAGCACCCCTGGGTGTGGCTCAAAAACCAAACCAAATCAGTTTGTTATTTTTTCCCTAAGGTTGGAGAGATAGTACAGCAAATAGGGTAATTGCCCTACAAGTGATCAACCTGGGTTCAGTCTCCTGTACCCCATAGAGTCCCCTGAGCCTACCAGGAGTGATCCCTGAGCACAGAGCCAAGAGTAAGTCCTGAGTACCTCCCCAAATCCCCCACCTAACTAAATAAATATGACTTTTGCTTTAGTGTTGCATTTAAGAATTCTGTCTATTCCAAGGTGACAAATGATTTTCTCCTTTGAAAATTTCATAGTTTACATTTAGATCTATGATCCATTTCAGCTAAATTTTAAAAATATAAAGTGGGACTGGAGTGATAGCACAGCAGGTAAGGTGTTTGCCTTGCACACGGCTGACTTGGGTTCGATTTCCAGCCTCCCATATGGTGCCCCGAGCACTGCTAGGAGTAATTCCTGATTGCAGATCTAGGCGTAACCCCTGTGCATTGATGGGTGTGACCCCCCCCAAAACAGTATAAGGGATATATACTTTTCCCTTACATATGTAGGTGCAACTACTCCAATATCAGTTATTAAAAAAGATCATCTTTCTTTCTTATTGTGCTTTTGCTTGAAAAACTGATTGTGTATATGTCGACCTAGTTTTGGATTTCATTTTGTTCTGTGGGTCAGTGTGCTCTATCTGTTTGGCAGTACTACATTGTGTTTATTAGTGTGTTAGTATGAAAAATATTGAAATCAGGAATCAGAACAATATTACAGTGGGTAGGGCACTTGCCTCTGCATAGCTGACCCAGGTTCAATCCTCAGTACCCCATGTGGTCCCCAAGACCCTCCACAAGTGATCCTTGAGCACAGTACCAGGAGTAAGTCCTGAGCACTGCTGGGTATGGTCCTAAAACCAAAGGAAAAAGTTGGGGCTGGAGAGATAGTACAGTGAGTAGGGCATTTGCCTTGCACGCGGCCGACCTGGGTTCAATTCCCAGCATCCCATATGGTCCCCCGAGCACCGCCAGGAGTGATTCCTGAGTGCAGAGCCAGGAGTCAGCCCTGAGCATCACCAGGTGTGACCCAGAAAGCCAAAAAATTAATTAAATAAAAAAATTTTTTAAAAACCAAAGGAAAAAGAAAATCCTGAAATCAGATAGTGTGAGCTCTCAAACTTCTGCTTTTCTATAATTCCTTAGATTTCTGTATAAATGTAAAAATCAACTTATTGGTATTTACCAAAAAAATTCTGGGATTTTTATTGGGAACGCAGTGAATCTATGTATCAGTTTTGGGAGAATTTGCATCTGAACAGAATTGAACCTGCAAATCAGTGAACATATTATAGTGCTCACTTGATTTAGGGTTTCTTTGATTTTCTTCTTTTGTTTTTGGCTTTTTGGGTCACATCCGGCAATGCACAGGGGTTACTCCTGGCTCATGCACTTAGGAATTACTCCTGCCTGTGTTCAAGGAACCATATGGGATCCTGGGAATCGAATCCAAGTAGGCTTCGTGCAAAGCAAACGCCCTACCCACTGTGCTATTGCTCCAGCCCTCTTTGATTTTCTTAATGAATTTTCTGCAGTTTTTAGCTGTAAGATTTGGCCTCAGCGTGGAGAGAAAACAAGGGTTCAGGCACTTGTCTTATATTCACTGACCCCTGTTGGAATCCAGATATGTTACCTCAGCATCACCAAGGCTCACTCCTGAGCAAAGAGCCAGAAATAGCTCCTGAACACTGCTATGTGTACAGGGTATGACTCAAATGTGTCCCCCTTGGCCATTAAGCATATATATATATATATATATTATATATATATATATATATAGCACAGTAGCACTGTCGTCCCACTGTTCATCGATTTGCTCAAGCGGGCACCAGTAATGTCTCCATTGTGAAACTTGTTGTTACTGTTTTTGGCATATCGAATATGCCATGGATAGCTTGCCAGGCTCTGCCATGTGGGCGGGATACTCTTGGTAGCTCGTCAGGCTCTCCAAGAAGGATGGAGGAATTGAACCTGGGTGGGCCAAGTGCAAGGCAAATGCCCTACACGCTGTTCTATCGCACCAGTCCATATATATATATATATGTGTGTGTGTACGTGTGTGTGTGTGTGCTTATATCAATCAATCAATCAATCAATCAATCAATCAATCACAATATCCTGTTAATCACCGATTTCTCGGGTAGGCTCAGTAACATCTCATTTCATCCTTTCCCTGAGATCTTAGAAGTCTATTTCGACTTGGCCCTCCTAACGATGTTGCACTGGGTGCTCTTCAGGGTCAGGGGAATGAGATCCAGCTTGTTACTGGATTTTGCATATGAATACACCATGGGAAGCTTGCAAGGCTGTCCCATGGGGGTAGGAAACTCTCAGAAGATTGCCAGTTTCTCCTAGAGGGAGAAGTAGGCTAAAGATATAGCTTCTGAGAGCTTGCTTTTAAGTCTCTCTCTGGATGTTGGCTGTTGATGGGATCACACACACCTGGGTTCCTCTGCTGGTACTTTCATGCATGAGCCTGTTCGAACGTGTAGAGAGGAGCCTCCAGCATGGCTGCAGCTAGGTTCCAGTAGTCTTCGGCCGCCGGGAGCTCTGCTCGGAGCGGGGAGGGAATATATAGTGGTTAGCATAGCTGCCTTCCAGAAACATATATACATATATTTAATCATATATATATATTTCAGATCAGATCGTATAAATATATATATGATTAAATATATGTATGTATGTTGTTGGAAGGCAGCTATGCTAACCACTATACCACCAATGCTGTATATATGTTCTTGAGTCATATCTGTGTTTGGGTCAGAGGTCAGGGCTTATTTCTGGTTCTGTGATTGGGATCACTCCTCCAGGGCTTAAGATGCGAAGGATAAACCATATTGGCTGCATGCAAAGGCAAACACCCACTCACTGTACTATCACTCCAGTCCCCCAGAGATCATATTATTTCTTCCTTTCTAATCTGTATGTGAGTCCCTGATTTGTCTTGTTTCATTAGTTAGGACTTTGTGGATAATATTGGGTAGGAGTAGTTTACCTTGTTCCTGCCTCTGTGATGTACTAAGTATGATGTCCTTGCTGTAAGGCTGCTGCTCTTTTTCAGGTCAAGGAAATTTCCTCTGTGCCTGCTCTGTTGAAAGATTTTACTATGAAGAGGTGTTGAATTCTGTGCGCAGATTTTTCTCCATCAACTGAAATAGACAAGTGTGTATTTTTTCATTAGTGATATGGTAACTACCTGTATCCAGTGTTTCTTTTTTCCTCTTTTTTTGGCTTTTGAGTCATACCTGACGATGCTCAGGGGTTATTTCTGAGTAACTTAAGTAACTTAACTAATTGCTTAAGAATTACTCCTGTCAGTGTAATTCTTATTACAGGGGACTTTATGGGATGCCAGGGATCAAATCCAGGTCTGCCACGCTCAAGGCAAATGCCCTACTTGCTGTATTATCACTCTGGTCGAATGTTAAATGGTGAATGTTGCTCAGCATTGGATTACCTGGGATAGGCCCCCACTTGGTAGTGTGGTTTTTAACTTTTTATTTGTGTTTGATTTTCATTTGCTATTTGTTTGTTGAGAAGTTGCTGATAGTTACTCTAGAGTTATGGAAGTTTTGTATTTTTTTTTTAACAAAATATCAAACTGGGGGCTGGAGCACAGCAGGTAGGGCATTTGCCTTGCGCGCGGCTGACCCGGGTTCGATTCCCAGCATCCCATATGGTCCCCTGAGCACCGCCAGGGGTGATTCCTGAGTGCAGAGCCAGGAGTAACCCCTGTGCATCGCTGGGTGTGATCCAAAAAGCAAAAAAAAAAAAAAAAAAAAAATATATATATATATATATCAAACTGGAGCGATAGTACAGCGGGTAGGGTGTTTGCCTTGCATGCGGCTGACCCGGGTTCAATTCCCTCATCCCTTTTGGAGAGCCCAGCAAGCTACCGAGAGTATCCCCGCCCACACAGGCAGGGCCTGGCAAGCTACCGTGGCATATTCAATATGCCAAAAACAGTAACAAGTCTCACAATGAGACATTACTGGTGCCTGCTCGAGCAAATTGATGAACAACGGGACCACAGTGCTACAAAATGTGATGACTTTTTTCATTTTGGTATCAAATAATTCCGGCTTCATAAAATTCATTGCAAAAATTCCTCCTTTGATATTTTCTGGAAGAGTTTGTGTAGAATTCATATTATTTCTTTCTTACATGTATGGTAGAATTTTCCAGTGACTCCATCTGGGCAGTTTTTCTTTACTGGAAGATTTTAAGCTTTGAATTCAATTTTCTTTAATACTGTCCCACAGGCATTAAAACTCTTCATTTGCAAAATCTCTTTTACTCTGAGATCTTCATATTGGAGAATTTCTATTGCTCTGTCTTCAAGTTCACTCCCTCATTCCTTTGTCATCTCCATTAAAATTTAAAATTTCATATAATTTCCACATGGGTTCTTTATTATAGCTTCTATTTCTTTGCTGAGAACATCTAACTTTCCATTCATTGCAAGGGTGTTTATTTCATTATGGATGCTTATAATACTTGCTGTAATGTCTTTGTCAGATTATTTCAACCTCTGGGTCATTTTAAATTTAATTTATTTTTCCTTTCCTTAAAGATGAATGAATGTTTCTTGTTCTTGTATGTTAAATTTTGGATTGTGCCCTGACTGTTTTGGATCTTTCTTCTTTTGCTTTTTGGGTCACACCTGACGATGCACAGGGGTTACTCCTGGCTTTGCACTCAGAATCACTCCTGGCAGTGCTCAGGGGACTATATGGGATGCTGGGAATTGAACCCGGGTCGGCCGCGTGCAAGGCAAATGCCCTAGCCGCTGTGCTATCGCTCCAGACCCAGGATCTTATGTTATGGAATTGAGTCCTATTAAAATCCTCTCAGTGGTGGGCTGGAGAGATAGTAAGGGGGCTTAGGCATTTTCCAGGAGTAAACCAGGAGCATATTCGGTGTAGCCTCCAAACCGATCAACCAAGCAAACAAAAAAATCCTCTTATGTCAATTATTATTATTATTATTTTTATTTTTAGCAATTAAAGCAATGGGCTTTAATTGGGCTCAGGTACAAATTCTGTCTCACCGTTTCTGGGAGGTGGTTCCATTCCCAGTTCATTCAGAGTCCCCTCAAACTCCCCTCCCTTTCTGTGGCTGTCACTGTAGACCAGGTTGATACACACACACACACACACACACACACACACACACACACACACACACACACACAAAAACCCCTGGTGTGGTGCTCAGTGTGGCATACACATTTTTAGCTGTGGCACTTGCACATGTTGCTGTGGTGTGACACTCACTCACTTCCTTGTGACCCGGGCCTTGTGGTAGCTTCAGGGATTGAACTCGTGGCCTCATACTGGAGGAGCCGGCACTTTTTGCCACTGAGCCACCCCTAGGCACCCGTTTTTAGAGTTTTTGCTATCCTGCTTGAATTTTTCCCTCTTGTGTGCCGTCCAGGAGGCAGTCTAGGCTGAAGTTTATGTTGTTCTTTAGTCCTCAGAGCCCTTGCTGGGCTGCTGCTGGAGCTGAGTTCTGCAACTTGGGGGAGAATCCTGGAATTCTGTTAGTCATGAATGCAGGGAATGGCTCCCTCACCCCATCGCCCGCCTGCAACTTCCCCAATACCCTCTGGCTGCTGGCAGCCCCCTTGGCTCTGACTCCTCTGTCTATAGAGAGATTTCGCCACAGGTTTCGCTGCCCTTGCCCACATGCTTCCCCAGGACTCAGCAGAGAATCAGCAAGAAAAGAGAGAAAAGGGAAATTCCCTTCCCAGCTGCACTTTATTACAACATTTTCTAGTTTCTATGTGTGTTTTTTTTTTTTTTCTTTTTGGGTCACACCTGGCGATGCACAGGGGTTACTCCTGGCTCTGCACTCAGGAATTACCCCTGGCCATGCTCAGGGGACCATATGGGATGCTGGGATTTGAACCCGGGTCGGCCGCGTGCAAGGCAAACGCCCTACCCGCTGTGCTATCTCTCCAGCCCCTCTATGTGTGTTTTTAAAATTTCATTTTCACTTAGGCACCGATTCACAATACTGCTAATATTGGGGTTTCAATACCACACCCTCCACCAGGGTATCTGTCTCTCCCCCGCTATTCACCCACCCTGGTAAGCTCAGCTCCTTAGACCAATTTTATCACAAACGGTCAAAGGCAGCAAGAGCCTGAGAACTGATCTAGTTTCTGTATTTGAAGCTCTGGCATCTGGGGCCCTAATGACCTGCTGACACCTTTTTGAGTGATCTGTTATGGCGGGGAGGTGGCAGGGGGGCACTCTTTCCTGGGTACAGTCATAGATAAATCAGCCCAGGGCGGGGCTCTGACCCCCAGCCCCCAACTCTTCTGGGTCACTGTGCTTTTGCTCTTATCACTCAGGTCCCTACATCCCAGAGTCTCCACCCCCCACCTCCAAATCACATAAATTAGTGACTCCTGGACTGCTCAGTCTCTCTCACGCCTCTCCTTAAACAGCAAGTGGAGGGAAGAGGACACTCTGATGGAGGGTGTGAAGCTGGAGTGTTTGGTTCATGAAACCCTACCAGGAACAGCTTTATAAACCATGGTGCCTTTTTTTTCCTTTTTTTTTTTTTTGCTTTTTGGGTCATACCCAGCAATGCACAGGGGTTACTCCTGGCTTGTGCACTCAGGAATTATTCCTGGTGGTCCTTGGGGGACCATATGGGATGCTGGGAATCGAGCCCGGGTAGGCCACATGCAAGGCAAACGCCCATGGTGCCTTTTAAAAAATGTTGCATCTTCTGTGCCAGCCTCCCCATTGCACCCCGCCTCTCTCCAGGGACCCCTGGTGCGGTGGCACATCTTCTCCTTAGGAGAACTATATGAACTATATAAACTATTCCTTGACAACTGTCTCCTGGTCTGTTGGCCTCACCTTACCTGAATAAAATGAGAAGCTACATTTAAAACCCTCCAGATTTAGGCTGGAGCGATAATACAGCACGGAGGGCACCTGCCTTGAATGTGGTTGACCTGGGTTTAAGCCCCAGCATCCCATATGGTTCCCAAGCATCGCCAAAAGTAATTCCTGAACATGGAGAACCAGGAGTAACCCCTAGGCACTGTGGGGTATGCTACCCCCCACTCAAGAAACCCCCGCCCCCAAACATCCACACGATTGTGCAGCATGCCCTGGTTTGATCCCTAGCACCTCATATAGTCCTCAGGAGTGAGTCCTGAGCACTGCTGCATGTGGGCCCCCAAACAAACAAACAAGCAAACCCAAAGCAGTGTTTTGATAGTAGCATTTGCCTTGCACCTGTGAGGACCTGAGTGTCATCTTGAACACTAGTAAATAAACGAAGAACTGAGAAACAAGCAGCTCTCGAGAGGCCATCACAGCCAGGTACGTCCCGGTCCTTCCCCTCAGGAAGACATAGTAGAGGAAGTAGGTTCTATTTTCTATACACTGGTAATGAGAACAAAAACATCTGCCAGGAAACGAGAGTAATAACATCTGCCAGGAAATGAGACTATCTGCCCTTCTTTTCCAACGAGCTTGTTGGGCAGATCAGTAAACATTTGAATGATTTTTGAAGCTATAGGATTACAAATTAACGTGAGAGATGAGGGCCGGGGAGACGATGCAGAGGTTATAGCACATACCTTGCACGCACTAACCCAGTTTATTTCTGTTGTAGTTTTTGTGTCACACCCAGTAGTGCTCAGGTGTTACTCGGGGAATCATCCACGGTCCTGGGGATCTAACCAACCCAGTGCATGCAAAGCAAGTGCCTTAACCCTGTACTGTTTCTCTGCCTAACCTGGACTTGACTCCTGGCACCACATAACCTCCTGAGCACCTCCAGGGGGAGTCCTGGAGACCCTGAAGGCCTTCAGGATTGTCTGTGGTGAGATTCTTCATACCTCAGAACCCAGCACCCCTTCATCCTTTTTTCTTTTTCCCCTCCTTTTTTTTGGTTTTTGGGTCACACCCAGAGATACTCAGGGGTTACTGAGTATCAGGCTCTACACTCCTATTCCCAGCAGCACTTAGGGGATCATATGGGATACCAGGGATCAAACTTGGGTCAGCTGTGTGTAAGACAAAAGTTCAAACCATTGTATTATCGCTCCAGCTCCAACCATGCATCCTGGGGCCCTAGCCCTATTAATGTTGATCAGGTACTGGCCCCTGGACTTCTTGGAGTAGTTCTTGGAAGGGCCCTCCCTGCAAACAAATCAAACAACCAAAGATGTGAGAGATTATGACTAAAACCAACTAAAGAGTGAGTGAAATCACTTCCTTCATCAGAAAGTTCCATTCATTTTTCCAGCCATGGGTTGGTTATCACAGAAGTCCCTGGCATTGGGCACAAAGGATACAAAGATGGCCAGGAGTATGATTTTCCGGTAGGAGGAAATTGTTAGTGACTGCCAGCAGCATTCAACATCACTGTTCACGTGCCATGATGATTCCATCTGGCTTGTTGCTCTCTCCATGATGGTGATTCACACTGGTTGCAGTATCAGTGTGTGTGTGTGGGGGGGGGCACCCTTTGTGGTTCCACTTGATGATATGAGGCGGTGTCAAGGATTGTTATGAGCAGAAGAAACCATTTTGTGAAAGTTCATTTTGTATGGGATAAGTTAGATAGTAAATTGCTTCCGAGGCCACCAATAACCAGATACAGACCCTGGCCCTGAAACATCTGGTTATCAACACTGAACGGATGCTTCCCACCTTGAACTCTGACTGATCAATTTGATTATTGACACTCCAAACAATGGACCCTAAATGACAGGCTTCTGATAATCCCTGTTAGCCCCTGTCAGACTCAGACATAACCTCTGGGTGTCCTCCTTGTCTCCAACATACTTGGGACCCTGTGTGAACCCACATATCTTCGCTTTGTCCCCAGCGTGCCTGAGACTGGGATGGACTCTGTCCAATTTGTCTCTCACTGGCTAAGGGATGGCACTGCCAATGACCCCCGTTCCTCCGTCAACATCATGTCAGATGGACCAGATGACCCTGAGCTGAGACTGTGGAGCTCACCAGACGCCTAAGACACATCACGTTAAGAGCTCCTGGGCTGTGACTTCAGTCAGCTGGAGGTGAGGATATGATTTGGAATTTGTGTTTGTTATATGAACATGCTTAGTTGGATTAGCTTACTCGCATGTATGATTTTAGTCTTGGTATTGATTATGTGAATTGTTACTCAACAAATCAGAAGCATTTAAGCATATCCAACTCCATTGCCTCTATCACATTCTTGACAAGACCCAAACTCAGACACATTCGAGGCAAGTTCTCTACCACTGAACTGCACCCCCAAACCCTAATTGTGGGCTTTCTTCATCTGGTACCCATATGTCTCATTTCATCTCCCTCGCGTCCTCCCATGATCTATATTGAGAATGGCCGTGTAAGATTGCTTAGTATTCCCAGGGCCAGTTCCATTCTTTGGGCCCTTATAATTCCCTGTCTGTCCAGAGTCCACTTACTTGATAATTAAACAAAATATGCACTGGGCTTCTGCCCTGTGCTAGACACTATGCTGTGTGTTAGGCGATGAGTGAGATATCTTTTATATCCTCAAAGATCTTAGCCTAGGAGGAGAGACACCTTTTTTCTCTTCACCAGAGAAACTTTTTTGTCAAGGTCCTGAGGGAATCTTTGCTGTCCAGGTAGCTGTCTCTTATCTCATTTCTTCAGCATGTATCTTTTTATTATTATTATTATTTTATTTTTATTTTTATTAGTGAATCACCATGATTCACAGTTACAGATTCACACATTTTCGTGTTTGTGTTTCTGTCATACAATGTTTGAGAACCCATCCCTCCACCAGTGCCCATTCTCCACCACCGATGATCCCAGTATCCCTCCCACCTCCCCATCCCATCCACCCCCACCCCACTCCACCTCTGTGGCAGGGCATTCCCTTTAGTTCTCTCTCTCCTTTTATGTGTTGTGGTTTGCAATAGGGGTATTGAGTGGCCATCGTGTTCGATCTATAGTCTACTGTCAGCATGCATCTCCCTTCCCGAGTAGACCCTCCAACCACACTTTACTTGGTGTTCCTTCTCTATCTGATCTGCCTTTCCCCCAGCATGTGAGGCAGTTTCCAAGCCATGGAGCCAACCTCCTGGTACTTATTTCTACTGTTCTTGGGTGTTAGTCTCCTATTCTGTTATTCTATATTCCATAGATGAGCACAATCTTTCTATGTCTGTCTTTTTCTGACTTATTTCACTTAGCATGTTACTTTCCATGTTGATTCACTTATATGCAAAGTTCATGACTTCATCTTTTCTAATAGCTGCATAGTAACCCATTGTATAGATGTACCAGAGTTTCTTTAATCAGTCATCTGTTCTCGGGCACTTGGGTTTTTTCCAGATTCTGGCTATTGTAAACAGTGCTGCGATGAACATGTAAGTGCAGATGTCATTTAGACTATACTTTTTTGCTTCTCCGGGATATATTCCAGAAGTGGTATTGCTGGGTCAAATGGGAGCTCAATCTCTAATTTCTTGAGAATCGTCCATATTGTTTTCCAAAAGGGCTGAACCAGTCGGCATTCCCACCAGCCGTGTAGGAAGGTCCCTTTCTCCCCACATCCACGCCAACAGTGGTTGCTTTTGTTCTTTTGGATGTGTGCCAGTCTCTGTGGTGTGAGGTGGTATCTCATAGTTGTTTTGATCTGCATCTCCCTGATGATTAGTGATGAAGAGCATTTTTTCATGTGTCTTTTGGCCATTCGTATCTCTTCTTTGAGAAAGTTTCCGTTCATTTATTCGCCCCATTTTCTGATGGGGTTGAATGTTTTCTTCTTGCAGAGTTCAACCAGTGCCTTATATACCCTTGATATCAACCCCTTATCAGATGGGTATTGGGTGAATATCCTTTCCCATTCTGTAGATTGCCTTTGTATTCTGGTCACTGTATCTTTTGCAGTGAAAAAGTCTTCTTAATTTAATATAGTCCCATTTGTTTATCTCTGTTTCCATTTAGTTGATCAGTTGTGTGTCATCTTTGAAGATACCTTTAGCTTCAATATCGTGGAGGGTTTTACCGACAGTGTCTTCAATGTACCTTATGGCTTCTGGTCTGATGTTGAGGTCTTTAATCCATTTTGATCTGACTTTTGTGCATGATGTCAGGTTGAGGTCTAAGCCCATTCTTTTGCATGTGGTTGTCCAGTTATGCCAGCACCATTTGTTAAAGAGGCTTTCCTTGCTCCACTTCACATTTCTTGCTCCCTTATCAAAGATTAGATGATGATACATTTGGGGTTGTGTGTAGGGATATTTCACCCTGTTCCCATTGGTCTGCGGCTCTGCCTTTGTTCCAGTACCATGCTGTTTTAATTGTTACCGCTTTATAGTAAAGTTTAAGGTTGGTTCAGCGTGTATCTTATAATGACTTTGTAACCTCTTCATTTTCTCTACTTAAAATAGTTGTGTGTCGGGGCCGGAGCGATAGCACAGCGGGTAGAGCATTTGCCTTGCACGCGGCCGACACAGGTTCGATCCCCGGCATCCCATATGGTCCCCCAAGCACTGCCAGGAGCAATTCCTGAGTGCAAAGCCAGGAGTAACACCTGTGCATTGCTGGGTGTGACCCAAAAAGCAAAAAAAAAAAAAAAAGTTGTGTCGCTGGAGAGACAGCACAAGGGCTAAGGTGCTTGCTTTGCATTCGACCAGCCCATTTCTTTCTTTTTGTTTGCGTTTTTAGGCCACAGCTGGCGGTGCTCAGGGATGGGCTTGGAGGACCCTATGGGACCCTATGGTGTTCGGGGGATCGAACCCAGGTCAGCTGTGTGCAAGACAAGTTCCCTGTCTGCTGTGCTGTTTCTCTGGCCCCAAGGCCAGCTCTGTTTCTCTCCTGGGACCAAGTGGTCCCCTGAGCCAGGAATGAGCCCTGAGAGAATCAGGAGTAATCCCTGAATACTGTCAATATGGACCAAAAATCAAAATCAAAGTAAAATAGAATAAAATAGAACAAATGGTTTATAAGTTTCTATGCAGGGATCCTGTTTTACCCATTCTGCATTCCTAGAGCAATTAGCGCAATGCTTTGCATCAAATAGCTCTCTACAACAGTCAACTGAATCAGAAGAAATAGAATTCTAACCCAAATCCTCCTGACCTGAGGCACACAATCAAGACAGACATCAAACCTAAACAAGTAAGTGTGACTTTTTTAAAATTTTATTCTACTTTGAAGAGACTTATTTTCATGCTTGCATTTTTAAAAATCATAAACACCCTCAATTTTCAGTCTAGAGTAATTTTCTTTTTTTAAAAATTTTTTTAAATTTTATTGAATCACCATGAGATAGTTACAAGCTTTCATGTTTGGGTTACAATCTGACAATAATCAGACACCCATCCCTCCACCATTCCCCACCACCAATATCCCGGGTATACCCCCCTTTTCCCACCCTCCCCCTGCCTCTATGGAAGACAGTATTCCCCATATTCTCTCTCTACTTTTGGGCATTATAGCTTGCAACATAGACACTGAGAGGTCATTATGTTTGATCCATTATCTACTTTCGGCATGCATCTCCCATCCCAACTGGTTCCTCCAGCCATCATTTTCTTAGTGATCCCTTCTCTATTCCATCTGCCTTCTCCCCTCTGCTCATGAAACAGTCTTCCAGCTATGGGGCAATTCCCCTGGCCATTGTACCTACTGTCCTTGGGTATCAGCCTCATGTGATGTTATTTTATACTCCACAAATGAGTGCAGTCCCTCTATGTCTGTCCCTCTCTTTTTGACTTATTACAAGTGAATGTGAATTAAAAGATGAGGGAATACAAGAAACCAGGCCACTCCTGGGGAGGAGGCTTGTAGGGAGTTGCTTGTTTACATTTATTCTAGACTTGTTTATTTTTTGTGTAAACTACATTAAGACTCTGATAGGTCACTGAGGACAGACATATGCCAAATATCTAAAGTCATCCCCGGAAGAAGAATGAAACTTCTTGGATCATCATAGTAGCACAAACTCCAGTTGTCAAGCTTTAAGAACTAGAACTAGAGAAATAGTAGGGGTACAGTGCTTACCTTGCATGTGGCTGACCCGGGTTCAATATCTGGCACCCCATATGGCTCCCTGAATCTTGCCGGGAGTGATTCACGAACGCAGAGTCAGGAGTAAACCCTGAGCACAGTCAGGTGTGGTCCAAAGACAAAAACAAAAACAGAAAAAGACTTTAGAGCTGAGAAATCTAAGGCCAGAGAGATAGGACAGTGGATAGGGCACTTGTCTTGCATGCTGCTGACCCAGGTTCAATCCCCGGCACCCTACCCGGTACCCTGAGCCTTGCCAGGAGTGATCCCCTTATACAGAGACAGGAGTAAACCCCAAGTATGCTGGGTGTGGTCCAAATAAAACAAACAAATGAAGGAAAATAACAGAATTCTAGTTAGCAGGAGTTATCTACTTCCTTTCAGACGGGACACTGGCCTGTGAACAAACATATATAGGCATAAACAAAGACAGACAGGCCCTCTGCTCCTCACCTACAGTGAACTTTCTCCTAGAAGGTCAGTGATGCATTCCGCCGTTTTCCCGACTCTCCTGCTGCTGAGGTGGAATGAGCTTGCGGAGAATGCCCACAGGCAACCCGGGTCCCTCTGTCCCCCATGCACCCGCCTCCTCTCACAGCAGCCACAAAGCGCTGCAGTGACCGCTGGGGCAAAAGTCACAAGTCCAGGGTCTAGTGTCGGTTCTTGAACCAGCTAAGTGTTGACACCTGGGCAAGAAGCGTAATGTTTTTCAGTTTCCGTTTAACCACCTGAATAAGGCACTACCAGCTGACTTTGTAGTTCCTCATTTTTACCTTTTTCTCTGTTTGGGATGAGGCTCCCAAACTGTGCTCAGGAAACCCAAGACCACTCCAGAGATATTTGGCCTGGCTGTATGGGCCCACCATTCGGTGGTGGTAGAGCTGGTGATTCTGAACTGAAGGCCACTCAGACCACCCCCTACTTTGTGTTTTGGTGGCCGGGGGGAAGCACACAGTGATGGGGCTTAACACATGCTAGCCCTTTGAGCTATCTCACTGACCTTACTTAATTTATTTTTTTTTATTTTTCATTTTTTGCGTTTTGGGTCACACCTGGCGATGTACAGGGGTTACTCCTGGCTTTGCACTCAGGAATTACTCCTGGTGGTGCTGAGGGGACCATATGGGATACTGGGAATCGAACCCGGGTCAGCCGTGTGCAAGGTAAATGCCCTACCCACTGTGCTATCGCTCCAGCCCCACACTCACCCTTTTAAGCTGCCGCTGGGTCTCCTGTTTTTATTCATAGGATATCTGTAAACAATATTCCCCCCTTTTCCTTTCCATTGTTATCGTTTCGATGAGTGAGGGTTGCACACTTGGTCTTTGTTTGTGGGGTTCACAGGACCTGGACACACTTTATGGTGATCACATGTTGTGGAGGCCACACACTTGCGAAGCTGCATACTTTGTGGAGACCACACTCTATGGAACTTGCGCACTTATGAACAGCAGAATGATTTGATATTTATATACACTGTCAAAAGATAGCCATGATAAGTCTTGTTAGTAATCGTCACCACATATGGCGATACATATTTTTCTTATGATAAGAATGTTGGTCTGTACCTTTGTGTGGTGCTTCAAGGCTGTGGCATGTCTGGGGTCAAATCTAGGGCTTCAGACTTGCAGGAATGTGCTCTATGGCTTGACCTATCTCCCATTCCTTGATGAGAATTTTTAAGAACTTCCTTCTTTCTTAGCAAATTTTGAAAAGACAACACGGTATTACTACATATAGTCTGTGTGTTGTACAGTATCTCCCTGTTACTTATTTAGTGTTTGGGCAACACCCAGAGGTGCTCAGGACTTACTCCTAAATCTGCAATCAGGGGTCACTCCTGCTGGCAGTGCTTGGGGGTACCAGGGAGGGAATGCGGGTTAGCCATATGCAAGGAAAGGGCCTTCTCTGTTGTACTATCTCTCAGTTATTTGATAACTGAAGTTTTTTTTTTTTTCTTTTTGGGTCACACCCGGTGATGCACAGGGTTACTCCTGGCTCTGCTCTCAGGAATTACTCCTGGCGGTGCTCAGGGGACCATATGGGATGCTGGAATTTGAACCTGGGTCGGCCACTGCAAGGCAAACGCCCTACCCGCTGTGCTATCACTCTAGCCCCCTGATAACTGAAGTTCGTAGCTTGTCCAGCTTTACTCATTTCATCTACCGTCCACACCCAAACTGACTCTGTACATACACATCTAATTTTTATTATGGATTCCACTTATCAGTGAGATATATTGCGTTTGTATTTGCCTAATATCACTTAGCATAATGCCCTCAGGGCCCACCTACATCACAGAAGACAATGTTTTCTTGTTTTCAATGACTGAGCATTATTTCAGTGAATAGAAACACTTTTTATTTTATTTGGGGTGCCGGAGATTGAACCCAAGACTTCTCACCTGCAAAGCACTTGTTCTGTTACTGAGTTATATCCCTGGCCTTAAGACATCCCCCTTTCCATTTATCTGACTGTTATTCCCCTTATCCTACTTATCTACTGTTTCTTTGGCTACTGTGAATAATGCTATAGTCAGCAAGAGAGTGCAGATATCACTTTGAGTACTTCTATTTTTAATTTTTTTTTTCAGGAACCCCCGTATTATTTTACATAGGGGCATTTACCTTCTCAGGAACCGTCTGCTTTCCTCCTTGTCTTTGCCAACACTTGTCAGCTTTTGTTTATTTGGATGAAAGCCATCCGAATGAGTGTGAGCTAATATCTCATTGTGGTTTTCGTTTGCTTTTCTCAAGAATAAAGATAGTAAACACCTTTTCATGTACCTGTTGGTTATCTAGAAGCCTTATTTAGAAAAATGATTATTCAGATCCTCTGGCCATTTTTTTTTCCTCTGCCCATTTTTTTTATAAAATGTTTTGTGTGACTTATTGGTTATATATTGGATACTAACCTCTATCAGATATATAATTTGAAGGATTTTCTCTATTCAGTAGATTGCTTTTCATTTAGTTGGTGGTTTCCTTTGCTACAATGAAGCTTTTTAGTTTGATATAATCCTACTTGTTTACATTTTTTCTTTTTACTTTTTTAAATATTTCCTTAGTAGTTGATCTAGGGGTTAAAATATAAATTTTAATCTATCAGCATATACTTCAGACTGATTTAAAAAATTTTCATTGATGTATTCATTTTGGTTTTTCCAATTTATTGATTTTTTGATATTGCTATTTGATTGCTGTTTATTTTGGTTTGGGAGCCACATTTGGTGGTGCTCGGGGACTCTGAGCTTGGTACTTATGGGACCACAGCATGCCAAATATTGAACCCAGCCTTCTGCAAGCAAGTAATACATGCACTTAGCCCTTCAAGTTATCTCTTTAGCCTGCTTTTAAAATAAAAATATTGACTCTACTTGTGTATATAGCCTGTGGTTTATAAATTGCTTTCATAGCCATTGTCTTACTTCTTGCGCCAGCAGTATGAATTAAGGTAGGCCGTGTATTTCTAGTCTCATTTTACAGATGCAGAAGCAGAATCAGGGAAATAAAGTCGTTGTTCAGTCACACCACTGGAGAATGGAACTACTGTTTGGGTCATATGTATCTGTTCAATGATTAGTTCCTTTCTTCAAGTGTATTTGTTGAATCTCACAATTGAACTTAGCATGACAAGGAAAATGCCCTGGAAATTCCTAGAACATTGATTGATTGCAATTCTATTGAGCCTGTCCTTTGTAGCAGTCCTGAACCAGGTGGTTTTCACCTTTTGGAATGCTCATACTCCAGAGGGCAGAAACAATTGCAATACAAAGTGATAACGTGCAGTTGCTTTGAGAAAGCAAAGTGATGTGGAGGAACAGAAGGTCTATCTGAAGGGGGAGAAGGTACTATAGACCCCACCTTCAACTATGGGTCTAAGATTATGGGGTTGTGTAGCTGACTGTGGGGACTGATAAACATCTTAAAATTTTGTTTCAAAATAACTTTCTTGGGAGAGAGAAAAGAGAGAAATGAAAAGCTCCTGCCATAGAGGCAGGCTGATGGCAGGGAAACTGGGGACACTGGTGCTGGGAAATGTCACTGGTGAAGGGATGGGTGTTGGAACACAATATGACTGAAACTTAATCATGAACACGTTTGTAAGGGTCTGTCTCACAGTGATTCACTAACTTTTTTTTTTTTTAATATTGGGACTGGGAGGTAGTACAGTGGTTAGGGTGCATGCCTCCCATGCAGCACACGTGGGATCAGTCCCCAGCGCCACATTGCTGTCACCTCAATCTCACTTCCAAAGCTCCCAGAACTTTGAGAAATTAAAACTTGAGGAAAGAGAGGTAAGTGTGAGACGATAGAGCTTCAGTAACATTATACAAGAGTTTGGATTTTCTTTCTTTCTTTCTTTCTTTCTTTCTTTCTTTCTTTCTTTCTTTCTTTCTTTCTTTCTTTCTTTCTTTCTTTCTTTCTTTCTTTCTTTCTTTCTTTCTTTCTTTCTTTCTTTCTTTCTTTCTTTCTTTCTTTCTTTCTTTCTTTCTTTCTTTCTTCTTCTTTTTTTTTTGCGTTTTGGGTCACACCCGGCAATGCGCAGGGGTTATTCCTGGCTCATGCACTCAGGAATTACTCCTGGCGGTGCTCAGGGGACCAAACGGGATGCTGGGAATCGAACCTGGGTCGGCCGCATGCAAGGCAAATGCCCTACCCGCTGTGCTATTGCTCCAGCCTCAAGAGTTTGGATTTTCTTTCTCATTGTTTTTCAGTGGTGGGGACCACACACAGGGCCAAGCGAGTGCCCGTCTGCTAAGCTATATCCCCAGTATAAGATGATATTTTGACTATGGACATAGTGAAAGAACTAAAAATTCCTGGACAGAAGCTTTATAAAGAGAGTTCTAATGACCCTGACACTTCCTTGGTTTCCTCTTCTCACTGAGTACGTTTCTTAATCTAAAATAAAAATTTCCATTTTACACAAGAATGTATACCTTGAGAGTAGAAGGGAATGTGCCTGCCACAGAGGCAGGGTGGGAAGGGGTGGGGCCAGCGGGAGGGATACTGGGATCATTGGTGGTGGAGAATGGGCACTGCTGGAGGGATGGGTACTCGATCATTGTACGACTGAAAAGTAATCACAAAAGTTTGTAAGTCTGTAATTGTATCTCATAATGATTCATTAAAAAATAAAAAATTTAAAAATTAACAAAAAAAGAATGTACACCTCAGGGAGGATAAAGGATAAATACAGGATAAAGATGGAAAACAAAACAAAACAAAACAAAATCATTTGGCTACTGTAGGCAGCTCAACAGTAAGCCACAACAGAGCAACTTTATTTGTATATTTATTCCAGCTATTGGTATACCCTGCATTATATTATTTGTATTCTTTTGTTGGTTGGTTGGTTGGTTGATATACTGGTTTGGGAACCACACCTCAGGGACTACCTGGCTTGGTGCTCAGTGCTCACAGCCCGCAGTGCTCAGGGGATCATGTGGTGCCAGCCATTTAATCCTGAATGCATTCCATGCACTCTCAGATATCTCCCTCGCCTATTTGTATCTGCTTTATCTTTCCAAGTAAATAATAATCTCCTTCTCTTTAAGAAAGAATCCTGTTCTTAATGACTTTGTATCTTCCAAACTAGATGACATTCGGTGTTGTTTATGCAAGCCATTGACAAATGTTTGCAGAATGAGTAAATAAATGATGATGATGAGATAGAATGTTTAGGGGTTTATTTTTGGTTTTTGGTTTTCCCAGTATCTGCAAACTTTTCCTCTGAATCTCAGTGGGAGACAAGGTTTCATCATTCATAAGGGAAGCCAAAGATACCTCAAGTTTTCCTTTTTTTCTCCACTTGGAACTAACACAAAGGCAACAAGAATCTTGGCTTAATCATTTGGATGCTGCCTCCAGGATTTTAAATCTTGGGCTAATTGTATCAGGCACAGAGCAGGAATCACTGAAGATGGCATCACACAGGGGGATGGAGGTTGTGGTTCCACCTGGACTATCCTTGTAACTTTGGCTGAGATGCTTGGTTATATTTTCTGAGCCCGATTAGCTGTTTCCATCAACTCTGAGGATTACACGAGAAGCTCCCATTCTATTATTTATTTCCCCCTTCAGACAGAAAAAATTGTTTTTATGTTTTTCAAGGGCTGTTCCTGGTTTGATGCTTGAGAGTTGCTCCTAGCAGTGCTTGCTCCCCTCCCTCTCGCCTCCCTCCCCTGGGTGCTATACTCCAGACCCTCTCCTCAAGTTATATCTCTGGCTCAGAATTGTTTTCATTGTTCACCACTTTGAATCTTGACATACATCTAGGATAAAAATTTGGAGAGGAGAAAGCAGGGGTTCTATTTTATTCTTTGCAAACTTCTGTGCTGCTACTATTGTCATATTACTTCTATTGTTAGCAAAATAGACTTTTAGGGGCCAGAGATATGGTATAGTGAGTAGGGCATTAGCCCTGCAGGCAGCCAACCCAGATTCAATCCCATCATCCCAGTTGGTCCCCTAGCCTGCCAGGAGTGATTCCTGAGTGCAGAGCCAGGACTAGGCTCTGAGCACTGCCAGGGGTGACCCTCGAACAAACAAACAATGTTTTTAGGGCCAGAAAGAGAATTCCTACAAATGCTTTGCATGCAGGAGGTCTGGGTTTGATTCCTGATACATCACTACAGTGATGCATGTGGCCCCCTCTGGCATCACTGTAGTGACCCTGAACTGTAGTGAGCACCGACCTAGAAGTAGCCTCTGAGCATTGCTTGGTGTGATCCCAAAACCAAAAAAGCCCTCTGGGGTGGGGTACAACTGGCAGTGTTCAGGGCTTACTCCTGGCTCTGTGCTCAGGGACCACTCCTGGTGTGTTTGAGGGGGACCATATGTGTTGCTAGGGATCAAACCTGGGCCAGTCATTTGCAAGGCAAGTTACTTCACCCCTCTACTATCTCTCTGGCTCCAAAAATGCTTTCTTTTTTTTTTTTTTTTGCTTTTTGGGTTACTCCTGGCTTTGCACTCAGGAATTACTCCTGGCAGTGCTTGGGGGACCATATGGGATGCCGGGGATTGAACCCAGGTCAGCCGCGTGCAAGGCAAACACCCTACTCGCTGTGCTATTGCTCCGGCCCCCAAAAAATGTTTTCTAAAGCATAGCTGAATGAAGAAAATTGGCTAAAAAATGAAATTTGCGAATAAGAATGGGGCTAGATTGTACCAGGCTTTGAATACTGTTTTGAGGATTCTCAATTGAATGCAACAAGCATAGGAAATTTGAAATTCAGAACAATGCCATGAAAAGGTCTGAGTTGGGTTTTTTGTTTGTTCTTATAGTCATATAGAGGACACTAGAAATCAGAGAAATTCGAGACCAGGCAAACAATTAGTAGCTGGTGATTGCAATAGCACAGATGAGAGATTGAGAAAATGTCTTGGTTCTGGAGACAAAGAGAGTCCATCACGGTTGAGTATTCTGGAAGCAGAAATGGAGAGTTTGCAAGTCACCTCCTCCTCCTTGGGATGAGCAGAAGTGGAACCACACCCACGGTGCCCCAGCCAAGCTGGCAGGCAAGTGGGGAGAGGAAACTGAGATCAGAAGGGCTCAACTTTGGTTCCCCTGCTTTGCTGGTCCCCAGTGCCCAGATAAGGAGAGCCCCAAGATGGGTGGGACTCTGGGAAGGACTGTTTTTATTTTGCAGGTGCAAAGATCCTCTAGGAATTGAAGCTAGAGGTTATCTACTGGCCATCTTCCCTGTGTAGGCGAGCAGCAAGTTTTCCCTGGACAGGACAACAGGGAAGCACAAATCGGTGCCTAGCTCAGCTTACCACAGAGAAAGGGGAAGAATGCTGCTGCTGCAAACAAATGCAGTGCGGGTGGGAAGGCTTCTGTGGAGTCCGCATTTTCCAGGGGCGGGGGGTGAACAGCAAGTAAAAAAAGGTTAGCACAGGTCTCTAAACCAATGGGCTTTGATGATAGCCTATTTAGTGGACAATAGATGAAGCTTGGGTGATACGTAAGTGTAGGATAACATTGGTTTGTCCCTCCTCCCTTGCCACAAGGAGTTTAGGTTTAAGTGCTCTGGAGACACTCCAATTCCTTTGTTTATCTGTAAACTCTTCTCTGTATCCTCCTTCCCAACCAGTTAATCACCTTTTCCTAATCAGATTCTGTTATCTTGTAAGATTAGGTCCTTTTAAGGACTCTGAACTTGTATTATAAGTTAGTGTCTTTTGCATAGTTTACCTTAAAGCAATGTCCTTTCTGTATGGACACAAGGAGACAGTTAATATTGTGTTTATAACTTGGGAGTTGATTGAGCCCAATAATATTTACTCCTGAGCATCTGCTTTCTCAACTCAGTTGCCCTTAGTTCCTAGCACCCCAAGAGCAGGGTCCCGACGAGGGACGAAATGGACCCACGGCAAGCTGTGAGCTACCCTGGCATCGAAATGGGCCAGGCCAAAGTGCCACAATACTCAACTATAAGTTGAGGGCATGATCATGACAATGCTGTCATGATCCAAAGGTAACGACAAGACTAGGACCCTGCTGGGGTTAGGAAGATTAACCTGGCCTGAGGACTGTGGTCTGGAATGTATTGTAAGATGTCCTCAGGAAGAACCAAACTTTATATCTCTTACTGTGCTCATAGAGAATGACATTGCTAGAAATATTAGAAGTAGATTTACTATAACTATTTAAGCAGATTACTAGCTCACACCCTGACACACCCTTGTTTGGAATCACACCCTTGAGTGGATCTCCTTGGATGAGATTTCCTTAGATGAGATTTTGTTAACCTCCTCAAGAAATGGTCTTACCCTTCTTTGTTGATTTGTTGATGTTAAACCCACCTTTGTGCTACTGCCCTATGTAATTTGCTATAAAAACTGAGACTGTGGGGCAGAGAGGGATATAGAAGAAGATCGAGAGAGATCGAGGGCCAGGAGAGAAGGAGAGAGAGGATGAAATAAACTGATCAAGCAACTAGTTTGGCGTTCATCCTTCCCTCGCCTGCCCTTGACCAACAGCCACACACAGCGGTTCCAGAGCACCGAACACGAGCAGTGAGACAGACCCGCCCAGAGAGCCCAAGAATGCAGCGAATGCACATGCCCTTCGGCAAGCCTTAGTTTTTTACACGTAAGGAATTTAGTTTTGGACATGTTTCTAAAATGTCTACAAAATAGTAAGGTAAAGATGACTTGTAAGAATCAATGCAAGAAGATGATGGGAAAGTGTAATGGTGGTGGGATTGGTGTTGAAATATTGAATGTATTCAATTAGTGTGAATAACTTTATGATATTAAAATTAAAAAATTAAAATAAAACAAGACAAAAAGATCCATGCAAGGGCACCGGAGAGGTAATATAGGAGAGTACAGAACTTAAGGTGCTTGCCTCGTCTGTGGCTGACCTGTTTGATCTCCAGTACCACATATGGTCCTTTAAGCACCTTTAGGGGCGAATCCTAAGCACAGAGCCAGGAGTAAGCCCTGAACACAGCAAGCCATGGCACAACATAAAAAAATAAATGCAAGTGGGTGGTCAGCAGTAAATTCTTATATGTACTAATACATATTATCATATTATACCATATTATGAATGCTTGGGTTTTAGGTCACACCCAGCAGTGCTTAGGTCAGGGCCTACTCCTGGCATTGTGTTCAGGGGTCATTCCAGGCAATGCTCAGGGACAAAGATCATGCTGGAAATGGAACTAGGGTCAGTCTTGTGCAAGTCTAGAACCTTTTCTCTTGACTTAGCTCTCCAGTACCTATATTATCTGATTTATTCACAATGCCTTTTTGAGGTAAGAAAAGTTTCTTATACACTTTTTGTGTATTTTCTTATATCATTGGTTTATAAAAAACTGAAACTTGAAGAAATTAAATGACTAGTTCAAAGAAGTCAGACTTGAATGTGTCTGACAACAAGGCCGATAAATTTTTTTTCTTTTTGGGTCACACCCGATGATGCACAGGGGTCACTCCTGGCTCTGCACTCAGGAACTACCCCTGGCGGTGCTCAGGGGACCATATGGGATGCTGGGAATCGAACCCAGGTCGGCCGTGTGCAAGACAAACACCCTACCCACTGTGCTATCGCTCCAGCCCCCAAGGTGGATAATCTTAAAGATGAAATTAGATTGTGTCTCTGGGAATCTGCCACAGAGAGATGCTATTTTAAGACACAGAAGTGAGCAGGTTATCCAGAAAGACCTCAGTTGAAAGGGATCCCCCTAAAATGGAATTCAGGTGCCCCATAGTACAGCGGGTAGGGTAGGGTGATTGCTTTGCAGGCGGCCAAGCAGGGTTTGATCCCAGGCATCCCATATAGTCCTCTGAGCACTACAGGTGTGATCCCTGAGCACAGAGCCAGGAGAAAGCCCTGAGCACTGCTGGTGTGGCCCAAAAACAAAAACAAAAAAATTTGGGGGGGCTGGATTGATAGCATAGCGGGTAGGGCGTTTGCCTTGCACGCGGCCGACCCGGGTCCAATTCCCAGCATCCCATATGGTCCCCTGAGCACCGCCAGGAGTAATTCCTGAGTGCAGAGCCAGGAATAACCCCTGTGCATCATCACCAGGTGTGACCCAAAAAGAAAAAAAAATTTTTAATTAACTTAAAGGAAGTCAACATTTCCAAGGTGAACTCAGCAAAATGGGTTGAACAAAGGAATTGTCTGAGAGGCCAGTTTCTATAAATTAGAAGTATCATATCTCAGATATAAGGGTTAACCATCTGAAATAGTAGGCTGGAGAGATTGCTCAGAGGAGTGGGGCACATGCATTACATGCAAGAGTCCTGGGTTCCATCACTGGCACCACATGGTCCCCTGAGTACTTCCAGGAACAACCACCAAGCACCAAGCTGGGCGTATTCCTTAAGCACTGCCAGGTATAGCCTCTGGATTGAAAAATAAATGAGAAGGGCTAGAGAGATAGTACAGCAGGTAGGGAGTTTGCCTTGACAACATAGCCAACCCAGGTTCAATCCCTGGCATTCCATATGGTCCCTCGAGCACAACCAGAAGTAATTCCTGCAGAGCCAAGAGTAACCCCTGAGAATCACTGGGTGTGATCCAACCCCCGTCACCCCCACCCCCCAAAAAATAAATAGTGCGTAATGTGAAATGTTGTAGATATCGGGAAGGATGCAGGTCTCCTAATTAGAGGTCACTGATGATCTTAGAATGGTTTATAGAGGTCAGACTTCAGTGGGTGGAAGTGTGAGTTGAGATGAGGAAGGGGAAACAAATAAAGGCTGCCTTTCTGGAAGTAAGTAGAGGAAATCATAATGCTTTACAATCAAAATGCAAGGAATTTATTAGTTTTATGCATAAGTTGGATAATTGTTAACTCCTTGCTCCCACATTGCTTGGAATTTACACTCCCACCATTTTTCTGTTTCTTTCTACTTGCATTAGACCAGGGTCCCTCTTGCATCTGACTCACCTCGCAACACTGAGCATGATTTCTCTTGGTCGTGGATGGTTTGTTTGGTCTGGTTCTATTTTCTGAATCCCTCAGGTGATTCTTTTTTTAGTTGGATGATAGGCCACAGACACACCAGCCCTCACCCTCACTCCATTCTCTTTCAGGCATAGATTAGCATTGCCTTCTTGGACCCATTCTGCACAGCATGCAGTTCTGATGCGCTTAGCAAGTACTCTGTCTCCCTAGCGTCTTTGCCTCCCCTTGCCCAAGCTCCGGGTGGGCAGATCTGGGAGAGGAAAGGTACTGCCGCTCCAAGCCTTCTGGGCTGTCATGTCCCCGTAGGGGAATCTGGTTCTGCAGTCAGCTGAAACCCTCCCATGTCAGCCTCCCTCAGTTCAGCCTTATGACAGAGGGGGCTGGAGAGTCCCTAACACCGCCGCCGTCCACCTGTGCACAGGAAGATGCCAACAGCCACACCAGCAATGATGAAGCAACCCATCAGGACGCCCAGGACCAGCGAAGTGTAGGAGCGGCCTTTTTGGCTGCCTGCAGAAAATGAAGAACCAATGTCTTTGACTTGATGATTCCCCCTCCCCCCAACCCTTCCCCAGGATTTTTGCCCCCAAAGAAGGTAGCAAGTGACTTAACATCATCAAGCTACTTAAGCTGTGTGTGATCTGACTCAAACCTCCAGCCCTGGGCCCCTCTTGCTGGAGGCATCGCCCGCCCGGCTGCAAGCCCTCCCTACCTGTCCCATCATCCTTCACGCTGCTGTGTTCCTGCACATACTGCACACACGTGTCCTGCAGGAACTCCTGCAGCTCAAACCGAGTCCGGTTGTAGGCGTTGAGCTGCTGCAGGGTGTAGCTGGCCACGTTGGAGGTCTTGCCGGACCCTGCCACCCACAGGGCTGTCTTGGGCTGGAAGCTCACGAAGGCGCTCCCATTCACGGTCACATCAAAGAAGGCGCTGGCTTTGGAACCCTCCGTCGGCAGCTCACAGCCCAGGGAGCAGCGAACAGTCATGGGAACTGTGGGCAGGACTTAGGGTCAGGGGCGTGTGGACAAGGGAATTGGGTGCGAAGGAAGCCCTCGAGGGGCATGTGGGGTGGGGGGTGTCTTGGGGCTCTGTGAAGAGAGACCAGGGGCTTGAAAGAAGGTGGAGGGGTGTGTGTGTGTGTGTGTGTGTGTGTGTGTGTGTGTGTGTGTGTGTGTCTAGAATATGAAAGAAAGGAGTTGGAGGTTAGGGGAAGAAATTGAGAGCTTTGAATGTTTTTCAGTTTTTATTTAGTTTTTGTTTGGGGGCCATGCCTGGTGTGCTCAGAGGTGACTCCTGGCTCTGGGCTCAGAGATCACTCCTGGTGGCCTCCGGTACCATATGAGGTGCTGGGGATGGAACCTGTGTCAGACGCCTGCAGGTTAAGTGCCCTACCTGCTATATACTGTTGTTCCCACCCGCGTGGATCTGACTCAGTGGTGCTCAGAGACTTCTAGCTCTGCACTTGGGGGCTGCTCCCAGCAGTACTAAGGGGAGCACGCAGTGCCAGAGATTGAACTGAGCTTCCCCTCAGGAGCCACTTCTGTGAGAGGAAGGATTTGGGGGAGTGTGAGGAGAGGGGAGCTCTAAGGGAGGCGGACAGCTGCTAGGAGAAAGGAGATTAGAGACTGAGGGTAAAGGCCTAGGGTGAGTGTGACGGAAGGAGGGATCTGAGAAGGAGTCAGACGTCTGGAAGTCTTCAGTGAATTTTTGTGGGGTCAGGGCAGCTCTGGCACGGGACCTCCAAACAGGGTCCACCTCGAGACCATGCCGGAAGGGTCTACCCCACCACCCCACCTCCTGGACGAGTCCACTCCAGACCGTGCCAGCCAGGTTCCCCACTCTCTCCAGCCTAGAACTCTCACTAGCAATCACCGCGGGTCAGCGTCCAAGAACCCCGAGAAGCTGGGATCCCCTGCACAGGACCAAGCTCACCCCGGGGCGGGGCGACCCCTCCTTAACCGGCTCCTTTGCCCAGGCCCCGCCCCATCTCCCTAAAGACCCGCCTCCCCCAAAGACACGCCCCGCCCACAGGCCACGCCCCCGCCGCCCAGTCCAGGGTTCCACTCTGAGCCGCCTCCCCACTCACAGTCCAGGTGGCGCTCCTGGTGCACCAGCCTCACGAGGCTGTGGAACTGCTCGATGTAGAGCCGTAAGCTTTCTTCCATGATCGCCCAGCTCTCTGGGTCCTGCAAGGGCTGCAGCTGGACGAACGTGACATTGGTGCCCCAGCCTTCCAGTTTGTGCGTGGGACGCCCCCCGAGCGACGCGTTGCCGTGATGCCACACTTGATTGGGGTTGCGGAAGTAGGAGATCTGGAGCATGTGGAGGTTCTGTGGGCCTGGGGGCAGAGGTCAGTGCGTTGGGGCCTAGGCCAGCGTAGGAGGGGTCAGCGTGGAGCGGGAGATAATGACCTCCTACCCAGAGGCAGGCCGCCCACCTTCTCTGCCCTATATAAACTATAAAGTGCCTTCCCACACAGCCTCCCACTGGGCACCCCCTGTAACTGTGCCAGGAGGGCAGGATAGGGGTTATTAGCTTTGTTTTACAGATGGGGAAACTGAGGCCGGAAGGGCAACAGCCATTTGCCCCAGGTTACTCCTGTCAGTGGAGGAACCTCTCTGGTCCTCCTTTCTCTCTCTCCTTCCTGCTCCGTTTCCGGTTGACCTGCAAATCCTGACCCATACTGCAATCCTAACTCCATGTCCTATTCTGAGTTTCTTCTGCCACCTCCCTCCTTCAGTTCTCCACGCCTGTGGTCTGGACTAGAGAATTAACTAACTTCCTCACCTCCAGTCCTGACACTTCCACTCCACTCCTCATCTGACCTCCAGTTGACCAGGAGTCAGATCCTCGGAGGAGACCCCTCCCTACGACATTCCTAATGATGACAGCTGAGCAATGGGCACTGTACTCATTAGCTTGTTTGTGCCCTCCTCCCCGAGCTGAGGGCGGTGACCACTATGATTAACCCCCTCGACAAGGGAAATAGCCTACAATGGTAAGACAGTGGAGGTTCCAATGGAGGGAGTCCAAGTCCCTCACCTTTTTTTGGGGGGGGTAGAGGGGGGAGAAGGGTAGCCACACGGTGAAACCAATCCAGTGGTGCTCCGGGCCTTGTGGTGCTGGGGGTTAAACCAATAGGCACTTTAGCTTGCTGAGCATCTTCCTCAGCCCAAGTCCACCACTTTGGCAGTGGAGGGGGAGTTGGGCTGCAGGTGGTGCTCACGGGGCTATTCCCAGCTCAGTGCTCGGGGGGACCTCAGAGGTGCCATGGATTGAACCAGGATAGGCTGCGTGGAGGGCCATTGTGTTACCCACTATACTACACACCCCCACGTCCATTACTCTCAGCTGCTCGGTTGCCCTGCTCCGCTCAGCTCTCTCTCTCCGCATAGTCAAGTCCAAAATCGCAAGTCAAGTCCAAGTCCACCTGCCTTTCACCCCTTCCCTACGCTTCCACTCAGCAAACGACCTGCAGTTCCCCTGTGCTGTTCTAGCTGCATGTGCACAGCCACAGGGCCGGCTCCCCTCGGCCCTCCCAGACTCAGAGAATCCCCGCGTCTGTGTACCCATCTCCATATGCCCCGGCTGCTCTGGGCTCCTCTAGACTATTACCAATTCTGGTTAGCTCCGCCGCTGTCTACACCCCCAAGGGAGTTGGCCCAGAGTTAGTGCCTGGAGCCCTCCTGAGGAGGGATGAGTCTCGGCAATGCCTTGGTGTGTCTGGTCCGGGTCTGCAGGTGTGGGAAGGTCTGTCTGTGTGTGGAAGCCTGGCGGGGCGCTTAGCAGTGCTGCCCCCCATCTCCTCTGTGAAATGGAGTGGTCAGGGGGCTTTTCAAGGGGGCCAGGGGGTCAGTCAGGTAGTGAGGAGCCCTCCCAGAATCCATGTCTTTATTTGTTCCCTTTCTGAGCAGAAAAGCCCAAGAGGAGAGGGCAGGTCACCTGCGCCTGGAGTGCAGGAAAGTCACTTCCCTTTTCTACTGACTCGGAGCCACTTGGAGTTTTCCCATAGACCTCAGCTTCTCCCACCCCATCCTCTTCCCACCCCTTCTCCACACTCCCCTTCTGCCTCATGCATCTCATCTGGGCTGTGGTCTTTCCCTCAACTTCTCCCAGGGTCTTCTGTTCCTTCCACTTCTCGTCACATCACAGAGTCTTTCTCTCCCATCTTCCCTGAACTCGCCCCAGTCCACGGCCCGACGCCGGTGCCCCTTCAGACCTCCGTCTCTCTGTCCTCCTCCCTGGGGCTAATTTCTTTACCTTTCTACCCACTCCTTTCCCAGCTCCGGCCTCTGCCAGGCTCCCTTTCTGCTGGCCCCATGGTGACCTCCTCACCTTAACTTCGGACCCCCCCCCCCCCCCCCCCCGACACACACACCAGACAGCACACTGGGCAGTGCCGGACCCTCTGGTCCCCTGGAGTGCTCCAGTTGCCTGTGGCATGAGCTCTCCGGTTTTGCCCAGGGACTGTCCTGGGGACAGCCACCAACACTCGGGCAGAAGCGTCCCTGACTCACCCTCCGAGGCTTCCTGGCCGCAAAGGGCCCCGCCAGGCAGGAGAAGTAGTGGCAGCAGAGACAGCAGCAGCGGCGGCGTCAACATCCTGCAGCTGACGTTCTGAACCCCACCTGGATCTGGCAGTCTGGCTGCAGCCGAGGGAAGAAGTGAGGGCTGTCTGGGGAGGAGGCTGGAAGGTGGCCAGTGGGACGGGAGGAGAATGAGGGCGGCGGGCTTATAAAGTGTTATTCCTCCCCCCTGCCTCATTTCCTACTCCGGGGCCGGCCCTCACTTACCCTCCCTCCGCCCCGCCCCGCCCCGCCGCTGCTGCAAGCACCCTCCTGCCCTGACCTGACTTTTCCCTTTTCCCTGCGCTGCTTCCGAGGAATCTTCGGAGCGGAAAGGGGGGAGCAGTGCTGGGAGAGAAGTCCTGCCCTCTCTGAGTCAGAGGGTGGGGCATCTGCGTCCAATTTTGCCCTGAAGGATCCACAGGTTCCGAAAGGGGAAACTGAGGGCCAGAGAGCTGCAAGGACTTGCTCAAAGCTTATTCCTCACAACGGGACAGATCAGGGATGGGAATTCAATTTTCTGATTGAATTTAGCCGCGTTGTGTCAGAAACGTACGTAGAGAGCAGTGAACTACCCAGTCAGGAGTGTCGCAAAAGCAGAGCCTCTTGCTCACTGAGACACGCTTGTCATAGGAAAGAGTTACGAACACCCTAAATCTCACCAGAGGACTGTTTTTCCATGTGCGAAAGCTTAGATTTAATCTCCAGAACCAAAAAATGAAATCAAAATTTCAGTGCATTGCCTTTTTCATGAAATAGTTGTTTAGTTGTTTATATGTGTGTGTATGTTTTTTAGCTTTGTGTGTGTATGTTTTATGAGTTTTGTTTTTTGTTTTGCTTTGGGATGACATCCAGCGTTCTCAGGGCTTATTCCTGGTCTGAGCTCAGGGATCACTCCTGGTGGGGGTCGAGGTGACCATCCATGGTGCTGGGATCAAACCCAGGTCAACAGCATGTAAGGTAAGTGCCTCACTGCATTATCTCTCTGGCCACTGTTTCATTGATTTTGCAAAGTGTTAAGTTACACTTTATATGGGGCTAGAGTGATAGTACTGGAGGTAGGGCATTTGCCTTGCATTCAGCTGACCCAGATTCAGTCCCCGATATCCCATATGGTCCCCCAAGCACCATTAAGAGTAATTCCTGAGGGCTGAGCTAGGAGTAACCCCTGAGCATAACCAGGTGTGACTCAATTACCCCCCCCAAAAAAAATCCCCAAACAATCAAACAAAAAGTGTATCTTGCTCAAGAAACAAATAGAAAATGTTCCCATTTTCAAAATTTATCTATTTTTTTCGCTTTTTGGGTCACACCTGGCGATGCACAGGGGTTACTCCTGGCTCTGCACTCAGAAATTACTCCTGGCGGTGCTCAGGGGACTATATGGGATGCTGGGATTTGAACCCGGGTCGGCCGCGTGCAAGACAAACGCCCTACCCGCTGTGCTATCGCTCCAGCCCCAATTTATCTATTTCTTTAGAAATACATACATAGGCATATATATGTCTCCCTGCATTTTTTATCGACTTATTATTAGTTTACAGTTTAATAGGATTTCAGGGGTATGTCTCAACTCCTAGTGTCCCTAGACTTGAGAGGACACATGGATATGACATTCCCACCACAAAAGTTCTAGTGCCATTCAATGACCATAAAGACCCTCTACCATGTAATCAACTATTGTGAACTACTTTATAAAATAAAAAGATTTTTAAAAGACTCTCTACCCATTTCTCCCATACGCTGCAAATAGAAAACTCTGAAAGTAATCCCCCCAAACTATGGAAATCTGTACAGTTCAATATTATGCAATTTTAAAAACCTCCTCTGCTCAGATCCTGGCAAGCTACCTGTGGCGTATTGGATATGCCAAAGACAGTAACAGATAAGTCTCACAATGAGAGACGTTACTGGTGCCCGCTTAAACAAATCGATGAGCAACGGGATGACTGTGACCTGTGCTCAGCGCCGAATTGTTTTCATCCTATCACTGAGCATGATCTGAAACGATGATATTTGTTGGTTTACATGGTTTTTGTCTGAAGATTCCACCAGATGTCTGCTCCCTGAAGGCTGGCTCTCCATTTTGTTCTTTACTGCTCCTGGAATTGTGTGCATATCTGATCAATAGTAAATGTTGGTTCTGGGGCCAGAGAGATAATACAGTGAGTAGGGAGCTTTCCTTGCATGTGGCTGACCAGGGTTCGATCCCCAGCACCTCATATGGTCCTGCTCGAGTCTACCTGAGTGTGGTGCTAAGAGAAAATCCTGAGCACTTCCAGGTGTGACTCCAAAACATACCAAAGATGTCAGTTCTGCCAATGACTGAATGAGGTAGAAGGATACACATAGGTCTTCAAGAGTACATCACATAGGAGGATTGCCCCATAGCTGGAAGCCTGCTTCATGAGCAGAGGGAAGAAGGCAGATGGAATACAGAAGGGATCACTAAGAAAATGATGGCTGGAGAAATTGGTCGGGATGGGAGATGTGTGCTGAAAGTAGATAAAGGTCATCAAACATGATGACCTCTCAGTGTCTGTGTTGCAAGCCATAATGCCCAAAAGTAGAGAGTATGGGGAATATTGTCTGCCATGGAGGCAGGGGGAGGGTGGGAAAGGGGGGCATACCGGGGATATTGGTGGTGGGGAATGTGCACTGGTGGAGGAATGGGTGTTTGATCGCATTGTGTGATTATAACACAAACATGAAAGCTTGTAACTATCTCACAGTGATTCAATAAAATTAAAAAAAAAAGTACATCACAGAACACCGTGTATGGTTGAGATCTGATTAGGTGCCAAACACATACAACTACTAGACAAGCTATTTCTCTAGAGAACAATGAGTCTGGAACCAATAATTGCAGTGGTGGATCTCCAGGGAAGGGCCAGAGATGAGGAGTGTATATGCCCCCACCCTGCTATGGTAGCATCCAGTACAAGACTTGGTTCTTCAAATGATCTTTGTATTGTCTGGAAATTCTCTATCTAGAGTATGGTTATCTCTCTATGGTTATCTACTTGTTCACTTGAAAATAAGAGTTTAAGTAATAAATTATGGCATAAGAAGGGGGTAGATCATTAGGATCTATGATATTGACATGAGACATTGATGGGGAAGAAGGAAGTGAATGAATGCAGATCATGTGAATTCCACTTCTACTTATTTCTTCTCTCCTTTCCCACCTTTCCTTTGTGGCTGTAATGACCAGGTGAGTGCGGCGCAGGCACCTACCTGCCTACCTGGCTGCGGTCCTTGCACATTGAGTCGTCTTGCTTGCCAGGCACAGCACCAGCACGCCATGCCCCTCTGTGGTGCTCCCTGAGATTTACACTTCTTTATTTCATTTTTCAATTTTTCAATATTTTTATTTTTTAATATTTTTTAAAAAATTGAATCAGTGAGACAGACCCTTACAAACCTGTTCAAACACCTATCCTTCCACCAGTTACACTCCTCTAGTTGTGCTGCCTGCACATGTTTTCACGGAGGGGTCAGGGTGCCACATTCTTGATTTGTTGCTGTCATTTTTCGTATTGGAGCCATACCCAGGTCAAGGCTGGTGGGACTCAGGGGACCATCCAGGCCTCCCCTATGCAAAGCGTGTGCTCTAGCCTGCTGAGCTAGTTAGCTCCCTGGCCCAGGGGTTGTGTTCTTTAGCCGAGGCACATGTTCTGCTGGCAGAGCTTTTTTTTTTTCTTTTTGGGTCACACCTGGCAATGCACGGGGGTTACTCCTGGCTCTGCACTAAGGAATTACTCCTGGCAGTACTCGGGGGACTATATGGGACTCTGGGAGTCGAACCTGGGTTGGCAAGGCAAACGCCCTACGCGCTGTGCTATCGCTCCGGCCCCTGGCAGTGCTTGTTGAGAGTTGCCTCGGTGCTCACATGCCTCTCACCAGGGGCTGTGATTCTTGGCCTGGAAATCACACAGTTTTGTATTGTGCTCACCAGAGCACACCCTTTGTGGGTGAGCTTATGCACCCCTTTGACGGTCAGTTTATACCCACCTGACTAAGGTACAGCCAGAAATCCTGCAGTACTCAGGGTCACTGTCGATCCTGTGGAGCTGCCAGGATCATTCCGTGGGACACCAGGGATTTGAACTAACTCTGTGCTTGCAAGACAGATGGTCTGAGCCACTGCCCTACTTCTCTGGGGCCTGCATTTCATCTATCTTTATTTTAAAATATTGCTTCTATCCAAGTGAAATGTACTTAATCCCATTCTTATATTAAAAAAGGATGAGTGTATCAGTGTATTTACATCTGCAAAGAAAAAATGACTGGAAGGATAATGCCTGAGATTATGCCTGAGGGAATAAGATTAGATTTAGGGTAGAGGATGGATAACTTTTTACTTTCCATACTGTTCTTTGGAGGGAAAACTAAAGTCCTGGTGGAATCAGGGCCAGCTCTGGATTCCCGTCAGGCTCCCAGCCTTGAAATTGAGTACATATGCATGAGTGGTCCTCATCACCTCTCAGTGGCAAGCTATCTTAGAAATAATATTCAGGTTCTTTTTTTTTTCTTTTTGGATCACACCCGACAATGCACAGGGGTTTCTTCTGGCTCTGCCTCAGGAATTACTCCGGGCGGTGCTCAGGGGACCATATGGGATGCTGGGAATCGAACCAGGGTCGGCCACGTGCAAGGCAAAAGCCCTACCCGCTGTGCTATCACTCCAGCCCCACATTCAGGTTCTTTTACCAGTTCATTAAAAATGGTCTAATGGGGAGAAAGGGACTCAGGAAATGGAAGAACTTAAATCACTGATAATTATAATGTCTTTACTTTTGTGAAAAATTGTGCTGGACTATTTTATGTTTGGAGAATTTTATTGCAAACATAAATGCCCCCCCTCAACATAATAAAATATTACAAATAAAAAGGAAGTCTCCTCTTCAGTGTGTCTCTTTCCCTCCACTCTACCATTAATTGGAATCTGCTACTCTTGGTTTCCTTACATTTCTATACATGTATGCCATGTATGTGTATATACATAAGTACTTGGCAACTTCTATTTTTGTATGGTTGGTTGGTTTTTGGGTTTGGGGCCACACCCAGTGATGCTTAGGGGTTACTTCTGGCTCTGTGCTCAGGACTCAGGAATAACTCCTGGAGGTGGTTAGGGAATCATATGGGACCCCAGAGATAAAACTCAGGCCAGCCGTGTGCAAGACAAGTGCTCTACCTGCTGTACTATCTCTCTAGCACAACTTGGTTTGGTTGTTTTTTAGAAATATATATTCATAAGATTCCTCTATGCTGCTATAGGTCCATTAATTCTCACTTCTTTATAATATGCCCGATTAGAAATATGCCATATTTATCTATTCTCCTGTTGTTAGACATAAGTGTTTTTCAGCACTCTTACCAACAATGATGCTATGAACATTCCAGTGCATGTTCTCTTGTGTATATGTGGAAAGTTTCTTTCCCCCAGTTTGTATTTAGACACTGAGATTTAGAATGCTGTTCCCAATCATTTCAGGCATACAGTCTTCCCACACCACACCCACCAGCAGTGTCTGCGTCCTTCCACCAATGTCTCAAGATTCCCCCCACCTCTGCTTCACCCCCTGGGTCTACTCAGTTCTGAAGGCAGACTCTCAGGACCTGTTGCCATTGGCCGTTTGTTATGCCCTTACTGTGTTTCTTTATATTTCTCATATGAAGGAGATCATTCAGTATTTGTCCTTCTCTGACTCATTTTACTCAGTCTGATATGCTCCAGTTCCATCCAAGCTGCAGTGGATTGCAGGTTTTCATCTTTTCTTAGAGCTAAGCCATATTCCATTGTGTATATGTACACAGTTTCTTTTTCCCCTCATCTGTTTGAGGGCACTGGGGCTGTTTCCAAACGTTGGTTATTGGGAATAGCACTGAAATGAGCATGGGAGCACAAGACATATTTTGGAAATATCTGTTGGGGGCTCTTTGGGTAGACACCAAGAAGTCGAATTGCTTTTCATATGAAGCACAATTCTTTTTTCTTTTTTTTTTTTGACGGGGGGGGGGATGTTGGCATGTTCTCCATAGAGGGACTTGTGGGTTAGTTTTGTAAACAAAGCAGTGGAATTGCTGAATCATAATATATATTACATCTTCAATTTGACTAGATATTGCTGCATTGTTTAACACAAAGCTTTCACCATTTCACATCCCCAGCAGTGCATGAGAGTTCCCCCTCTCCACAATTTCACCAACCCTTGGCATGACAGGTAGTTGGGCATAGGATGGCATTTCTTGGTTTTACCTGGCTTTGTCTGACTCCAGGTGAATCTGAACCTGTTTTTTCTTTGCCTTTTTTCTTCCTTGAGGTCTTAAAGAAAGAGTAAAAATGAAAGTAATGAAATATTATGATTGGACTTACTTGGAAATGAGTGCTATGAGGATCTCTGAACACATATTTCCAGCATGCTTGGATCATTATGCTATGACGGAAAACAAGTCAGAAATTTATACTATGTGCTAACCCTTTGTGTTTATCACTTCCTCTGGAGCTGACCACACGAGGCTCATTGTTTCCATAATACAGAGGAGATCAAAATTAAAGCACAGAAAAGTTTAGTAACTTGCCCAAAGTCACACAGCTTAGAGTTTCTGGGCAGAGAATTAAAATAAAAGAGAATAGGGGATGGGATTGGGTCCAGAGAGAATGAGGAGACTATTGGGAATACAAAAACTGGGGTGAGGGGCCAGAGTGCACAGAGTATGTAGGACACATACTTTGCACCTGGCCGATCTGTGCTCAATCCTCAGCACCCCATAGGATCCCCTGAGCCCCCCAAGGGTGTCCCCTGAGCACAGCGAAGTGTGACCCTCAAACAAGAAACCAGCGAAATGAAAGAAAACGGGTGTGTGCAGAAGTTTGAGGGGTCCTGGGATTGGGGAGGTGGCAGACGAGAATGACTTGGAGCAAGAGCGCCCACCCCCCCTGCTGCATCTCCGGAAACGCCCAGGGCAGAAAATCACCAGGCAGAGTGGGCGCAGGGCCAGCAGCTGGGATTTCACAGGATCTAAAGAATGAGGGTCCGGGGGAGCCAGGGGAAACGAAGGAAGCGAGGGGCAGTGTTTCCCACCCCAGAAAGCACATGCAGAGGGGAGATAAGGGAGCAGGAAGCTGCGCAGTGGCCAGAGCTGGTGCAGCCCCAGTGGGCGAGGAGAAGCCCTGCCAGGCCCTGGAACCCAGCCCAGCTGGACTTCAGAGCTGACCGAAAGCTTCGCTAGTCCGCCCAAATCCGACAGCAACAGTGGGGGCCCTTCGGAGGTTCCCGCCCCCTCCACACACACACTTAGGAGGAGAAATAGTAGCTATTGATTGACAGCATCTAGTTCCCTCCACACAGGCACTCTGGTCCCCTCAGCCCTGTGAAAAGCAGGAAGGAAAGCTGAGTGTTCCCATTTTACAGATGAGGAAACAGAGCAGCCAGTAGATCTCCTTGAAGAGCCCCCAGGGAAGGAGCGGGCTGGGACTCGAACCCAGGAGATGGGCTCCTGACCAGGCTTTCTTTATTAAGATGGTAGAAATTCAGTCTCGGAGACAAGAAAATTGCTTGACCTTGGGGGCAGCAAGCCAAATGAAGCCTGTTGCAGGAAATGGAGGGTCAACTTAAGTGTGGCTTTCTGAAGAGGCAAAGGTTTAGTGAAGCGTTTTAGCTGGCGTTTTCCCCTCTAGATGTACACACCCAACACAGAGAATTTGAGAAGGCTCAGCAGGGCCCTTCCTGCCCCTGCCAGCAGGCGGCGTGACGCTTACTAGACTGGGCTTGGCTCTGGGCCTCTCTTTAGCCTTATCTTTTTTTATTATTATAATTTAAATTTTTTTCTTTTTAATTTATTCTTTTATTGAATCACCATGTGGAAAGTTACAAAGCTTTCAGGTTTCAGTCTCAGTAATACAATGCTCGAACACCCATCCCTTCACCAGTGCACATATTCCACCACCAAGAATCACAGTATACCTCCCCCCACCCCCCACTTCCCCAGCCCCCCATCCCGCCTGTGTAACTGATAAATTTCACTTTACTTTCACTTTACTTTGATTACATTTAATATTTCAACAAAAAACTCATTATTGTTTGGAGTTTCTCCCTCCTAAAGTCTGACCTGCTGAAAAGGAAGCATTTGATAATTTGTTTTCCATTGCTGAGAATGAAGAGATATGAGGTCAAGCAGCTGCACTAGCAGCCGCACGGTTTTGGATTTCTGTATGTTAGTAACTAAGTTCAGAGAAATATCTGCCAGAAATTGCATCATTGCAAGCTTTATTAGAGAATCACTATGATGTACAGTTACAAACTTATGAACTTTTGTGTTTGCATTTTACTCATACAGTGATCATTTACCCATCTCTCCACCAGTGCCCATTCACCTCCACCAATTTTCCCAAGTATCCCTCCCATCACCCCCACCCCATCCCCACCCCACCCCACCCTACCCTGCCTCTTCGGCAGGGCATTCCCTTTTGTTCTCTCTCCTTTTGGGTGTTTTTCTAGCCTTATCTTGCTCTGTGCTCAGTCTCCACATCTGCTCCTCCTGGCTTCCTGTTCACAAAGTACACAAATGTTATCTTTTCGTGCCCTTTATCTTGTTTTTCTTTTCTTTTCTTTTGGTTTTTGGACCACACTCTCAGAGGCCCTGGGGTTACTCCTGCTCAGGGGTCATCCCTGGCTGTGCTTTGGGGATCTTGCGATGTTGAGGATCAAACTTCAGCCTCTTGCATGAAAAGCATGTGCTCCAGTGCTTAAGCTGAGTCTCTCTCCCCAACCCCCGCCTAGTCAATCCCCGAGCTTGTCTTTAAATAGATGTTTCTAAATGGTAGAGAATCACTTGTATCAGTCTTCTTCACCATATCATGCCTTTTTATGCCTTGTTTTGAGAATCCTTTTCTAGGCATGGTAGTGGAAAGATAGTTCAATGGTTCAATTTCTGGAACCATGTAGTTTCCTGAACACAGCCAGGGATGACCCTGGAGTGTCAATACAAAAATAACTCCTGAGCATTGCTAGGTGTGGCCCCAAATACTGTCACTGTCACTGTCATCCTTTTGCTCACTGATTTGCTTGAGCGGGCACCAGTTACATCTCCATTGTAAGACTTGTTACTGTTTTTGCCATATTGAATACACCACAGGTAGCTTGCCAGGCTCTCCCATGTGGGCGAGATACTTTTGGTAGCTTGCCAGGCTCTCCGAGAGGGGCGAAGAAATCGAACCCAGGGTGGCCGCATGCAAGACAAACACCCTACCTGCTGTGCTATCACTCCAGCAGATCCCAAATCCAAAAAACAAAAACCAAGAAAACTCCCAAAAAACCCCTAAAGTTGTTTTTTTTTTAAGGGAAAAAAATGTGATTTTGTGATTTTTTTTAATTAATTTTTTTAAATTAGTGAATCACTGTGAGGGTACAGTTACAGATTTACACATTTTCGTGCTCGTGTTTCCTTCATACAATGTTCAAGAACCCATCCCTTCACCAGTGCCCATTCTCCACCACCAATAAACCCAGTATCCCTCCCACCCCCCAACCCATCTCCCCCCACCCCACACTGTCTCTGTGGCAGGGTATTCCCTTTTGTTCTCTCTCTCCAATTGGGTGTTGTGATTTGCAATGAACCCTTAAAGTTTTAATTTGAAAAAATCCTTCCATGATAATGGGATCATGAAAATATTCTATTTATTTCCAAAGGTTTACGTTTTCTCTTTTGCCTTTAATTTTATGGTGGGAAGTGTCCTCTCTAATTTACAGCAAATAGGACATGCTTTCTTTTTGTGTGTTTTGTTTTTTAAATAAGAAAATTAAAACCATTCAATACAACAGAATAAAATGCCTATTCTCATTTACATATATATGTTTTCAATTCTGGAATTTAAAGTACATTACATTAAATTTTACTTTATACCTGGATCTCTGGGCTGGAGCGATAGCACAGCAGTTGGGCTCTCGCCTTTCACTCGGCCAACCCATGTTCGATTCCTCCGCCCCTCTCAAAGAGCCCGGCAAGCTACCAAGAGTATTGAGCCCTCACGGCAGAGACTGGCAAGATACCTGTGCATATTGGATATGCCAGAAACAGCAACAATAAGGCTCTCAATGAGAGATGTTACTGGTGCCCGCTCAAACAAATCGATGAGCAACAGGATGAGAGTGACAGTGACCTGGATCTCTGGCAAGGTACCCGTGGCATATTCGATATGCCAAAAACAGTAACAAGTCAGTCTCACAATGGAGACGTTACTGGTGCCCGCTTGAGCAAATCAATGAACAAGGGGACGACAGTGCTATAGTGCTTACCTGGATCTCATTGTGGTAATAATCACCTGTCATTTAAAGCAATTATGTGTTAATATATTTTGGAGTTTTTATGGAATAGGTAAAGCCTACGTAGATATGTAAATTTTCTCCTTATGCTTATATAAACACTGTAGTTTACAAAGTTGTTCAAAGACGATTTGCTTAAAATATTTAATATTCCAACACCAATCCCACCACTATTACACCTTCCCTCCAGTACTGTCTCTAATTTTCTCAACCAGCCCATAAACCTGCACCCATAGCAGTCCCTTAATAATTTATTTTATATTGCTTGTTTTCAATAATTTGCTAACAGAATGATAAAAAAAACTTTCTTTAGAAGGAAGTTAGTGAAAATCTTTGTATCTCACCATGAAACCATTAAGTCCTTGTATAAGTGATTACTAAGATGTTGTTACAGATTAAACCTTCTGTGTTTATGTTTTGTTAATCGAGTTTGGTTGCCTTCCATATTACATCCTGTCCAATCTGGGATACTGCCACTGATTTATCAGTGTTGTAGAATTTGAGATGTAGCTCCAGGAAGTTCAGGATTTTAAAATATATATATATATATATATTTTTTTTTTTTACAGGCTTACAAACTTTCGTGATTATGTTTCAGGCATACAATGTTTGAGTACCCATCCCTCCACACCACTGCCCATTCTCCATCACTGATATTCCCAGTATCCCTTCCGCCATCCTCACACCTTCCTACTCCCTGTCTCTGTAGCATGCACAAGTTCAGGATTTTTAACGGGTGGTACAGCTGGAATTAAATTTTTAACTGAGTGGAGGCTTTGGGGTGTGTCTGGGGCTTCTGGAAGTACAGGGAGATGCGGGGAGGTAGCCATCCTGACTCTACGAAAGCCTGGAGATTTCAGTCATAAGCCCCACATACCTGAATTTTCAACAGATTAATTTCTGGGTGAGGCTCGGTCCTGGGGTGGTGGAGTCCGGCCAGGGCCATGGTGGCGATTTTGAGATGTGGGAGCAATTGGCTGCAGGGGTTCTATTTGCGCAGGTCAGCCCAGAGCCTGCCCCACTCCAGGGTGCCCCAGATGACTCAGTCATACACAGATGTCCAGAAAAAATTTTTTCTGTGATTTGATCTCTTTTGAGATTTATTTATGGATCTCTGGATCATGGCCAGTGGATGAGCTTACATGGTGCCCTTTTGTGTTTTGTTTTTATTTGGGGCCATACTTGGTGATGCTCAGGAGTTACTTCTGTCTCTGCACTCAGGAATTCCTCCTGGTGGTAACTGGGGGACCATATGTAGTGCCAGGGATCGAACTTGTATCGGTGGCATGCAAGAAAGGCACCCTACCCATTGTATTATCTATCTCTCCAGCCCATACTATCTTCTCTTAATGACCTTTACCCCTTCCTGTACTCAGGTCATTTTATCCCAATCAGGATAGTTCTTCCCTCCACAGTGTATTTTTTTTTTAGTGTATTTTATTTTTTATCGACACATTGGTTTACTTCACTGTCTACATCCCAGGATTGCTTTTACACACCTCTTCAAGAATAAGTTGTAATATCATACCTGTTAGCCAGGAAATTTTCAAGGCTGGCAGGTTGTTGCAAAGAGCTTTCCATGATAGAGACTGAGATATATAGCTCGTTTAATTTTAATTTTATTTTTAAATCTCTTTGCTCTTGCGCCACACCCAGCAGTGCTCAGCACTTCTGGTTCTATACACAAGGATCACTTCTGACAGGCTTGGGGGGACCACATGGAGTGCAGAGGATTCAATTTGGTTGGCAGCATATAAAGCAAGCCCCCTACCTGCTGTTTTATTGCTCTGGTCCCTCCATCTTTAATTTTCTAGTGTGCCAAATGCAGTAATTTCTAGTGGTAACTTTGAATTGGTGAGATTAAACAACTCAACTTCTTTGTGTGCTATTATTGTGTGCCATTGTTCTCCAGATAATATCCAAATCATCCTAAGGCCTCCAAGACTTGGCTTACTTGATGCCTCCTTCTGAAAGCCTTCCCAAATGCTCCTGCTAGAAGCAACCTCAGCATCCTCATGAAAACAACAGAACCAGGCCTGTCTCTGGAGCTTCAGGGTCATGTTCTAGCCCCCTCTCCTTTCTTCTAGGAAGCATCTTTGGGTTCTCTCCTCCACTAACTCATCTGGAACCATATATAGATGCAGTATAATATGTAACCCTGCAGTTACATTGCCTGGGTTTACATTTGCTACTTGCTATTACATTTTGGGTGTACCATTTGGCATCTTAGACTCATCAGCAAAAAGGGAAGAGTAATAGTACCTGCCTCAGAGAGTTATTATGAGAATGAAGTGAAATAATATAAGTGAATCACAGTACAGCCCTGGTTCATACTATTTTTGTTACCTTGATTTCTTAGCGGTTACCATTACATGCTATACCTCTATTGTGAACTGCTCACTATTTTCTTTCTTTCTTTTTAAAAATTGTAGTGTAAGTAACTGATTTATGTAAACTCGTGTTTTTGGTTTTGATGTGTCACACTCTACCACGAAATTACCCCAGACTCTCTAACCTATATGCTTTATATTATTTTAGTCTACTTCTTCATTCCCTCCTCTTCTTGGTAATCTGTAATCCAAGGTCAAAGGTTTGTCAGTGTTCAATACTGTCTATTACCTCTCATAATTTCTCTATATCCTTATCCCTCTGACTTATTTAATCTAATATAAAACCCTTTAGTTCCACCCACACTATAGCAAACTGCAAGATGTTCATCTTACAATTTTCTTAGAATTCCATGGTGTATATGTACCATAAATTCTTTATCCACTCATCTGTCATTGGATATCTGGGTTCTTTTTATATCCTAGCTATAATTCTAATCATTGCAAAGAACATAGTTGTGCATTTATCTTTTCAGATTAGTATTATTGGCATTTTGGGGATAGATGCCAAGAAGTAGAATTTCTGGGTCACAAAGAAGCTCTAATATTACTTTTTTTGAACAGTCGCTATACTGTTTACTCCATATTTCATACTTTATAGCGGCTCAACCAGATGACAGTCCCATTAACAGTGGAAAAGGGTTCCTTTTGAACCACATCTCCACTAATACTGGCTATTTCTAGGCTTTTAGATATATATCATTCTCAGTGGTGTGAGATTGTATTCCTGGACATCTAATTTTCATTTCCTTGATAATAAGTTATGAATATTCTCTCATAAATTGCTCAGTTTTTTATTTCCTGTAATTATTTCGCTGTTGTTGTTGTTTATTTGTTAAATGTTTGTTTATTTGGGGTCATACCTGGTGATGCTCAGGGGTTACTCCTGGCTCTGCACTCAGGAATTACTCCTAATGGTGCTCAAGGGACCATATGAGATGCCGGAGATCAGACCCAGATTGAGCTGTGTGCAAGGCAAGCGGCCTATCTACTGTACTATTGTTCTGGCCCCTGTTTTGCTATTTTTTGTTCGATTCCTCTGCCCATAGCAGAGCCTGGCAAGCTACCCGTGGTGTATTCAATACGCCAAAAACAGTAACAACAAGTCTCACAATGGAGATGTTACTGGTGCCCACTCGAGCAAATAGATGAACAATGGGATGACAGTGATACAATGATACAGAATTGTCTGTGTTGTGTTTTTTTTTTGCGTCACACCCGGTGTTGCACAGGGGTTACTCCTGGCTCTGCACTCAGGAACCACCCTTGGTGGTGCTCAGGGGACCATATGGGATGCTGGGAATTAAACCTGGTCGGCCGTGTGCAAGGCAAACACCCCACCCGCTGTGCTATCGCTCCAGCCCCCAGAATTGTTTTTTAATCTTTTTTTTATTATTATTGTTGGGATACACCTAGTGATGCTCAGGGACTGTTTCTGGCTATGTGCTTAGGAGTGATCCCTAGCGGTGCTCAGGGTACTGACCATATGTAGTGCTGGAGATTCCAACCACAGTCAGTCTCATGCAAGGCAAACACCTTAACCTCTTTGCTATATACCTAGCTCCACCTCATACTGTGTGTGTGGTAGAAGGTGGTCATACCCAGTGATACTTAGGGGTTACTCCTGGCTTTCCTCTCAGGGATTTCTCCTGACAGTGTTCAAGGGATCAGAATGGGTGCAGGGGATTGAATCCAGGTTGAGCACGTGCAAAGCAAATGCCTTGCCCACTGTACTATCTCTTAGATCTCTAAAATCATACTTATTTGAAATAGTTACTGAGAGTCATCTCCCTCCTTCCATTACTTCTTCTAGAATCGTTAATATGTGCTTTATTCTTTCTTCTCCAATGAGCATTTATTGAGCCCTGGCTAAGTGTTATGACCCAAAGCCAACAAGAGTTCTTCTCAGGAAACATACAAAAGATAATAGATGCATTTGTATATACAGACAGTGACAGTGTACTCTGTTAAGCACTCTGATAGAAGACTGGGACTGGGCTTCGTGAGGGGTTCTGGGGGAGAAAAGAGTCCCCTAACTCAGCCTGACAGCTAGAGAAGAATTCCCGGAGGGGATAATGTCTAAGTGGTCCTGAAGGATATCTGAAGGTTGGAGTGGGCAGAACAGAAGTAGTGGGGAAACTTGTTTTAGATAGAGGGAGAAGAAAGTACAAAAGCACAACAGATGGGGCGGAGGGGTGCTGGGGAGAGATTATAAGATGTTTGAAAAATATGGCTGAACAGAAAAGTAGAGAGAAAGAAGTGATTTTAAGGGTAAGCAGGAGTCTAGTGAAGATCTTAATGTTCTACACAAGGGAACTGAGACTTTGTCTAGAGATGTTTCTCACCCACTTCTTGTGTTCACCTAATACCTAGTATAATAATGCTACCTACTCCAAGAAGGCTCCCCTGACTTCATGACTACAAGTCTCAACTCATTACTCCCGTTGCTCTACCACAGTCCTCTCAATTCATCACAGCCCTTTTTTCTTTAGACAGTAAATACCCATGTTCTACACCCCAAAATAACAAAAAGGAAACCACACCTGAAAATGAAAAATGGTATTTACATCCTTTTGTGTCACCAGCTTAGAAGATTACTTGGCTGTAATAAATGCTCAATAGATATTTATTGGCTGAACAAACAGATAAATCCAGAGAATGAGAGAAAATTGTGTGTAGAAGATGCCTGGCACATAACTAAGAAAATGAATCTTTTTTTTGCGCCCAGTTTTCTCATCTGGAAGATGGAAATAAAACAGAAATTATTTCAAAGGGGTATCAGGACTCTACAATTTGCTTTCTGCAGGGTGTAAAACTTAACTCATGTTAAAAATATAAAATATAATTATCATACATATAGTGAGCATAGGTGAAAATGTCATGCAACCCATCAATAAGGGAACTAGCAGAATGACAATGCCAGTTCAAAGTAGAACACGGGGTTGGAGCAATAATCCAGCAGATAAGGCTCTTGCTTTGTGTGCAGTGAACCTGGGTTCTATCCCAGGCACCACATATGGTCTCCCAAGCCCCATCAGAGTGACCCTGTGCACAGAGCCAGGAGAGCCAGGAGTACCCCTTTAGCACTACTGGATGTTGAACCAAAACTCTGTATGTGTGTGTGTGTGTTTGTGCAATAATGGGGATTTTTATAGTAAGTGGAAAAAATTGAATGAGAGTCCTAAATTGTTTACAAAATATATTAGTGTCCTCCAGGTTAATAAAACCATAACTTTTAGGATTACCTTCTCTACCAGACAGAAAGGCAAATTGTCGCACTTATTACTTTACCAAATTACGAACTGTCTGGGTCTGGGTCATCATCAGTTGTGTAAATAATGTTGTTTTTCTTCAGATACAAATGACTCTTAAGTCAACTTGCTAGTTAATGTTTTATTATGACATCACAAGTGTCTTGATACTTCAGTAACATTCTGGGTAATTTTTTTCAATTACAAAATCCAATTCAATAAATTATTGGATTATTCCAATGAAGAAAAATTAATTATTGTCTTAATTTATTTTTGTTTTGGAGGCCATACCAGGAAGTGATCAGGTCTTCCACCTGGCTCTGTACTAACGGATCACTCCTGGAAGGGCTTGGGGGCCCATATGGGGTGCTGGGAATCAAAGCTGGGTCAGCCATATGTGAAGCAAGTGCTCTGTCTGCTGTACTATCTCTCCAGCTCCAGGATTTTAAAGCATTTTCATTCTCTCCAGTTCCCTACTCTTTACTAGACACCAGTAATCAGCAGCAGCAGAATTTGGGGGCTCTGGGCTAGATAGGATGACAAGGAATCCCATAGGACATCTCTAATCTTCCCTTGCTCAGTCTAGGGGATGGTGTCAGGCTAATTCTATATAATTCAACAGGCGAAAAAAGTGTCTGTTCTGGGCAGATCAGCAAAGTAGGTACCTTCCAAATTGCATGTCACATGGATTTTACCACAATTTTCCAACCAAAAAGTTAAAGTAATTGATATTGAGGTCAGAGAGATTATAGAGGGGTGGAGGTGGATGCCTTGCATGTGGCAGACCCTGGTTTGATCCCTGGCATCACATGGGTTTTACATTTCATTCTTCTGTTGGTGGGCACTTATCTTGTTTCCACCTTCTTCCTACTGTCATTTCTTATTTCGTAGTAAAGGGTTATTTTTGTTTTGAATTGCATCTCAATTTTTGAATTGCATAAGTTGGGCAGTTCACAAGATTGTAATTTGGCTCAGTACCTAGGGCTGACCAGACTATATTTATGGCCACTTCTTATTTTGTTTATTTTTGGGACTCAGGAGCCCCACCCAGTGATATTTGGCCAGCTGTGCATCAATTTATTGTGAGGGCCATGGATGCAGTGCTGCTTGGGCCCTGCAGTGCCGGGGACTATGTAACCATAAAAGAGGGCAGCGACAATCTATTTCTTCCGTCGGCCGTGTTCTGTATGAGCACAGTAAGAAATATAAACTTAAAGTTTGGTTCTTCCTGAGGACCTCTCACTATACGTTCCAGACCACAGTCCTCAGGCCAGGTTAATCTTCCTAACCCCAGCAGGGCCCTAGTCTCGTCGTTACATTTGGAGATCATGACAGCATTTGTCCATGATCATGCCCTCAATTTATAGTTGAGTATTGTGGTGCTTTGGCCTGGCCCATTTTGATGCCAGGGTAGCTCACAGCTTGCCCAGGGTCCCTCGTCTGGACCCTGCTTTGGGGGTGTTAGGAACTAAGGGCAACTGAGTTGAGAAAGCACATGCCCAGGAGTAAATAGTATTCGGAGTCAGTCAACTCCCAAGTTACAAGAGCATAACATTAACTGTCTTCCTGTGTCCCTACAGGAAGGACATTGCTTGAAGGTAAACTACACAAAAGACACTAACTTACAATATAAGTTCAGAGTCCTTAGAAGAATCTGATCTTACAAGCTAACAGAATCTGATTAGGGAAAAGGTGATTAGCTAGTTGGAAAGGAGGGTACAGAGAAGAGTTTACAGATAAACAAAGGAATGGGAGTGACTCGGGAGCACTGTGATGGGTGTAACCAGGTAAACCTAAGTTCCCTGCAGCAAGGCTGAAAGGACAAATGGACAAACCCAATGTTATCCTACAGGGGACCACCAAAGTCATTTCAGCAGTGCTCTGGAACCTCCAGGGCTGTACTTGATGATATTTGGGGGACCATGTGGTGCTAGGTTTGGCTGCATGTAAGGCATGGGCATGTGCCTTAACCCTCCACTATCTTTCTAGCCTTGTGGTCATTTTTGTTGTTGTTTTGTTTTATAGGGCACAGTTGGTGATGCTTGGGGCTTACTCCTGGCTCTGCACTCAGGCATAACTCCTGGAGATGCTCTGGGGTCCATTTTGGATGTTGGAGATAAAACCCAGGTTGGGGATATGCAAGGCAAACACCCTATCTTCTGTACTATTGCTCCGGTCCCTCGTGGTCATTTCTTATCCTATACTTGTGGAAAAATACAAGCAGAGTGGATAGATTTCTCAAAGCAGATTTTGCTATAAATCCCAAGTTCACTTGGACCCTGAATTGTAAAATGTTCTGGGGATCTGACCAATAAGTGATTGCTCTATGGTTTGAACATGTTGGTGAGGAGTGAGGGAGGGGGAATTCAAGAATTTCTACAAGGCGATGGAATGGAGATTTCCCAGGAATAAATTAGTTACTTCTTGGCAGTCCAACAGTATGTAGTGTGTGAGCTTTGCTCTGGGGCTTGGGAGAATCCACTTGAACCACAGACCTCCAGATGCCAGAAAAGAAATTCCCAGATAACTTCCCTGCTAAAAGTAGCCAAGAATGATTATGCATCAAACGGGAGCAAATGCCATGGCTTTCAGTAACAGAAAATGAAACCTCTTACTCTTTCCAGCCATAAGGAAGAAAATATTGGTTCACATAAAGTAAGAGGACACTGCAGAAGACAATCAAATCTCTACTTTGTGGGAACAGGGAAGGCTCCCACATTGTACTCAGGGGTGCTCAGCCCCATTCCTGATTAGTCTTGCACTGGGATCACTGGAACACAGCCAGGGGTGCTCGGGGACATCCAGAGTTTCACTTGGTAGTGCTCAGGAGGGGCATGTGCTACTGAGGTTTGAGCCCAGTCTCAATTGCTCTTGCTCCCAGGTCTTCACTTTTAAATTCCCTTTTGTTCTTTTATGCATACAAGTCTTTTTACATAAAAAAAAGTTTTGGGGGCTGGAGCGATAGAACATCGGGTAGGGCATTTGCCTTGCACGGGGCCAATCCGGGTTTGATTCCCAGCATCCCATATGGTCCCCCGAGCATGGCCAGGAGTAGTTCCTGAGTGCATGAGCCAGGAGTAATCCCTGTGCAATGTCGGATGTGACCCAAAAAGCCAAAAAAAATGTTTTGGGGACCAGAGTGATAGTACAGCCTTGCATGGGCACATGCCTTGCACTCGGCCAATCTGGGTTCAATTCCCGGCATCCCATATGGTCCCCTAAGCACCACCAGGAGTGATTCCTGAACACAGAGTTAGGAGTAACCCCTGAGCATTGCCAGGTGTGGCCCAAAAACCAAACAAAATAACGTAAAATAAAATAAATTTTGCTATTGTGCTTAAGGCCATACCCAGGTAGGCTTGGAGGCATCAAGGCTAGACCTGGCAGTGATTAGAGGACCATGAAGAGCTCAGGATCAAACCACATGGAAGGCAAGTTGGACCACATCCATGATCTTAATAAGTATTTTGTTTATATGTAGCACAGTATTGACTAGGTCCAAACTGTGGCTCTATCCTTTATTTAATGTGAGAAACTGGTTGTTACTAAACCTCTCTTTCATTTTGAAATTTTAAGCTTTAATTTTTTTTCTCTGTAATGTGATTATAAAAATACTGTCTTAAGAGGTATAGCAAAAAACTAAGAATAGTGCCTGCCACATAGTAAAATGCAAATAAGGTTTTTTTCTCTCTCTCTGTGATTTTTGGGCCACACCTGATGGTGTTCAGAATTTGTTCCTGGTGGTGCTTTGGGGACCGTATGTGGTGCTGGGTTAAACCCAAGTCAGCTGTGTGCAAGGCAAACACCCTATCAAGTAGATTAACTCTTAGGCCCCACATATGTCTTATTTATCTCTACATTTTGGCCATTTCCTTCCTCTCCTTATGACCACTATTATTACTCTGTTGTCAAATTGTTGAACTTTATTTGAAGTATTGTACTGCAGCTTTGTTCTGCTTCATGACTGTTTCTAGAGGAAAATATCATCACCTGATGTCTGTTAAATTCTGATCTGTTTGTTTGTTTTTTCAATTTGGGGGGGGCATTAATATTTATGGAACTGTTAATATTTTCCTTGTGCTGATAGTCTCATTTTCCAGTTCTGTCATTTTCCAGATAAGGAAGCTAAATCCATCGCAGGGAAACTGACTTGCCTAAGTGCATACAGAGCAGAAGCAGCGGCTAAACAAATAATCAAACTAAGGGCTCTGGTGGGGCTGGAGCGATAGCGCAGCGGTTGGGTGTTTGCCTTTCACGCAGCCGACCCAAGTTCGATTCCTCCACCCCTCTCGGAGAGCCCAGCAAGCTACTGAGAGTATCGAGTCCGTGCGGCAGCAACCTAACTGTACATATTGGATATGCCAAAAACAGTAACAATAAGTCTCTCAATGAGAGACGTTACTGGTGTCCACTCGAACAAATCGATGAGCAACGGGATGACAGTGACAGTGACAAGGGCTCTGGCTACCAGGCTGAGGCTTGTTTTACTCTGCACAAGTTCAGAGACATTGGTCTTGAGTGTTGCTACAATTTGAGTAACCTCTGAGTCTGTGGTTTTCAATCCCAAATCCATGGTCCTGTGCTAGTACACATTAGGTGTTAAAGAGGTCAAAAGCTATGTTATGGGACCACCTCATTCAGTTCTCCATGGATGCTATGAACACTTTGTATTTCCAAGTATTTGGAAACAGACATCTTTTTTTTTATATCAAGATGGTCAATGCTTCCAAGGAAAGGTCTGTGATTTGACTGCTTTGGAATCTTCATTGCATCCCAAACGCTTGGTTCAAACTGCTGGGGGCAGGAATTATAACCTAATACATCTAGGTTACTAGAGGTAGATGCTCAGTAAATGAAACTAATAAATTGCTCCAACTGAAAGAAATAAAGGACAAGAGAGCAGAAGAGAGAATATCCATCACAAATTAAACATGCACCACTCACGATGTGGAGAATTTTCTCCACATGCTCAAATCAATCCCCAGAAGTCCTTTTCGGCATTGTCCATTTTCACATTTCAAAGCAGGAAATTAAAGTTCAGAAAGGTCAGGCAATTTACACTGTCTTCACAAGTAAATAAATAGATTAGATACCTTACTGGTAGAGTACTACATACAGCCTTTTAGAATCCAATGTGATAAACAGAGAAATAAAGATGGAAAGGACGATTCTTAATGTTTTCCAGAGGGTAAACAATTTTCTCTTGAGACAACAATAAAATCAACCACATACACTGAGAAAATATAAGGCATGGGTTCATTTGTTCTGTGACAGTGTCAGGCTAGGAAAATAAAACAAAAATGGATTGTGAGCATTCCTCATACTAATAGAGATCTATTAGAGCAGAGAGATAGTTTAAGGGATACTTGGCTCCATCCTTGCATATGGCCAACTCCGGTTCAATCCTCAGCACTGCAAATGGTCCCCTGAGCATAGAGCCAGGAGTGGCCCCTGAATACCACTGGGGGAAACTCCGTCCCCTGCCACCAAGAGACCTAGTGTTACCAAATCCAGGCAATCTGGTCCTACTTTCCCTACACATTATCCATACCAGAGGGCAGAAGGGGAGACAATAAGATTAACTACAGGACTGACCTGGAGCAGGGAAAGGCCCAGGACTGAAAAATGCTTAGTAGCTGCAGGCTGGAGCGATAGCACAGCAGTAGGGCGTTCGCCTTTCGCACGGCTGACCCATGTTCGATTCCTCTGCCCCTCTCGGAGAGCCCGGCAAGCTACTGAGAGTATCGCGCCTGCACGGCAGAGTCTGGCAAGCTACCTGTGGCATGTTGGATATGCCAAAAACAGTAACAATAAGTCTCACAATGAGAGACGTTGCTGGAGCCCGCTTGAACAAATCGATGAGCAACAGGATGACAGTGATAGTGACAGCTGTACTAACTGTAAATGGTCCCCTACACAAACTAGGTCCTAACCTCTGGGATTTGTGTTACCCTACTTAGAAAAGGGTCCCTGCGGATGGAGTTAGGATTTTGAGATAGAAGATCTTACCCTGATGGGCTCTAAGTGTTTGCACTCACCAGTGTTCTTATAGAACAGGCAGAGGGCCATGTGACCCCCCTCCCCCACATTCACAGGGAAGCAGGGAGAATGAGGGTGAGGAGAGACTGCAGACACAGAAGCAGGGTGCCAGCCACCTTCTCTTCTCCAGGAGAATCAAGGAAGCCAGGAGTAGATCCTCCCCTCCTACTCTGGAGGGAATGTGGCACTGCACAGCTACATTTTGATCCAGTAAATCTGAATTCAGACTTTAAAGAGAATATTTCTCACAGTTGGAGGCAGGCAGCCATTTACTTTTGTGATACTTTGTGGTAAGAGCCACAGGAAATGACCTTGAGAGCTTGTTTGGAGACTCTAAGCAGGGGAACACAGCAACTTATATACCTTCAATGGTCTAGTCCATCTCTATCCAGGGTTGGCTGTCCTCTTGATGGAGCCACAGTTTTGGGAGGGACTCACACAGAGCAGCGAGGGAGGACGGGCACACTTGCCTCACTAGCCAGATCTGTTGAATCAACCCTGGTGATCAATGGTGTGACAAATGTTGCAGTCAGATGGCCCTCACATCCATCCACAGGAAATGAATACAGTTCCCCTGTGTGGCAACCCAAATTTCAGTTTGGATAGTTGTCACCTCCTTTTTTTTTCCTGGCATATTAAAGAAGGGTTTCTCAGAACATCCTAATATATGTTGAGTGTCTACTCCCACAGTGAACATGACAAGCTTTATATGCAATAGCTAATGGATTCTCATAATCCTTCTAGGTAGGTCCTAAGTTATTCCTATTTTATTTTTATTTTTTGGTCATTGGCTATACCTGGCAATGCTCAGAGGCTACTCCTGGCTTTGTGCTGAGGGGTTTGTCTCAGCAGGTCTCAGTTGATCATGAGGCGCAGGGGATCAGACCTCCTGCCCGCAAAGCATGTATGCCAGCCCACTGAGCTCTCTCTCTGCCCCTAATTTATTCCTCTTTTATAGGTGACTAAAATAAGTGTCAGAAGCAAAATGGGTTACACTCCTGATAGGTGATGAACCTAGGATTCTTACACAAGTCTGCTCAAATCTAACAGATTCTTGGTCTTTGTTTTTTTGGCTACACCTGGTGGTGCTGGGGTGCCCACACATGATGCCAGGGATCCAATCAGGGTTGGCTGCATGGAAGGCAAGGACCTTATCCCCTGTGCTTTCTCTTTAGCCCAGGAACCCACAGTTGTTAACATCTGCTCTATACTCCCATAAGCACTCTGGGTTAGGTCAGGGTTTTAATGCTCGTATAATCTGATAGCATTTCAGAACATTTATCTGAGAAATATTTATTACTTTATAAATATTTTATTTTTCACTGTCACTGTCATCCCGTTGTTCATCGATTTGTTCGAGCGGGCACCAGTAATGTCTCTCATTGTGAGACTTATTGTTACTGTTTTGGCATATCCGATACGCCACGGGTAGCTTGTCAGGCTCTGCCATGCAGGCGCGATACTCTTGGTAGCTTGCCAGGCTCTCCGAGAGGGGCGGAGGAATCGAACACAGGTTGGCTGCGTGAAAGGCAAACGCCCTACCGCTATTTTATTATTTATATTTATACAATTTTATTTTTATAAAGAGTTTCATGGGCCCCTTGAGGTACAGGGAGGCCCAACCAAGCCAGAGGTTCAGTGTGAGATCCTGGGGATACCATGCTGATCCAGTATAGAACTTTTACCCATCGAGTTGGGGGTGCTGCGGGTGGTGGTGGAGGTACAGCATGTATCTCCAGGACCAGACCTGCCAGGGTTGGGGGACCATGTGGTTCCTGGGCTCCAGTCTGAATCCACTGCATGAAAGACATATGCTTTAACTTACCTCTTGGCCACCGAGAGATCAAGGATCCTGGGCAGAAGAAATCAAACCTCAAGGAATTGAGCTACCACGGAAGTCTTAATTTTTCAGCCAAGAGAAGCAAATAACCATTCCAGAACACAGAAAGCTCAAGCTAAAAGGCTGTCAGAGGTGCTGGAGAAATAGCATAGGGGGTAGAACATTTACCTTGCTCACGGATGTATCAGGGTACCATCTCCAGCATCCCATACGGTTCACTGAGCAATTGCTATTTTGTTCAAACTCAAGAGGCTTTTGTTTTTGTTTGGTTTTTAAGCCACACCCAGCAATACTTTGGGCTTACTCCTGACTCTGTGCTCAGGAATCACTCCTGGCGGGCTCTGGGGACCATATGGGATTCTGGGAATGGAACCAGGGTTGGTTGAGTGTAAGTCAAGCGCTTTACCCTCTATTTCATTGCTCAGACCCCAGGCTCTTCATTTTATAGACAAGGAAACTGTATCTGATAATGGGGAGGGTCTCCCCCCTCCACACCCCACCACCACTATACAGAAGTTGGAAGTAGGCAAGCTAGAATTAAATCCACATCTCATTTAAAATTCAGGGTTTATTCTACTGCTTATCACATTGCACAAAGCCATGTGTGTTTCTCGGGTTGCTAAACAAAATCTGGGAACTTGCATGATGCCAAAAAAAGGATCCCAAACTGTTTCAAACAGTAGTGCCCCGGAGTCTTAGTTCTCTCCTGGGATACTCTACAGGGCTGAAGCCTCTGAGAATGTCTAGGAAATGAAGAAAGGAAAGCATCTACATTGAGATGGCCCAAAGAGACCAGAATTGTTTGACATATTAAATGATAAGGAACAGCAAAAATCTCATTAATTCCTAGAATAACCATTTGTCATCTTCAATGACTTGGAACAACAAAAATCTCATTAATTCCTAGAATAAAAGAGTTTGTAGGACTCTTGGGAGTGGCAACGTTGGACAAATAAATGAAAGTACCTTATACAAACATCAGGGAACTGGCGAAGGAAACTCAATTTCGTTAATAATGGTAAAGGCTGAGCGTTCATCCTTACATACACCCACTCAACGTACACAGAGTCCCCTGCTGGTTCTTGCCTTCTTGCTTAATAAGGTAGCTTGGAAATGGCTTTAAAGCGCTCCCCAACGACTTATCACACAATATATGCTCAATAAATGCTGTTACTGAAACACCACCCGCTAAGAGACAGTAACAGCCAGCCACTGTCCTTACGACACGTTGATCTCCACTTCTGAGACTATATATCCCAAGATGCTCTTTGCCTGGGGTCCGAAACCCACTGCATTCTGGGATTTGTAGTCCGGAAGTGAGTGACTGCTCGCTCAGCGCGCAGGCGCGGCGACGCGGATTCCCGGAAGAACCGGCAGAATCGCCCAGGATGACCGGGTGGTGGTGGCTGCTGCTGCTGTGGCAGCGCTGACAGGACACGCGCTCTATGCCTTTCCGGCTGCTCGCCCCGCTCGGCCTTCTGTGCGCGCTGTTGCCCCTGCACCATGGTGCGCCGGGCCCGGACGGCACCGCGCCCGACCCCGCCCACTACAGGTGAAGGGGGCCAGGCTCCCAGCCGTTCCAGGGTTGGGGAACGGGGCGCTCAGACCCAGACCCTTCCCGTTCCCTCGCCCAGAGCCCCCACCCGACCCTCTCGGACCCCGCCACTGGGCTCGCGCCAGGGGCTGATTCCCACTCTCCGCCCTCTGTCTCGCCCCTTCCCCTGCGTGGTTTCCCCTTTATGCCCCCCTGCCTTATTTCTCCTACCCCGCACCAGGGAGCGTGTCAAGGCCATGTTCTACCACGCCTACGACAGCTACCTGGAGAATGCCTTTCCCTACGACGAGCTGCGACCTCTCACCTGTGACGGGCATGACACCTGGGGCAGGTAGTGCGAGCGGAGGAACAAGGGGGCGGCCGGGGTCTGGCTGTCTGGTCCTAGGCGGGCGGGTCGGCTATGGTTGTTGGCGTCAAGGTCTCACCAGCTCCGAGCCAGGGCGAGGGCACATTGCTCTGCACCCCACACACCCCAACACACACACAGACACATACACACACCCCACACACCCCAACACACACACACGCGCGCGCGCGCGCACACACGCACACGCAGAGCACATGCACTCACTTTCCCACTCCGATTCAGGCCTGCACCGCCAGGAACCACTCCTGGAAAATCGGATCCCACTTTGGGTATCCACCAAAAGGTGGATGGACCTCTGCGCTCTGGTCACAGCAGTAACAGGCACCAGCTGTGGGGACCCGGGCAGATCACTGGAGTCCTGGGATATCCACGGCTCTACTCTTTCGTGTTTTTTATTTTAAAAACTTTTTTTGGGGGGTGGGGTGGGGTGCATACCCAGAGATACTTAGGTCTTAACTCCTGGTGTGCTTGGGGGACCATATGGGCGTCCAGGATCTAACCAGGGCCCACCAGGTGCGGGCAAACGCCCCACTATACTGTCTCTCCGGTCTCCAACCCTTTGTGTTTTACCTTTGTGGTCTATGAAGGTAAAACTAACTGGCCATGGAGGGAACAGAACTCTCGACCATAAAGGTACAGAACCTTTGTGGTTAGTGTAGTGAAACACACCATCCCCTCTCTTCACATCACAGACTGCTTCCTGAGATCTTGGGGCCCAGAGTGGCCTCCCTAGCTCCTCGCCTTCCACAGCACTCTTACAAGTCCACCCTCGTATCTCCCAGGAACCCTGCATTTCTCATTCTCTGATACTGTCACTTCCCGCCTCGTTACTAGTTTGTCTTTCTCACTTGCACTAGAATATAAAGCTTGTGAGAAGTGGAATTCTCAGTCTTATTCCTTGCTGAGTGAAGAAGCATTGCTTTTAGCGAAGCTGACATTGATCTCTGTGCTGCTAAGCATTTCACTTGTGTCATTGCTTTTTAATTCTCTTTAACACTCCTAGGAGTGAAGTGCTGTTATCTCTGTTCTACAAATGAGCATGCTAAGTACAGGAGAAATTAAGTGAATTCAACAATATTTGTACCTATTTTTCCGCCCTCTTGAAAGCAGTACAAGCAAATGGCAGTTCAAGCAGTACAAAATCATTAAAGTAACTAGCTCCCTTACCCTTGAATTCAACCACTCTTTATTGTCTGTCTTGTAGTCAAATATTTATTTTATACTTTTATGAGGATATATATGTATATATTTACATATATATATGGGTACATCTTTTAAAATGAACCTTTTATTCTTAAAAAATTCTTTAGTTTTTGGGGCCACATCCAGAGATGCTCAGGGTCTACTCCTAGCTCTGCACTCAGGAATCACTCCTGGAAATGCTTAGGGGACCATTTGGGATTGAACCCGGTCTGCCATGTGCAAAGCAAGTCCCTACTTGCCGTACTATCTCACCAGCCCATAAAGTGAACTTTTTAAAGTTTATACTAACATACAAGAAAATATCTCATTTGGAATGTATGGTAACCACTGGCACAATTAAAAGTTTAGAGTGCTAGAAAAGGCATGGAACATTTCTAGCACCCTAAAGAGTTTCCTTTTTTCCCTTTATAAGTAATCCCCGAACCACCATTGGCCTGAACAACTGCCCATCTGCTCTCTGCCTTCTTGTCTCTTTTTAAAAATGTACACAGATGCATACTACACTCTCTGTCTGTGCCTTGTCTTTTCCACTTTACAGTGTAGTTTGAATGTCCTAACATTGATAGGACTTATCATTGATAAGTCTTTTGACAACTTAGTTTCACCTTGTTTTAAGATACTGCAGTTTAGTTCATCTTTCTGCAACTGGAGCACATTTGTTTGCTTGCTTCTCTTTTCCTTCTTTTTTCATTTTTGCCTTTTGCTTTTTGAACAACACAACTGTGAGTATTTTCAAATCACAAAGCTCCATGCACTGAGGTAAATTCTGCCATATGAAAAAAATCTGTACCCTTAGAGTCTTTTACTGTCTCCCTATGGCAGAGGATTCCAGAGTTGAGATGATGTCTTCACCTATTATAGAGCTGCTCTTGGGAGCGCAGTCCATTCTCCCAGGTGCATTGGTGCCCAGCCATTCTCATGGTGGTGTCTTTATTTCTGGACATGGGATGGGCAGAGGGACGGGCTGGAGCTATCATACAGTGGGGAGGATGTTTGCCTTGCATGCAGTGGACCCAGGTTTGAACCCTGGCATCCCATATGGTCCCCCAAGCACTGCCAGGGGTAATTCTTTTTTTTTTTTTTTTTTTGGATCACACTTGGCGATGCTCAAGGGTTACTCCTGGCTCTGTACTCAGAAATTACTCCTGGCAGTGTTGGGGGGACCATATGGGATGCCAGGGATTGAACTCTGGTTGTCTGCTTGAAAGGCAAACGCCCTCCCTACCGTGCTATTGCTCCGGTCCCGGGGTAATTCTTGAATGCAGAGCCAGGAGTAACCCTTGAGCATTGCCGGATATGATCCCCCCAAAAAAACAAAACAAAACAAAATAGAAGTTTTGTGGCAATCTGGTCTGGGGCAATCTTAGTATCTGCTGTTTGATTTTCTTACTAAACAGCTGGTATTTCTGTCCTTTACAGTTTTTCTCTGACTCTAATTGATGCTCTGGACACCTTGCTGGTAAGTGTCTTGTCTATTTCTTTTCCCCTTATCATAATATAACCTTCACCCCTATACTGCTCTCCCTGGTCCTATTGTTAGTATGCACATGACTGTGATGAGTGCTAGAGAGATAATTTAGATTGTTTTGCTTAATGTTAATGTGTAGATACTTGTTCATCAAATATTTATTGAGAGTCAGTTGTTAGGTGTATACCAAACACAGTTTTAAGTCCTGGAGAGATAATGATAAATGAGTTCATGAAAGCATTAAAACAATCTTCCTATTAATTTTTATTTTGGGCTTTTTGTGTTCTTGGGTTACCCCTGGTGGGTTGCTTGGAGGCTGCCCCTGGTGGTGCTGAGAGGTTCATGCCGTGCCAGGCATTGTACCTGGGGCTCCTTGCATGCAAAACATGAGGTCTAGTTTTTGAGCCATCTCCTTGGTCCCGGGTGAGCTTAAAAAGACATGACCCCTGTTTTCTTGGAGCCTGTGATTTTAGGGAGGGATGCAAAAAATTGGAATAAAGGACTCCAGATTAAGTTCTGGGCTCTGTAGTAAAAAAAAAAACACAGGTTCTGTGAGTGGACTGAGGAGGTTACTCCCAAGGGAGGGATATGACACTTATTTGGAATTGGAAGTAGAAGCCAGTGGTGCTGAGGGAAAAGTGTGGGGTGGGGGTGTGAGGGGGGGGGAGTGTTCCAGGCAGAGGGGAGCAGCCTGTGCAGAGGATTCATGGCGGGGCAGAGTGTGGCAAGTGTAGTAAAATAAAGGAAGTCCATTATGTCTGGCATATGAAAAAGGAAAAAAGAAGATGCAGAAGGGAAACTGGAGCGATATATGGGGACCAGATGCTGCCAGGCCTTGTTCACTATGTTAAGGATTTTGATCCTTAAATTTGGGAATAGTTAAAACACACTGAAATATCTTAAACAGAGGGCAGGAATGCTGTGCTTTCTGATCTAAGATCAGTGGCCGCTGCAGTGTGGGGTAAGATTCATGTTCTCATGCAACAAACATCTGTTGAGTAATTGCTTCCTGGGCTGCCCTTCACTCCCTGGGGGAACACAGGAGAGAATGGGGCCTCGTCAGCAGAGATCTCTTCAGAAGAGAGAAATAGATAGATACCCTGAGATTTGTGTGGATAGACTTATTGGAGGTTTTGTTTGTTTATTTGTTTTTAAGGAAGAATAGATTCATTTGAGTTGGTGGAATGAATGATTCCCTAGAGAAGGTGCTAATTGATCAATTGTTGGAGTCAACCACAAGTGTATATGGGGCGGAGAGTAGGTAAGATAGAGAAGGGACCAGTATGACAGTCATAGCTGGAAATGATCACGCTGGACAAGAATTGAGTGTTGAAAGTAGGTGAAGGGATATATCTGATAACTTTTCAGTATCTGTTTTGCAAACCACAGCCCAAACTGGGAGGGGGGGAGGGAGAGGGATCAAACCAGGGTCTGCCAAAATTGGGGGAAGGGAAGGGGAGGGAGGAGAGGAAAGAGGAAAGGGGAGGGGGACAGGGAAGAAAAGTGCCCTGCCATAAAGCCAGGCTGGGGGTAGGGTGGGGGGTGATGGGAGGGAAAGTAGGGGCACTGGTACTGGGAAATGAGTGCGTTGGTGGAGGGATGGGTATTGGAACACTGTATGACTGAAACCTAATCATGAGCAGCTTTGTAAGGGTCTATCTCACAATGATTCAATAAGAAAAAATCCTTTAAAAAGAGAGAGAGGGGATGCTAATTGAGGGTAGGTTTCGTTGGGAGATGGGAAGACATGATTTCTGGCAGAGGGAACTGCATGTTTGAAGGCAGGAAATCCTGGAATAGTGGGTCGTGTTTTAGTGTAGTACATGAGGATAGCGACAACCTTACTGTCTGCCGTGTCCTCCTTTGCTTCCAGATTTTGGGGAATGTCTCAGAATTCCAAAGAGTAGTTGAAGTGCTCCAAGACAATGTGGACTTTGATATTGATGTGAATGCTTCTGTGTTTGAAACCAACATCCGAGGTAAGGGCTGCCTTAGAAGGTTTTTGGAAGAAAACTGTGGAGTTGTTTTTTTTTTTTTTTTTTTTGGTCTATCAACCAGGAGTTAAGAAATAGGTATCTTAAGGGCTGAGCCAGCAGTTGTGCCAAATCATTGACTGAGCTCTCTTCTCATAAAGAAGTCTCAAGGAGAGAGGTGAGAGGTCTTGTGACCCTACCTCAATTTCAGACACATGATTGAGCGGAGGATGGAGAAAAGACTGGGAAGAAATATGCCAGAACTACTTACCTTTATAACATGTATTTGGTACTAGGTATACAGCCATGAATAAGAAAGATGTGCACCCACCTTCTTGGAGCATATTGGCTAGGAGACCTTCCCAATGGAGCTTTCTGCCAGGAGAGAGACGTTTTATAGGGGCTGGAGACATAGTACAGCGGGTAAGGCGCTTGCCTTGCATGCACCTAACCGAGGTTTGATTCCTGGCCCCACGTATGGTCCCTCACATCCACCAAAAATTATCCCTGAGCTCAGAGCCAGGAGTAAGCCCAGAGCACCACTGGGTGTGACCCCAAAACAAACAAAAGAATTGTTTCATATTTATGATTTTGGTACAACAGCTATTAGTCACATTTAGCTATTGACCATTTGAAATGTGTGCAATTAAAGGACTGAACTTTTTATTTCGTTAAATTATAGTGAGTTTAAATTTAAACAGTGACTAAATGGTTTAAAGTTAAATAGATTTGAAATGTGAGTAATGATTACTGTAGTATAGCAAGTCAAGGGAGTTAGTTTCCAAGCCTTGATGCCCATAAAACCACTTAGAACCCTTAAGATGTTAAATATCGGGGCTGGAGCGATAGCATAGTGGGTAGGGCGTTTGCCTTGCACGCGGCCAACCCAGGTTCGAATCCCAGCATCCCTGAGCACCGCCAGGAGTAATTCCTGAGTGCAAAGCCAGGAGTAACCCCTGTGCATTGCCAGGTGTGACCCAAAAAGCAAAAAAACAAAACAAAACAAAACAAAAAATAGATGTTAAATATCTTGGTTCCTCTCGAAACCTAGTGAGTTGGCTTATCTGGGCTGCATCCTAGAATCAGTACTTTTGGTAGGTTTCCAATGATTCTGCAGACACTGCTACAACCCTACGTGCAGTAAGCCTCTATCAAGACCACAAGTCATTTACCAGCTGTCCCATCTGGTTGTCCTTCACCCTTATTTTGCTCATCTTTATTGTATATGTTTTTCTGCAATAGAAAATTCATATTACAGAGAAGTCGCATATTTTTTAAGAAATGATGGGAGGACAGTGTGATAGTACAGTGGTATGGCACTTGCCTTGCATGCAGCTGACTTGACCTTTTAGAAGAACATCGTGGTATCAAATCCTAGTGTAGGAATCAGACCTGAATTTGAGACCAAGCTTACTGCTGGGTCGAAACTTCTGAGCCCAACTGATCATCTATCAATTAATATGGATCCTTCACCTTTATTTCTCATGTAAATATAATACTTTCCACTTTTTTGGTTGGCCCATTATATCTTTTTTATACCCTTTTACTTTTAGTATTTCTGCATTTTATGATTATATATTTCTTCTCTAAATTATGCATGATTTTTTGTCTTCATTTATTTATTTACTTATTTTTTAATTTTATTTTTATAAAGTTGTTCACAAAAGTTCATTACAGATAATATTCAAACACTAATCCCACAACCGTGCACCTTCCCACCACCATAAGAGGAAAGTGTGTGAAGATTGTTGTATTTCATCCCGGAGCCATTTAAGCCCCTGTATGAGAGATTACAAACATATGTGTTAAACCCAAACAAATGTGTATACTTTTATTTCATCAGTTGGCTAGAGTATAAGAGGTGCTGCCGCATGCTCCAGGACATTCTATGTTGCTCTCTTTCGGGAGCTTTATTTCATAGTCTCTGGATCTTGTCCATTGATGAGATTATATGGCTCCAGGGTCAGTTTGTGGATGTGGCTGCCAAGCTACTGGAAAAGTGGGGAGCCGGGGGAAGGAGGTCCAGTCCCGTTCCAAGTAAGCTTGGAGATCTCAGTCACGGGTTCTGTATACCTGGGTTTTTCTGCAGGTTCTCTGTAGGTGAGACTCATCTGAGCCTGTGGAAAGCGGCCTTGATGTATGATTTTTCATTCATTCTAGCAATCTTTCTTTTAGAGTTGACCCACTTAGAGTAATTGCAAATATATTTATATTAGTCTTTATTGTATTGTGCTATTTTTCCCATCTTCTACCTGTTTTTTTTTTGGGGGGGGGTGGAGGGGAAGGGGAAGGGGCCACACCTGGCTCAGGGCTTACTCCTGGCTCTGCTCAGGGATCATTGCAGTGGGCTCATGTGATCATATGGGCACCAGGGAGTCAGCCCTGAGTTGGCTGTGTGCCAGGCAAATGTTTTCATGCCTTCTGTAGATTTTTTTCCCTTTCATTTTCTGACTAGATTTTTTTTCTTTTCTCAGTGCTCAGGCTCTGTGCTCAGGAGTGACTCCTGGGGGTTCTTAGTAAGGTGCCCATAGGCAGTGCTGGGGATCAAACCTGCTCAGCTGTGTGCAAGTCAAACACCTTACCCCCATACTCTCTCCGGATGGCTGATCTAGAAATTGTGCATGACTTCTAAACATATCATAGGAAATTCACAAATGTAATTTGACAGAGTCTAAAGTTATTGAAAATTTTAATTTTCCTCTGAACAATATAAAATCTGATCTATGGTTTTCCCCAACAGTGTGCTGTAGTTATGAAATTTAGTTCTCTTTTGTTTTATATGTTATTGTTTCAAATTTATTCAAGTTTTTTGCTTGTTTCTTTTTGGTTTGTTTTGGGGCCAGATCCAGCAGTGCTCAGGGCTTACTCCTGACTTTATGCTCAGGAATTTCTCCTAGCAGTGCTCAGGGGACAATATGGGATGCCAGGGATTGAACCTGGGTCAGCCACGTGCAAGGCAAACATCCTATTGACTGTACTATCCCTCTGGCCCTTAGATTTCTTCAAATTTACCACTTTTTCTTCTTATGTGGCAGACCTTGGGTCTGTGATCCTTTCCCTGTCTCCAAAGTACTTCCTTTAGAAGGACCTTCAGTGCAGCTGTGCTCTTGGGAAACTTTCTCAGCTTCTGTTTGTAGAAACCTGTCTTTATCTCACTGAGTTTGACAAGGAATAATCTTGCCAGAGCCAGGGAGATAGCTCAAAGGGCTGAAGCCCTGCATGGTCCCCACTCTAGTTTCTTTTTTGCCTGGGGAGAGAGTGGGGAAAGTGGGCACACCCGGTGATGCTCAGGGGTTACTCCTGGCTCAGCATTCAGGGACCACTCCTGGTGTTGCACAGGGGACCATATAGGGTTCCAGGGGTGGAACCCAGGTCAGCTGCATGCAGAGCCAGGAGTAACCCCTGAGCATCACTGGGTATGACCCCAAAACCAAACCAAAACAAAACAGAAAGAGCTTTAGAGCCAGAAGACCTGGCCCTGCCGCCGCCGAGAGCCTCAATATCTAAGAGGGACTGCAGTTGCCTGGTGCTGGGTCTGCCACAGACCTGAAGGCTCGTGATGGCTCTCGCTTCTGTAACTCACCAGGAGGGGGGGAGTGTTCTAAGCTCGACACTGTCCCAGTGTGTGAGGCTCAGGGACCCTTCTTTCCCCAGAAGACCCAAGGCCCTTCCCATCGATCTGTCCGAGCGCGGGATCAGGTAGGATGTGCACACGAGAGATCCCCCTCCAAGCCTGACTCTCCTCTCTGTGTGTGCTGCTCTAGTGGTGGGGGGACTGCTGTCGGCTCACCTGCTCTCAAAGAAGGCGGGCGTGGAGGTGGAGGCCGGGTGGCCCTGCTCGGGACCGCTCCTGAGGATGGCCGAGGAGGCGGCCCGAAAACTCCTGCCAGGTAACGCCCGCACGAGGTGGAGGAGGGAGGCAATCGGGAGGTTCCGCTTCTCTTACTGGGGAGAGGGATGCCAGCACTCACTTCATTCCTGATGTCTCTCCCCCAGACACTTGGCATTCTGACTGCCATGCGCCCGGAACGAGATCAAAAGAGCCTGGGGCATTTTGAGGGTTTGCCCGGGCACTGGCCCTGAAGGGATGAGCTGATAACTCTGTTTGTGGCAGTGAAGGACAAAGGAGTAAAGGCGGGACGTGCAGCTAAAGGGCAGTCTGCGGGGTAGAAGGCCTCGGTCCTGTTCGAGCGCGAGTCCTTTCACTCACGCCCAGAGCTGCTGGGATGAAAGGGTCCTGAGAACAGGAACCCTTCTCCTGAGGTTGTAGGCTCAGCACTGCTGGCCCCTGGCTTGCCGGAGCCAGGCTTCCCTTTTCGGGTCCCTGCGTACCCAACAGGGACCCTCATTCTGGCCTCCCCGCCACTGTGGGCTACACTGAAGATGAAGCCAGGAAGGAGAAAGTGCTTGGGGAGCCTCAGGAAGCGCTGAAGTGAGAGGGACTTGTCTGGAAGCTGTGTCCAGGGCTGGAGGCCAAGCTTGGGGTGTTTGTCTGGTGTGGGGGGGGGGGGAGAGGGCAGCATCAGCTGGACACTGTGTTCTCTTTGGGGTGTGGTCAAAGCCCTCAGGGCTGTTTCCACCCTAGCTTGCTGTGGTCAGCTCCGCCCACCCTCCCTCTCTCCCCCCCCCCCCCAATCCCCAGGCCTCCCAAAGCTCCCACTCTCTGTGTCTCTCCTTGGGGCCGAGCCTGAGGGCAGGAGCAGTCTGGGTTCACAGCAAGTGGACCGTGTTTCTCCTCGCTGCACAGCCACTTGTGCAGTTCATTCCCATAGGAAGTTGCCTGCTGGCCTCCCCACCTCTTTTTCTTTTTCCTTCTTTCTTTTTTTCTTTTTGGCACTATTGGGGATCAAACCCAGGCCCTCATTTGGACAAAGCATGTGCTCTACTGCTAGCCTCTATCCCTGTCCCCTCAGTGCCCACGCCTCCCATTTTGGATCATTTAAGGAGCTTGCATCTTAGGACACATGCACGTTAAATGCCCACTGGAGCAATCACCCGCATCTCTACCATTCTGGTCAAGAAAGCAGATTTTGTCATGCCCCTTCTTTCCTGAAATAGTCTCTCGCAGCCTTTTCAGTTGGGAATTATATTCTCCTTACTTGTCACCTCGTGGCTGCCACATAACAAGTTTGTCATCTCCAGCAGCGTTACTAGACCTCTGCCGTTGTCTGTTTTTGCTTGGGGGCCGATACCTGGCTGGCCATGGCCAGAAGCTCTTCCGGTTTGCTGCTTGGGGTCGTGTCTCGCATTGTTTGGGGGCACCTTGCAGGACCCGGAACTAAACCCAGGTCTCCTGCCTGCAAAGCCTGTGCTCCAGCCCTTCGGGCCATCTCCCTGGCCTGGAAGTTTTGGCAGCTTTGTCCACAAGTTGGTGCCACATACGGGTCTCCCTGGGATTGTTCAACTTTAGGCTGGGCGGAAATCTCTGCCTCCAACTGGCTGGCACTGAGGGCAGAGGGTGGGGTGTGGGGTGCTTCCCTTGGCAGGGTAAAGGAAGTGAGTGCCTCACCACTGCTTCCAGCCCAGCTCTCTTTGGCGCTCTCTGTGCCCATTTGAGGTACTTCTTTCCAGGCGTGACTTTTCCTACTGTAAATTGGAAAACATCAGCCATTTGGTGGCTCATCTGCTTTCTTATATCATTATTGTTGTAGGGTTTTTCCCCCTTTATTTTTTGGTCACACCCAGCAGTGTTCAGGGCTGCCCACTCCTGCACTGGCTCAGTGATCACTCCCAATGGTGCCCTAGGCACCTAGCAGTGTCCAAGAGCAAGCCTGGGCCCCCTTCATGCAAAGCATGCAACTGCCTAGTGAACTGTCTCTCCGGCCTGTGTGGTCGTTTGAAATACTTTAGCTCCCACACTGTACTTAAGGCACCAAATTTGAGATTGGCTTCCAGGGGAGCCAAGGAATTGGTGAGGCCTGCAGATGAGTTTTGTCACCACGGTGTTATAGAAACTGTATGAATCGGGCCGGGATATAGCTCGGCAGTAGAGTACTTGCCTTGCCTGTGTGAGGCCCTAATTTCAGTCCCCAGCACCACTAAAATGCTTTAGTTCATCTATTTTATTAGAAGTAAATAAAAGCAAAGGAAAACAAGAAAAATACTCCTAGGTCTGAGTGGCTTCAAATGGGGCTGCACTTCAGTGGCCACAAGCACCGCCCCTGCATTGGCCTAATCCCACCTGCCTTAGACGGTCACCTGCCTGCCTCCCCGCCCTGACGAAGTGCGGAGAAACACATGAGCTGCTGCAGTGAGAGAGTGTGTGTGGTGGGTGGGCGCGGGGACGCGTGCAGGGCCAGACCCCAGGGCTCATGCAGAGCAGCGTGTGACACTAACCCCTCTCTCGTTGGGGCATCACCTTTGCTCTGACTGAGCCTCTAGCAGACACTCAGGAGATGAGGCCATAGACTGCTTCCTGGCTTAGGCCTCCCCACCTCCCCGGTCTGCCTGGGGTCCTCATTTTGCCCTGGTGCAGCCTTTCAGACCCCCACGGGTATGCCATATGGAACGGTGAACCTGCTTCACGGCGTGAACCCAGGCGAGACCCCTGTCACCTGTACCGCCGGGATCGGAACCTTCATTGTGGAATTTGCCACCCTCAGCAGCCTCACCGGTGACCCCGTGTTTGAAGACGTAGCCAGAGCGGCGCTGACACGCCTCTGGGAGAGCCGGTCGGACATCGGGCTGGTAAGGTGACTGCCACCCTTCCGGCCACTGTGGGCCCCTGTCCTTGTGGCTCAGTGCCCAGTAGCACGCTGCAGCCCTGCCAAGGGAAACTCAGGGTGACATCCGGGATGGCGTAGGACTTAGGCACTGGATGCTGAAAGGAAATCGAGCCTCTAAATCAAGTTTTTGGCCCAGAGAGCAGGAGGGAACATTCTCCGGCAGGCAGAGGGGCTGTCTTAAGCTTTGACTCGTTGAATATCTCAGAATCCTAGGAGTAGATCTTATGTGCCCGCAACTTATTGACACCCCAAGATCAGCAGTCTAACTAGGACCTCTTTTTTTTTTTTTTCTAAATGGTTGGCTTGGGCTTCTGATAATACCTGTTCTGAGATCTGGTGCATGAAAAAAGTGATTTTTGGCCAATTAAGTTTGGGGAACACTTCAAAGATTGTCTTTTTTATTGGTGGTGGTGGCAGGAGGTGGGGGATTATAATGAACATGAACAGAACAAGTTAAAGATTAATGAAATTCTATGATAAATCTCTAATTTTGCTTAACTCACCATTTCCCAAATCTGTTTGACCCCAGATATTCCCTTTCCTCTCCAATACCTGTTGACTCATGGAAATTTCACACTTCGGACCAGATAACCTTTCAGGGTGTTTTCAGTTCCTAAACTGGATAATCCAAGGAAACTAACTGTAGTTGTGCCAGAGCTGCCCAGGAAATAGCACCAGATTTAGTCAGAACTGGGTTTGAGTTCCTTGGCCTTGCTACCTCAAAACTGCGTGACTCTGGGCAAGTTACTCAAACTTTCTGGTCCTCAGTGACTTCAGCGATAACTGGGATGTGTTGATACCTCCTGGGCGAGTCATCGTGACTTACAGAGATTGCATTATCCCAAGGTGATTCAGATGGAGGCTCAATTTAGGCAAAGTCTGGTTCTGAGTTTAAAAAGAGAAACTTGGGTGAGGGATCCTTGACAGTCCCTTAGTCTGTAACTAGGCCAAACTCAGCAGCTTCTTCTCCAGACTAGAACTGCAGTGGACGGTGTGGGTGCCCTACCTGGACCCCCTCACACCTGGCCTGTCTAACCACAGCTCTGCCTTGGGCCTTAATGAGCGCCGGAAGCCTCCTTGGCTGGCTCTCAGCTGGGTGAGTGGGACTCACTGCTCCCCGCACAGAGTACCCTATCAAAGACAGGTGCTAATGGGGCCTCTGGAGAAACACCCCAGGTCCCTGCCCATGACTGGGATGACCTTGAGCCACCCATCAGGCTCCAGTGCCATTTCCCATGGTTGGTGCCTGCCTGGGGCCTTCTCACCCTTTATGGGTGCCTCCCTCCGCCACCTTCCATGCCCCTCCTCTCCCTTGTTTCCGGGGACTTACCTTCCATACCGACCATTAGAGTCATCCTCGCTGAGGGGCGGCTGCTGGGAGGTGGGGTTGGGGGTCCAGGTGCCTGATGCAGAACAGCAAAGCTCTTTCTTTGACATGGTATATTCAGTGAAGTCACCTGCTTCGCCAAGGGGCTCAGTTAGATAAGAAACACAGCTCTTCAGTTTAATCTTTAAAACTTCTTTAGTTGGTTTTGTTTGGGGGCCATACCAGGGGATGCTCAAGGGCTTACTCCTGGCTCTGTGCTCAGGGATCACTCCTGGCAGGCTCAGGGGACCATATGGGGTACCAGGGATCAAACCTGGGTCAGCCACCTGTAAGGCAAGTGCCCTACCTTCAATACTATCTCTCCAGTCCCTGGATTTATTTTGTTTAACATCTTGGGGCTCAAGAGATAGCTCAACAAGCTGAGCTTGTTGCAGGAGCTCCAGTTTTAATCCCCAGCACCACATGGTCCTCCACCCCTCCCCCCAGCTTTCTGCCCCCACCACCTCCTTCTTCTCCCATGCTACTGAGAGTATCTCTGAGTGCTGAGCCAGAAGTAGCCCCTGAGGACTGTAGGGATGTCCTAAAAGCTTCATAATCATTCCCCTTGGCCCCTTACGCCCCCCACCAACATCCTTAAAGTCACACAGATCACAAAAAAGCTCCAGTGGCATCTCTGCCATCTCCCCTGACCCCTGTCACCCTGTCACTACCTTCTTAGAGCCTCTCCTATCTTGGGGGTCTTTCCTAGGTTGATTTGTCCAAGTGTGGAGGGTGTGTCTTGTATCTTTGGCTGCTGGATCACGTGCAGCGTGCTGAGACGTCCCGACAACTGTGGGCACAGCAAGCTCTCATCTTCCCACTCACATTTTCTCCTGGCAGGGCCTTCCAGACACATACACATTCCAGTCATTGTTTTGTTTCATTTTCCCCAGTGTGTGTAAGCAAGACTTCACAGAGGTCTAAGAGATCCAGCCTCAATGTACAGATCTGCAGGAAAGCTGGCCGTGATCCAGCCTCATGCCTCCACACTCCGTCCTGCCCGCCTGTCTGCCTTCCAGGAAGTGCTGGGGTGCCTGCCTGGCATCTCACTAAGCCATCAGGAGTGTGGAGGGCCTCACTGGGCACAGGGCCTTTCCCTGGGACCGTGTATCTTTCCTCCAGGTCGGCAACCACATCGACGTGCTCACCGGCAACTGGGTGGCCCAGGACGCAGGCATCGGGGCTGGCGTGGACTCCTATTTTGAGTACCTGGTGAAGGGAGCTATCTTGCTTCAGGATAAGACGCTCATGGCCATGTTCCTAGGTAAAAAAGGGCAGGGTCAGGGGGTCTTTCCCATGATTTTTCTGATGGAAATTCTCACTGATAACAACTTTCCATTGTTCCCAGGCACCACGGGGTCAATTCTGAATATCTGAGTCTATACCCGGAGTCTCAATGGGCTGACACTGCCCATTTGACCCCACTCACGCTTCTTTATGCTCTCTTGCAAGGGAAGCTGAACCATGCTGCAATTCTCTGCATGCTGCATTTTCTAGATTTTTTTTTTCTTGCTCCACCATTGCACGTGTACTCGCCTTTTTGTCTTGAATACTAACTTTTTTCCTGTGTCCGAGTTCTATCCACCTTTCAAGGCCCATTCTGTGATTTTTGTGTGTTGTTGTCATGGGGCCATACCCAGTAGTGCCAGTGCCTGGGGGCTGCTCCCAACATGTTCCTGGCAGTGCTGAGGATCAGATCTGGGCCTCTGCACACACCCAGCCCTTTGAACAGCCTCCGTGTAAGCCTTCCTCTTCTGTCTTGCCATCAGCTCTGATGCTCACTGATTGCTCTGCCAATCGAATGCAGCCCCATGCCTTATTCAGCTGTTTCCCACAGTGCTTTGTGTATGTGGGTAGCAGATTAATGCTTGGGAATAAAAACATTTCCCCGAAGCCTTAGACATGAACAATAATACTGAGGAGTTCTTGGGTACTACTACTAATTATTATGATGATGGCCACTCCTTTATTTATTAGATATTAAGCACTGTGATATGTCAAGTGCCATGCTGAATATGGACCATTTTATTTAATCTCTGTTACACACTGTTTAGGCTATCTTATTTATTTGTATGTATACTTGCTACTTTATGCAAATTTATTATGGACCCTCTAGTGTTGGGAATTCTTTCGTGAACTAAACAAAATCCTGGCCCTCATGGATTTGCAATCTGAACAGTGGGGAGGTGAGATATAATTTCATTTTGGTTTCCTGAGAGCCAAACTCTTATTTCTCTCCCTCACTGCCTGGCACCTAGTAGGTGCTCAGTGCCTGTCACTGAGTGAGTGAGTGAGTGAGTGAGTGAGTGAGTGAGTGAGTGAGTGAGTAGATGAGGTAACAATATGATGGGGCATATACCTTTACTCTCCTCTTTGACTGTTATTGAGGCAAGTATTGTAGCATTGTAGCACTGTTGTCCCATTGCTCATCGATTTGCTCGAGCGGGCACCAATAACGTCTCCATTGTGAGACTTGTTACTGTTTTTGGCATATCAAATACGCCACGGGTAGCTTGCCAGGCTCTGCCATGTGGGCAGGATACTCTCGGTAGGTTGCCGGGCTCTCCGAGAAGGGCAGAGGAATTGAACCTGGGTCGGCTGCATGCAAGGCAAACGCCGAGTATTAAGATGCAAAAACTTGGGGCAGGAGAGACAGTTCGAGGGCTAGAGGGCTGATGTGCCTTTTCTGTGGGAGGCCTAGGTTTGATCTGTAGCACTGTAGGTTCCACCAAGAAACACTAGGTGTGACTCATTGAGCACAGAGCTGAGAGTAACTTCTGAGCACTGCTAGGGGATGTAAACCCATGCCCTTTTCTTTTTCTTTCTCTTTTTTCTTTTTAAGTTTATTTCAAAATTTGTGGGGTGTGGTGCACCTGGTCGGGGGCACACCTGGCTATACTCAGGGCTTACTCCTGGCTCTGTACTCAGGGGTCACTCCTGGTGGAACTTGGGGTCAAATGGGGTGCTGGGGAATCAAACCGGGGCCCAGTGCATGCAAAACAAGCACCTTACATATTGTACTATCTCTCCAACCTCACAGAGGGAATGTAAACATTCTTTTTGTTTGTTTATTTATTTATTTTCCACATCCACTTGTGCTCAGGAATCACTCCTGATATGCCTGGGGAACCATATGGGGTTCTAATGCCTTAACCCTCAAACTATCTTTCCCAATTTAAGCATTCTTTATAGTTCCACCTGCAGAAGGTTATGACACACACCCTGGCTAGCGTTTCTCCCTCACTCCCCATTCCACTGCTGCTCGGTGTGCTGTAGCTTTAAGGTGTGGAGAAGGTGAAAGATTCTGCCCAGGCCCTTTTCTTGCAAAAAGGAAAAAGGAAGGTGGTAGGAAGGAAGGAATAGAACAAAAGGAAGGAACGAAAGAAAACAAAGGAAGGAAATAAAGGAGGTATGGATGGAGGGAAAGAGAGATAGGGAGGGGAACTTGCCGAATGCCACAGCCAGCCAGTGGTAAAAAAAATGAAGCTGGAATTTGATCTGGAATTTGACACCAGAACCTACGCTCCTTCTCCTGGGTTTTGTGGCCTCCTAGTCTGTGGCGAAGCTAGGCCTTCACAGGATCTATTGCAAAAGTGTTTGTTGGGGCTGGATGGAGAGTACAATGGGTAGGACGCTTGCCTTGCCTGCAGCTGGCCTGGGTTCAATCCCTCACACCCCATATGGTCCCTCGAGCCCTGCGGGAGTTTAAGGCAGAAATAAGCCTGGAATGCTACTGGGTGGCCTCCCTCTTCCCCAACACAACAACAAAATAACTCTTTGTTTATGCTTCTGTTGTCCAGTCCTCCGTGTTGTCTCCCTGATCACTGACAGTTTCATTTTCCCATCTCTGCTGCAGAGTATAACAAAGCCATTCGGAACTACACCCGTTTTGATGACTGGTATCTATGGGTGCAGATGTACAAGGGGACGGTGTCCATGCCTGTCTTCCAGTCCTTGGAGGCTTACTGGCCTGGTCTTCAGGTAGGCACCATCACAGAGCGAACAGCGTTCCATGGCACCAGAAGCAAGCTCCTTCTGATGTCCTCATCTAATATGTTCTATGAGTTCTCATTTCTGTTTTCTATTTTGAAGTGCTGGGTTGGAGGTGGAGGACAGATTTAGAGTGAGTTAGTAGATTTAAGATTTTGTCAGATTGCAGCTCAGATAGAGAAGGAAACACCAAGTAAAATGTGATTGGAGATCTCGCGCGGGAAGGGAGATGTATGCTGAAAGTAGACTAGAGACTGAACATAATGGCCACTCAATACCCCTATTGCAAACCACAACACCCAAAAGAGAGAACAAAATGGAATACCCTGCCACAGAGGCAGGGTGGGATGGGGGGGAATGGGATTGGGAGGTTGGAGGGATACTGGGTTCATTGGTGGTGGAGAATGGACACTGGTGGAGGAATGGGTTCTTGAACATTATATGAGGGAAACACAAGCACAAAAATGTGTAAATCTGTAACTGTACCCTCACGGTGATTCACTAATTAAAAAATAAATTAATAAAAAGAAGATTTTGTCAGGTTGAGGGTCTGGAGCAATAGCATGACGGGTAGGGCATTGGCCTTGCATGCGGCCGACCCAGGTTTGATTCCCAGCATCCTGTATGGTCCCCTGATCACCACCAGGAGTGATTCCTAAGTGTAAAACTAGGAGTAACCCCTGAGCATTGCTAGGTGTGACCCAAAAAACAAAAAAAGATTTTTTCAGATTGAATTTTTCAAGGGAAGCCTTTGAGGTGTCAGGAATCAAGCTTCCTGTTTGTTTGGTGCATGTTGGATCACTTAATAAAAAGTAGACAGTACCATGTCAGCCCGAGAGATGGTACAGAGGTTAACGACTTGTGCCTTCTACACGGCCAACCCCAGTTTGCTCCCCAATACTACATATATTCCCCCAAGCACTGGTAGAAATGAGAATGGTCCCTGACACTGAGCCAGGTGAAAGCCCTGAGCCTCCTCCCAGTGTGGACCCCAAAACAAAAACAAGTAGTCAGCTTGTTTCCAGGTTGTGCTGTGATAGCTGTCAGCAACAACCGTTTCTCTCTCCTGAACATATCTCTCTAGTTTCCCCTTTATGACAGCAGGAGAAAGGGGTAAAAGCCTCTTGGGTGCTCTGCCTGCCGTCACTGTTTCCATTAAATTTTGTTGTTGTTGTTTTGATTTATTTTGGGGTAATACCCAGCATTGTTTAGGGGTTACTCCTGGCAGTGCTCAGGGAGCCAAATGGGATGCCAGGGATTAAACCTGGGTTGGCCGTGTGCAAGGTCCTATCCACTGGATTACCTCTCAGATCCTGGAGGGATTTTTTAATTCATCTAATAATCCACCTCCTCTGTGTGCCAAAGTGCACTTACAAATTAGTATTTAAAACAAACAAACCATAGATGGCAGTTGCTTTGCATGCAGCCAGGTTCAGTGCATGCCAGGTGTGGCCCCCAAACAAACAAAAATCATCTGTTCATTCACTTGCTTACCAAGTATTTAAATGTCTCTGTGCTCCTGATCTCTGCCCTAGTTAACCTTATAGAGGAAGAGAAACAAATTAATAATTAGACAGATGTACAGTAATGAAGGCAAGAAGAGCCTGAGAGAGAATATTGGATGGAGCCCTGATTGGCGAGAACTGGGGTGGGGTGAAGGATGGTGTTCTAAGAAGCAGCAGCATGTGTGAAGGTCCTGGAGCAAGGAGGAGTTGGGTGCATGGCCAGAGACTGACAGGAGTGAGAAGGAATAAGGAGGCAGCTTTATGGGAAAGTGAAGGAACCAAGAATTTTCCCAGGGAAGTGTTGAGTTTATGTCAACCATGGGACATGCAGTGAAAATGTCCAGAAAGCCAGCTGTTCCCTTGCGGGTCTCCTTCAGTAGTATTAGCTAGCAGAAGGACAACTGCATGGATTCTCTGACCAGAAACCCTAGCTGGAAATTTCTCTCACCAATATACTTTTTGTACATTGAGGTCACATGTGTAGAGTTATTTTTTGCAATTTTGATTTTTATAGTAAATAGCAAAAGATTGGAATGAACTCAGCAGGCTAAGGGATGAAATACTATACAGCTAATCACTGCAAGGAGTGATTCCTGAGTGCATAAGGGATCGAGCATGCTTTTTATGTACACATGAAAAAACAAGCTATATTGTATAGTTTTTTTTTAAATATATTTAGAACCATGTACCTAATAAGCTAAATTTAATAAGGAAGGAAAAGACGTATTTATATTTGCTTATGTTTCAAAACTAATACCAAAAGAAGGCAAAAACATACAGAATTATTTATTTGCTGGGGTGTAGGTAGAAGTGAGATTTTAGTATAATAAAACTTTTTAGATTATAATTTCATATTAGATGGCTGATTGGGGCTGGAGTGATAGCACAGCGGGTAGGGCGTTTGCCTTGCACGCGGCCGACCCAGGTTCAGTTCCCAGCATCCCATATGGTCCCCCAAGCACTGCCAGGAGTAATTCCTGAGGGCAGAGCCAGGAGTAACCCCTGAGTATTGCCGGGTATGACCCAAAAAAGCAAAAAAAAAAAAAAATAGATGGCTGACTTACCTACTTAAAAACTGCTAGTAGAGGGGCAGACGTGATAGTACAGTGAGTAGGGTACTTACCTTACACACAGCCAACCTGGGTTTGATCCCCAGCATCCCACATGGTCCCCTGAGCACTGCAAGGAGTGATTCCTGAGTGCAGAACCAGGAGTAACATGTGAGTACTGACAAGTGTGGCCCAAAACCAACAAACAAAACTGCTAGTTTACCTCCAGTGGTGCTCAGGATTCATTCCTGGTTCAGCACTTAGGATCGCTCCTGGCAGAGGCTTAGGGAACCATATGGGATACCGGGGATGGAACCCTGGTCAGCCTCTTGCAAGGCTGACAGCAGGTCTGCTGTACCGTGTAACTCTGGCCCCCCTGAACACGTACCTCAGGGCAAGGACTTCGTATATGATCTTTGCCCCTTTCCAACAACATGGAGATATGTTGTATTTTGTCTTCTAGAGATGTAGCTCTGATAAGTTAAGCATCTGACTCCAGGCCGCGCAGAGAAGTACATGACTGGCGTGGGGTTGTGTGGCGGGCATTTTTAGCTCCAGTGGATTTCTCAGGCCTTTGGTGGCTCACTTCCTAATGATTGCTTCTCTCCCACAGAGCCTTATTGGTGACATCGATAATGCCATGAGGACCTTTCTTAACTACTACACTGTGTGGAAGCAATTTGGGGGTCTCCCAGAATTCTACAACATTCCTCAGGGATATACCGTGGAGAAGCGAGAGGGCTATCCGCTTCGGCCAGGTAAGGCAGTCAGGTCCACAACCGCCAGCCCTCTGCTACCCTTGTCCAGCTCCCACCCTCGTGCCTCGTCGAGACTCCCTGCTTTGCCCAGTCTTGCACGTCCATTCCCGCCCTGCTTGGCCCCCTCGTCTCATTCTTCCAGTGGTGTTGGGTCTGTTTCCTGCTGGGAATTGTTTATCCGCATAATTTCCTGTAGGACACTGGGGCCCAGGGCTAGAAATGGTCTGCCCGAGGCTGCTGAGTACAGGAGCGCGGGCGGGAATGCTGGTCTCCTCACTTGAGCTCCTGCTCAGACCAGCTTACACAAGTAAGAAGGAAACAAAACAGGGCTGGAATGATAGCACAGCTGGTAGGGCGTTTGCCTTGCACGCGGCCGACCCGGGTTCGAATCCCAGCATCCCATATGGTCCACTGAGCACCGCCAGGAGTAATTCCTGAGTGCATGAGCAGAAGTAACCCCTGTGCATCGCCAGGTATAACCCCCCCCCAAAAAAAAAAAGAAAAAGCAAAAAAAAAGGAAACAAAACCTACTCGGCACCTGTTGACCTGGAAATTCTGCGAGTGGGATTCCAAAAGTGACAGGTTTTCAAGTCATTGGGTCAGAGAAGGGACTCTTCTATGGTATGGCACCTGAGACCTCGGCAGTGGGACTTCCGGAATGAATCACTGAGTCTTGTCCAGCTCCCCGTGTGCGGTGCGAAAAACCAAGATGCGGAGAATGAAGGGATGACATTTGGGATCATGGTCTGAAGTTCTTTTCTGGTTGCTGAGCTTCTGAGTCACTGCAGGAAAATTCAAGAAGGAAAGGAGAGGAAGGGGAAGGGAGAGAGGAAGGAAGCTTCATCAGCACAACTCATCACCCCCCCACCCCAAAAAGGTTATGTCCTATTGCCTTAGGCATTTCCCACCTTCCACCTGAACACCTTCAGACAAGCCTTCAGTGACTTGAGCCGAGCCTCCCTCCCTACCCCATTTTCCGTCTCCAGTATCCCAAGGAGTTGTGGGTGGGGGGAACAGCAGAGGAACTAAAATAGCATCCAAGAAGATGGGTCATAAAGCTGGATCTTGTAGCTTGTATATGGGGGCCCAAAGTTCGATTCCTGATATCATATTGACTCCCCCAAATCCCCAAACATCACTGGAGTGGCACCAGACTGAGTACTGCCAGGAGTAGGCCCGGGACCCTTAGAACACTGCTTGGGAGACTCCCCAAAACATTTTTTTTCTTTTTGGGTCACATTCAGCGATGCTCAGGGGTTACTCCTGGCTCTGCACTCAGGAATTACTCCTGGAAGTGCTCAGGGAACCATATGGGATGCAGGGATTGAACCTGAGTTGGCCAAGGGCAAGGCAAATGCCCTCCCCACTGTGCTCTTGTTCCAGCCCCTCAAAAGGTTTTTAAAAAGCTGGGATTGGAGATAGTATAGCAGGTGTGTGTGTGTGTGTGTGTGTGTGTGTGTGTGTGTGTGGCGGGGTGGGGGGGAGATGGGAAAGGGAGGGTGGTGGGTTGACCCAGGACACTTCATATGATTCCCCGAAGGGGTGATCCCTGAGCCAGGAGTATATCCTGAGCACCACTAGGGTGGCCGATAAACAAACTGAAGAACAAAGAACAAATGTTAGTTTCTGTTGACTCTGTGCTTGGAGTTTCTCATGTGTTTATTCTCATGGCCCCCCCTTTTTTTTTCTTTTAAAAAGAAAGCACGCAGGTGGCATTATATCCAGTGTCACCAAGAGGGTGAAAGGGAGGTCAGAGTTTGGGAGGAAATGTAAGACTTAGGCTTGTGTGGTGTCAGGGTTCAGGGGAACCTGCGTGGGCTTCCCACCAAGATCCTTGTGGGATGGCTAAGCCCACTCCATGTGGCTGGGTGGGGTGTGTGTGGGGCGGGGGTTGTCTTGCTTTGGCTGGTTCACTGCCAGCGCCAGGAGCACTCACTGGTCACAGGGCCCTCGTGTTCCACGTGCGTGATGGATGGGCAGGAAAGCCTCAGTGGAAACAAGACACTACTTCCAGGAATCCGGGAAAGCCTTAGTCACGCTTCCCACCCCAACACAATAGCCGCAAAGATAAGCATCCTGCTCAGAACCGCTGCCAGTGCCTTACTCGCTGGCACTTGGCGGTTTTTGTTGTTAGTAGTCTGGTTTGGGGACATACCTGGTGGTGCTCAGGATTTACCCCTGGCTCCATGCTCAGGGCTCACTCCTGGCAGGTTTGAAGGGCCATATGGGGTACTGGTAATCAAACGTTGGTCAACCGCGTGCAAAGCATGTGAATGCCTTCCCCGCTGTACAGTCTCTCCAGCGCACTCTGCTCCTTGGAGCTGATCGGCAGTGTTGGGAGGGCAGAGTTTTGCCGACAGGCCTCTGAGGGTCTTCACCTCCCCTAAGTCCAAATCTGAACTGAGGACCATCACAGTCTCTGAGAGCATTGACCAGATTTGCCGGAAATGGAGGCAGTTACTGGCATACTTAGGCCCAGGTGTGTGAGTGAGGGAAGATGAGATACAGGCCTCAGCGCACTGCTCTGACCAGCTGTAGGGAGCAGAGCCGGAGGTACCCCCGGAGCACTGACCTTTCGCTCCTTGAGCACGTGTGGTGTGTCCACCGCCCAGTCAATGTGACCCTACCTGAGCCGGTATGACCAGCTGGGCTAGCACTGTCGAGAGACCTGGAGTTAAGTAGCAGGGAACTGGGGAAAGAGGCAGATATATATATATTTTTTTTTTGGCTTTTTTTTTTTTTTTTTGCTTTTTGGGTCACGCCCAGCGATGCTCAAGGGTTACTCCTGGCTCATGCACTCAGGAATTACTCCTGGCGGTGCTCAGGGGACCATATGGGATGCCGGGAATAGAACCCGGGTCAGCCACGTGCAATGCAAATGCCCTACCTGCTGTGCTATTGCTCCAGCCCCAGTTGGCTATGTGCAAGGCAAATGCCCTACCTGCTATACTATCGCTCCAGCCCCCTTGCCTGGGTTTTCTTTCTGCTGGAACAAATATTCTTTAAGGACCTGGAGATACTTGCCTTGCACGTATCAGATTCAGGCTCTATCTCTATGTGGTCCCACGCCCTCCTGGAGTGATCCCTGAATGTAGACCCAGAAGTAAGTCCTGAGCACTACTAGGTGTGGCCCAAACCCACCTGTTGTTGGCTAATGTTCATCTTACCGTGAGTTGCTCCTCTGCCTGTTGTATTCTAGATGTATCGAGTAGAGTGAGACCTTCTGCTCGTTCAGAGAACTGATGGTGTATTTTTGTTAGGGTGCAGTAGGGCTCTCGAATTCCTTTTCTGGAGGGGGAGAGGGGAGCACAGGTGAGGCTCAGGGCCACACCTGACTCTGTGCTCATGGATCACACCTGGGGGTGCCCAGGAGTCTATACGTGTTGAGGGGATTTGAACCGTAGTCACAGCTGCCGTCACAGGCAAGGCCAGCGCTTACCCTCTGTCCTCTCTCTCCAGCTCAGCTCTCGAATATCTTAATCTTTGTCTTTTTACTTCATTCATGTCAGAAGCGGCCTTATCATGATAGCCTCACAATCTGACATTGCAGCTAGGTTAGGTTAGGAATAATTGGGGTGGGGGGGTGGGGGGTTAATTAAGGTAATATTTCTTTCTCTTTATTTTGCCCCTCGATCTGCAAGGCGAAGTGCCCTCTTGACCCCTGTACTCTCTCTCTCCAGTCCTTTACCCCTAGTCTGGCCTTAGAAGGCTGGCAGTGGTGTCAGGGTCCTTAATCTTCACCCCATGCCAGGCTGCTAGGAAAAGTGTTAACATCAGGAGCCCCGTGCTGGGGTAAAAGCAGAAATTCTGCGTCTGTGGAGGGAGGAAGGGACAAGTATCGGGGGATAGATGTCAGCCTCTGCCCTCTTCCCTGTCTCCGAGCCTGGCTGCGGCCTGCCTGCGGACAGACCCATCCTGCTGTTCTCCACTCATCTTCAGGCTTTGTGGATATTAGCTCTAAAACTCAACACGAGTGGGGTGTCCCATGTTCACTCCCAGATGGGAGTGGGGGGAGGAATCTGCCCCCCTAGTCGGCCCTCAGTGACCCCACTCTGCCCCCTAGGTGACGAGGGTTTCTTTGGCATTTTGCAGAACTCATTGAGAGCGCAATGTACCTCTACCGGGCCACGGGGGACCCCACCCTCTTAGAACTCGGGAGAGACGCCGTGGAATCCATTGAAAAAATCAGCAAGGTGGAGTGCGGATTTGCGACAGTAAGTATCCCCATGGGCCCAGGCACTGGGGCTGACTCCCCAGACACGGAGCAGCTGCTGAGGGGTGGGTTTCAGGAGCGCTGGGGACACCGTCTTAGAGCCGTCCAGCAGGGCCAATTTCAGAGATGGGAGAGTGGAAAAACAGAAGCTTCAGTCGTCTGGGTGGCAGATAAGTCCGCTGCAGGGAGACATAGTAAAGTGGGGAGGGAGGGAGGGAGGGAGGGAGGGAGTTGTCAGGAAAATTGTGCTTCCATCTCTCTGCTCTACCCACCTTGGCCAGCCAGGGAAACACCTGGTGTGGGTCCACTGGCCAGTCCACTACAGGCTCCTACAACGACTCGGACGCTTGCATCCCACCAACCCCACGTGGCAGCCGTCAAGCTGTGTCTGAAGCCCACTCCTGCTGCTGCTTCCCATCACCTAAGTGCTCAGGGCCCTGGACTCAGGCTGGAGCGAGGAGTTGCGCTCTGCAGGAAAGGGCTAGCCAGTCCAAACCTTGGCACTGGCGTCCTGGGTTCGTTCGCCCTCCCTCAGAGAAAAGAATTTCGGAGGGGGCGAATAGTGAAATAAAATAGTTTTATTGTTAAAACTGTAGAGAAATATAAGGGGAAAGAAAGAGGGGTACAGGTTCACTCTCCAGATTGCAAAAAGCAGAGAATAACTTTTTTTGTTTGTTTTGTTTTGTTTTGTTTTTACAGTGCAGTGCTATTTTTAATTGAATTCCAGAGAGATACAATTACAAAGTAGTTCATGATGGGTTTTAGTCATGCAATGTACCAACACCCATCCCTTCACCATTGTATATTTCTTACCACCAATATCCCCAGCTTCCCTCCCGTACCCCACCTAAACAGCAGGCAGTTTTCTCCTCCTCGTCCTCGTCCTCCTCCTCGTCTTTTTTTTTTTTTTAGAATGTAAGGGTATGATTTTTTTTTTTTTAGTGAGTCACAGTGAGGGTATAGTTACAGATTCACACCTTTTTGTGCTTGTTTTTCCCTCATGCAATATTCGAGAGTCCATCCCTCCACCAGTGTCCATTCTCCACCACCAATGAACCCAGTATCCCTCCCACCCCCCAATCTCATCCCCCCTGCCCCACCCCGCCTCTGTGGCGGGGCATTCCAATTTGTTCTCTCTCTCTCCTTTTGGGTGTTGTGGTTTGCAGTAGGGACACTGAGTGGCCATCGTGTTCAGTCTCTAGTCTACTTTCAACATGCATCTCCCTCCCTGCACAGGATCTCCAATCACATTTTACTTGGTGTTCCCTAGAGAATAACTTTTGGCTAGAATGTCAGGGTCCTCGCCAGTCGCCCTCAGCACACTGGAGTATGATCCCCCGAAGTCACCGGACTTACTCCCTATAGGAGAGGGAATGGGTAGGAGAGAAGCCTCTACCCTGTCCCTCTGCGCACCGCAAGAGCCACGAGGAGGGGGGAAAGCTGGTGGTCAATCATCGATCAGCTTATTAGCGCTCACACAGGGGTTTTTATACATACATTTCAGGGGGCAATCCACGTGTATCACACTTACCTCATCAGGCTCAGTCCAGATGTTAATGATTTGCATCTCCCGCTCTCAGGGCAGGGTGTATCAGCTCAGGCAAATGATAACTGTTACATCCCTCATCCTCAACCAGAGTGCCTGTGTGTGGAGTGCTGGAGCAAGCCCCTGGGCCCCTGTAAACAGGGCCAGCTCTTGCTTTCAGGGGCAGGGGATTTGGTCAAAGTCTCAGACTGGCTGCTGAGGCCTCAACAATAGGAGACATATTAGATATGAAACTGATAAGAACAGATACTACACTTGATCGTTGCCAAAAGGCCAAGAATCGATAGAGGGAATAATTTTTGGGAGAAGACTAGATACAGTTTTTCCAAATCCACTGCATACATGAAAGTTCTCTGGGTAGATGAATGTAGATGAAAGTTATTCTGAGTGTTGTCATAGGGAAAGCCTCGGACCCTTGATGGTCCTTTCATATTGTCACAACCTTTAGAGTCTCTTAGAGCTTTCCAGAGGGGTCCTCTGTCCACTGGGAGGTGCCTCATATCCAAAGTGCTCGGGATTCGTGTCTTAACAGGAAGTGGTCTCCATGCCTTTGGGCTACTTCAGGGCTCTTTTATTTCCCCCAAGCTCATTGCCAGGACCCCTCCTGCTCTCTGCCAGCAACACTTCCATAGCTAGCATTCTTTGCTGGGATCTTATGTCTGTGCCCTTGACATTCTCCCTGCATCAGAGACCCTTCAGTGGCCTGGATAGGCAACTTGGCCATGGTGAATTTTGGGAAAAGGCTGATAAAATGGAGCCTAGACGGGAAATACAGTCCCGGAGCCTTAAACTCAAGCCTTAAGGAAATAATCGTACAAGTCTCACAGGTATTGACTGAACATCTGCTGTGGGCCGGGCACCGAGCTAGGTCAGAGGGTTCTAGAAACGAAGAGACACTGACACTGAAGCCCCTGCGCTGATCAGAATGACCATGAGTGTGTTGTGGGTGACGGATAGAAAGTTCTGAGCGGCAGCAGTGGCGAGCCAGAGGGGAAGCCGAGGCAGGGCCCCAGCACATAGTAAGCCCCAGGGAAAGAACCTGGAATCTGTCCTAGTTGGTAGAAGTTCAGCAGTGATCTGACCTGATCTTTATTTGGAAAGAGCACTGGGTATTCTGGGGGGGGGCGGGGGGGATAGACCGACGGGGCCATCCTCAGGGGCCCTGAGCAGGCGAGATGGAAATAAACAAGAACTGCGGTCATGTAAAAACCAGATGTGTGAGAGATGAGTCTGGACGAAAATCCACCCCGAAAAGTCTGAAGGTTTTGTAGGGTTTGGGATTGGAAACAACATCCTTCTCCTTCAAAAATTTGTCCTCTGATGAGATTCTCTAAGCTCGACATCGATGTGTACTTTTAAAGACCGTACATGTAAGGGGGTATTCAAACGCTGATACTTTTTTAGTTTTCAAATATGTTGCATTTGTGAAATGCCAAAGTGGATAAGCCCACTGGGGCTTTGTTGGAAATGTCCGACGTTCTTTCCTTGAAAATGAAGCCCTTTGGAGGTCTTCCAAAGCCAATGATGGGAATAGGCGTGGGGCTCCCTGACCTTCGTCAAACGGGGTGAGAGAGTAGTGTTTGTTGCGTAGACCGTGTTTTAGTCACACTTTGGGGGACTGAAATAGAGAGCCACACTAAGAATGTCTTTTAACAAAACATATTGCTAACTCTGAGAAGCCGAGATGTTTGTGTCAAGTAAACTCACTCTTCTGTGATTGGAAACGCAGAATGAATTTCATTTTTCCCCCAAGACTCCAGTTGTTCTCTACAACTAGATTTTGGTAACCACATTCTTGCCTTTCAAGGGACTTGGGTTCAGCAAACCTTTCACCTTGTCATGAAGGATTAGCTGTGATCACAGTCGCAGAGGGGAAAGGAGAGTGTCAGGTACCATAAAGGGAGGTCGGGGACACCTTTTCTGTGAAGCAACACTTGAGCAGAGATGTGAAGGAGGTGAGGACACCAGCTCTGAGGTCTGAAGGAAGAGCGCCCAGTTCAGAAGGAACAGCCGTGCAGGGCCGGGGCTGGGCTGGGGTGGCTTGTTCCTGCCATAAAGAGAGCGAGAGAGGCCAGATCCTGAAGACCTGTTAGTAAGGGCTCTGGGGTTCTGGTTGTATGAATGGGGGTGTCAACAGTGACGTGTGACTGTCAGCTAAAATTTCTGAATGCACGTCAGTTTCCTGACTTACAATGACTGCACTTACAATTTCCCAGCTGAAGGTGTGGCTCAAGTGGAAGGGCCTGAATTCAATCCCCCATTGCTCTGAGTGGCCCTGCTCACCCCTTGTGGCCCCAGTAAAACGAAAACTTCATGATGGGTTCTCCCTCCTCCCCCCCAGCTCTATAGCTGTGAAAGTGAGACACATTCATTAGGAACCATACTAGGAATGTCCATCTTTTCCCGGGTTTGAAACAGATCGGTTGATCTTGTGGTGCTGAGCAGCAGCTGTGAGGATCGACAGCAGTGACCCACAGTCTCCTGTGCTGCCACTGTTTTGGGGGGGGGGGAATGTTGTATTTTGCGGCTGTGCATGTCACCATGCCTCCCAGTAACCCACCTGTGTCTGAGATACCCAGTCCCCTATGGTAAAATAGGCCTGCAGCTAACTGTTGACTAATACCAGGGGGCTGGGCTGGGTTCAGGTAGGCTTGGTTAAACAGTGATGCTCATTAGGTGTATCTAAATGTCTCTTTCAATTGACTGTTTTCAAGTCATGGTGGGCTTATCGGGCTGTACCCTCTTAGTAAGCGAAGGAAGAACTGTAAACTTTAAGCAATGATTTTTCAGGCCTCCGTGGGACTGGGACCATCCCACAGGCATCAGAAAGTTGAAAATGATGTGTCTGCCACAGTGGTTAATGACTGCCTGTAAGGACCAGTGCTTGGACAGGTGCTGGTCTTCAGGTACAAAAAGGCGGAAACGTTTTTGCGTGAGGACAGAGACAGGAAGCCCAACTGAAAGCCGGTTTGATGCAGGTGCTGCTTAGGAAAGGGGGAAAGTGACCGGTCCAGAGACCCTCCAGGGCTTGTCGGCCAGCTGGGCGACTCTGGCTGCCCAGGGATGCGGCTCTGACTTGCCTCCCTCTCCCTCCCTTGTGGCAGATCAAAGACCTGCGAGACCACAAGCTCGACAACCGCATGGAGTCCTTCTTCCTGGCCGAGACTGTGAAATACCTCTACCTGCTCTTCGACCCCACCAACTTCATCCACAACAATGGCTCGGCCTTCGATGCGGTGATCACCCCCTACGGGGAGTGCATCCTGGGTGCTGGGGGTTACATTTTCAACACAGAGGCGCACCCCATCGACCCCGCTGCCCTGCACTGTTGCCGGAGACTGAAGGAAGAGCAGTGGGAAGTGGAAGACTTGATGAGGGAATTCTACTCGCTCAAGAGGAACCGGTCCAGATTTCAGAAAAAAACGATGAGCTCAGGGCCATGGGCACCCCCAGCAGGACCAGAGACGTTTCCTTCGCCTGAGAACCAGGAGCAGGCCCAGGAGAAGAAGCCTTCCAAGCACAAAGCCCCCCTCCTCAGCTGCCCAAGCCAGCCCTTCACCTCCAAGTTGGCTCTGCTCGGACAGGTGTTCCTGGATTCCTCGTGACCACTGAATGATTTCTGTTTGTTTGTTCGTTTTTGAAACTAAACTATTAACAATAAATCTGCTTTTGATTATCACGTTTTTCTATGTTACATATTGGGAAGTTTGGGGATAGTTCACCCAAAAGATGAAGCACTAAAAGAACAGTAAGGGGCTGGAAAGGTAAGACAGAGATAGTTGCCTTACGCACAGCCAAGCCAGGTTTGATTCCCAGCATTCCACGTGGTTCCCCAAGCTTACCAGGAGAGTACGCCTTGAACACCACTGGGTATGGTCCATAAGACAAAATATTATAAAATAAAAATAAAAGCCATGGTGAGTCTCATGTCTTTTTCCCCATACAGGTAAGCCAGCAAAATTCAAAATTAGCTGAGTCCACAGATCTCCGGGACTGATTGTTGAATCTTCCTTCATTTCCAGATCACTCTATACTGGCATCTTTGGCTGTTGTTAGACATACATTCCTCGGGAGACAAGAGAGATAGATAGTATAGGGGGGAAGGTATTTGTTTGCCTTGAACCCAGCCAATCTGGGTTCAATGCCCGGTGTCCTATATGGTCCCTCGAGCACCAGCAGGAGGAATTCCTGAGCACAGAGCCAGGAGTAAGCCCTGAGCATTGCCAGGTGTGGCCCAAGCCTCCCCACTCCTTTCCCCAAATAAAATATTTCTTAGAGCTGGAGCCATATAGAGGGGGAGGGCATTTGCCTTGCACACAGCCAACCTAGTTCAATCCCTGGCATCCTATATGGTCTCCCTAGCACCTCCAGGATTAGTTATTGAGTTCAGAGCCAGAGTAACCCCTGAGCATCACTGGGTGTGGTCATCCACTCCCTCCAACACAAAAATATTTCTTACCATTATTGCCCCCTGGCCTGGCCTCTACTCTTTGGTCGCTCCACCTATCCTTCCATGTAACAGACTAACTGAACTTCAATGTGCTATCCCCAGCCCTAGTTCAGCAGGGAATAGGCAAAGAATTTTATTCTATGGAAGAAAATTCTAGTGAAAAGTAACAAGTAAGTATATAAGATAATATTGTGGAAGATGCTTTGAAGAAAATAGAATGGTGTTATTAGAAAGGAAGAGAAGTAATCTCCCATAATAGGGTGATCAGATCATGATCACTTTGAGGAAGTGAATTTTATTTTTTAGGATTTAAAAATTGGGGGGGGATCAAATCCAGTGATGCTCAGAGGTTACTCATGGCTCTGCACCCAGGGATTATTCCTGGCGGTGCTCGAGGGACCATATGGGGCGCCAGGGAATGAATCTGGGTCAGGTACATGCAAGGCAAGTGTCTTACCCACTGTACTGTATCTCCAGCCCCTGTCTTACAGTTTTGATTTTGTTTTGGAGCAGCCAGCCCAGCAGTGCTTATAGCTTACTCTGTGCTCTGTGCTCTGTGCTCAGCTTACTTTGTGCTCTGTACTCTGGCAGTACTTGAGGGAGTATATGTGGTGCTTGGGATGGAACTAGGATTGGATGTATGCAGAGCAAGCGCCATGATAACTCCTGTAGTACCTAACCTTAGAAGTGAGTCCCCCACCCCTTTTAGTCTGTTTAATTGGAAGCTCTCCCAGTGTCATCATAAGAATGCTTAAAGGGAATCTTTAGGGTTAGAGGCTGAATTTCCCATTCTTTTATGTTGTTAATAGCAATAGTAACCTTCAAGGTAGATTTTTTCATAGACTTTGCTTCTGGAGATTTGTGGGGTCTTTTGTTGTTGTTGTTTTGTTTTTACTTGGGGGCCATACCTAGCAGTGTTCAGTGTTTATTCCTGGCTCTGCACTCAGGGATCACTCCTAGTAGGGCTTGGGGAACCGTATAGGGTGCTAGGGATTGAACCAGGGTTGGCCATGTGCAAGACAAGTACTATCACTCTAACCCAAGATTTTCTCCTGGCTGGCTCACCAGTTATGGTGCAGGTGACTTATGAAAAGTGGGGAGCAAGGGATTTATGCCTTTCTTGAGGCATTCTTGGAGTCAGAGCAATAGTACAGCAAATAGGGTGCTTTCCTTGCATGCTGTCTCCAGTACCCCATATGATCCCTGAGCTCCACCAGAAGTGATCCCTGAGTACAGAGCCATCCCTGAGAACTGCTGGGTATGACCCAATAGCCAAAATTAAAAAGAAAGGAAGAAAGGAGTGCAGCTAGCTCTCTGCTTGATGCAACTCCGCTACCCTGGAAGTGCCTGGTGTGGGTTAGGGCTGGTAAATTCTATTAGAAGCACCTATGTGGCATGGATTCTAGTGTCCCATCAACCCCACAATGCAGCTGTCAAGATGTACCTGGAGTCCACTTGGTCTGCACAGTGTGGGAATTGGTCCCCACTCGCCAAGTTCTTGTAGTACCATGGACTCAGAATGAAATAGGGCTTTGCTCTTTGCAAGAAAAGGAAATACCAACCCAGACCTACTGCCCACGTCTTCCAAGAATGGTACCTTCCCTCATAGAAAAAGATTTAAGGAGGATAAAAAATATAGCACAGCAAAATAGTTTTATTTAGAGATATTTACTTAGAGAAATAAGGAGAGGAGAGAAAGATACATATTCAGGAGAGAACATGGGTGTCTACAGAGGGGGAAATGCAGAGAATGTACACCTCGGTTTGAGAAGCAGGCTAGTCTCCATGGTGGAGAATGTGTCATAAAACATAAGAAAATTGCACAACTCAGACGTGTAACATAGCATGCTTTATGACACGTGTAAATCTGCACGGTGAAAGATGCACCAAAGTAATGAATTTTAACTTTATTGTTGGGGGCCAGAGTGATAGCACAGCGGGAAGGGCATTTGCCTTGCACACGCTGACCTGGGTTCAATCCCTCATATCCCATAAGGTCCCCCAAGCACTTCCAGGACTAATTTCTCAGTGCAGAGCCAGGAGTAACCCCTGAGCATTGCCGGGTGTGACCAAAAACAGCTAATAAATAAAATAAAATAAAATAATTAAACTCCATTGTTGTTGTTGGGTTTGGGGCCATAGCCAGTGGTTCTCAAGGCTTATCCCTCACTCAGTGCTCAGGGATCACTCCTGGCAGGGCTCAGAGGACCATATGGGGCACCAGGGATCCAACCTGGGTTGGCCACATGCAACCTGCTGTACTATTGCTCTGGCCCCTGAACTTTTAAATTTTTAATTATGGAAAATTTGCACTAAATTGAAGTGGAGAGACCGTAATAACCCTTCATGTACTCATTCCCCCAACTTGAACAAAGCCACCTCCAAAGATGATCAGGATGAGTTTCTAGCTCAGTAATTAAGTGACTGCTTCATGCGTGTTTCATAAAATTAATCATAAAAGAAGCAGAAAATCAGCTGACAACCAAGTTTACTCCATTTTATCTATACTGAATTCATTAGAAGGAAATACCAAATTCATAAAACTTTACCCAATCGTATTTTAGAATATACCTTTTTAAAAGGCCTATAAAAGTCAACTATCCATTAGTATCTTCAAATATGCTATTAGTATTCATCTTTATGGTTTACAAAGATGTAGGGGGAGGATATGGAGAGATAGTACAGTGGGCAGGACACTTGCCTTACATACAGCCAACCCAGATTTGATGCGTGGCATCCCATATGGTCCCCCAAGCTTGCCAGGAATAATCCCTGAGCACAGAGCCAGGAGTAAACCCTGAGCACAAGTGGGTATAGCCAACAAAATAGTGTTTGTGGGAGGAACCACACTCGACAATGCTCAGGTGCCACATCTGGCAATGTTTGGGAGATTTACAATTAATAAAAGGAGGAGCCAAAAATAAATTTATGTTTGTGTTCAGAAACTTTATGTTATAAAATATACCAAGACAAACCAAATAAGATGATATTGCTGGGACAGTTGAATAGCACAGCAGGTAGGGCATTTGCCTTGCACATGGCTGACCTGGGTTCAATTCCTCCATCCCTCTCGGAGAGTGCTAGAGTATCCTCTGCCCCCCACAGCAGAGCCTGGCAAGCTACCCATGGTGTATTCGCTATGCCAAAAACAGTAACAAGTCTCACAATGGAGATGTTACTGGTGCCCGCTCGAGCAAATCGATGAACAATGGGATGACAGTGCTACAGTGCTACTTAAATAATCATAATGGGATCAGAGAAGTAGCTCTTTGAACTGAGAACATGCTTTGCATGTAGGAGACCTGGGTTCAGTTCCCAATATGATCGCCTGAGCACCATCAAGAGTGACCTCCTAGGGGCCAGAGCGGTTGGTTATACAATGCGTAGGGCACTTGCTTTGCAGTGGTCATTCTGGATTCAATCCTCAGCAACCCATATAGTCCCCCAAGACTCATCAGGAACAATTCCTGAGTGCAAAGCCAGGAGTAACCCCTGAGCATTGCCAGGTATGGCCAAAAAAAAAAGAAAAGTGATCCCCAAATAGAGTGCTGGGCATTTCCCCTAAACACCCTACCAAAAAAAATCACATAATAGAAAAATTTAACTCAGGGACCAGAGTGACAGTACAGTGGTTAGGGCATTTACCTTGCATGTGGCCGACCTAGGTTCAATCCCTGGCACCCCATGTGGTTCCCCAAGCTTGTCAGGAGTGATCCCTGAGCACAGAGCCAAGAATAAGCCCTGATCAACACTGGGTATGGCAACTCCCCCACCCCAAAAAAGGAAAAAAATGTCTCAGTGAATCAAGGACTTAGTTTTAGGGTAGCACTGTAGCACTGTCGTCCCGTTGTTCACCAATTTGCTCCAGCAGGCACAATTTTAGGGTAAAGTTATAAAATTCTTAGGAGAAAATAGAGACATAAATATTTGTGACTTTGGATTATGATATGACATAAAGGAACATAAAAACAAAGGCAAACATAAACTGAACTTCTGCAAAACCAAAATTTTTCTATGCTTCAAAGTTTATTTCCTAAAAAAAATCATTGTCATTTTAGTATCACTAGCAACAGAGAGAAAGCACAATTTGAAGGAGAGAATATTTGCAACTTAAATATTTGATGAGTCTAATATTTAGAATATATAAAAACTCTTACATCTCTGTAATAAAAAGACAAACCAATGGAAAAGTGGGTATTTCTTTAAAGAAATATACAGATGATCAATAAGTACATGAAAGAATATCCAGCAGGCCTTGAGAGAGAGTACAGGAGGTAAGGCACTTGCCTTGCATGCGGCAGATCTGAATGAACCAGTGAAGCAGTGAATCATTAGGACTCCCTTGTAGGGCCTAGAACTTCCAGGAGTGGCTCTGAAAGGAAAATGAAAAATTGTGGTTTAGAAGGCCGCAAGTATAGCAAAGGTAGAGCTAGAAGGATAGTATAGTGGGTAAGGTGCTTGTCTTGCATGTGGCTGACCCAAGATTGATCCCTAGCATCTCATATGGTCTCCCGAGCCCACCAGGAGTAATCTCTGAGCCCAGAGACAGGAGTAAACCCCGAGCACTGATGGATAATGGTCCTATAACCAACCAAACAAACAGACTGTAGTTTAAGGCCAGAGGTAGTGTACAATAAGGCTTAAGGCTCTTGCCTTGCACACAGCAGATCTGGGTTCAGTCCCGACCCAGGTTTAATTCCCGACATCCCTGAGCTTGCCAGGAGTAACTCCTAGAGCACTGATGGGTGTGACATAAAACAAAAACAAAACACACACACACACACAAACCCCAAAAAGACACCTTTAGTTGAAAATGGTGAATTTAGTACCAGGCCAATGGACCTAAGGCTGGAGCATATGCTTTGCTGGAGTTTGATCTCTGACACCCTGTGTTCCCCCGGCACTTATTGGCATAACCCTCCCCCCTCCGAGCACTGAGCAGGGAGTAGCTCCCAAGCACTTTTAAGTGTGGCCCAAAAGAAAAAGAAGAAAAAATGGACGAATTAATGGCATAGAGATTTTATCTCAATTTTCTGAAGGAAAAAAAGAAAAGGAAGAGAACTTAGCTCCCCACCTCCACTCAAGAGGGGCATTGCAGTTTGCAGGTACCACATGGTTTAAATGCATGCCTGAAAAATAAATTTACCCAAGAAAATATTCTGCATGTGGAGAAAGATTATTCTGTACACACATACACACACACACACACACACACACACACACACACATACCAATTTAAGGGTGATGTTGTTGGGGTGGTGCGTAAGGGCTACTCCCAGTTCTGTGCTCCAAGGTTCTACCTGGCAGTGCCATGAGGATCATGTGGTGCTGGAGGAGTGAGCCATATGCAAAGCTAGGTGTGGCCCACATATATATGTTTTCACTCCTGGCAGTGCTCAGGAGGCAATCTGCCGTGCTGGTGTTGTCAGTGGCTCTGTACAGGGGAAGCCACTCCAGAAGAGATCAGGTGATAGGCTCAAGAAGAGCATCTCCACGTCGCTGCTCAGCCCACGTTCGCCACCAGCTCTCAGGGGAATGCCCGGCCTAGGTCCCCGCCTCAGCACAGGCATTTTGAGTCTGTCTCCTTCCCCTCGAAGCAAAGGATTTCAGGAGGAAGCAAAAAAGTGAAGCAAGAACATTTTTATGGAAACTTATTTAGGAAGAAGTGAGGGGAGAGAAAGGGAGAAGTGTGTATTAAAGAGACAACACAGGCTTCTCCAGAGTGGAAGCAGGTAGAGAAGCAGAGACAGCAAGTGAGATTTGGGTACAAGGGAGAATTCGGGCTTGAAGCCCCAGATGGCTTTTGGAAGGAGCTTTGCTACCGATCTTCCAAATGGGGTTTTCTGGCATTTTGCATCTATAAAAGTTTATCTGGACATTGTCACACAAAAGCCTGGCACTGTTGATGGTCCTCTCATAAGCTCATGGATTCTTCAGTAGCATCACCATTCCTGAGGGCTCGACTCTTCTCTGGGTGGATTCTTGGATTTCTGCATCTGAGTGGTGCCTCAGTTTCTCTTCTCAGAGCTCAGGATTTATATGTCAAAGGGATGTGATCTTCATACGTTTCAGCTACTCCAGAGCTAGGAATCTTAAGTTTTATTATTTCCCAAAAGCACATTGCTAGGATCTCCTTACAATATTGGGGATCAAACCAGCGTTGGCCACATGCAAGGCAAGTGCCTTATCCCTTGTACTATCTACATGGTTCCCTGAGCACTCGCAGGAGTAATTATTGAGTGTAGATCCAGAAGTAAACCCCAAATGTTTCTGGATGGGGCCCTAAAAAAAGCAAAACAAAAACAAACACCCCTCTCCCCACATACACACACTTTGTTGATCCATTAACATGAGTGTGCCTTAGCGCTGTGTTTTTCACCTGCTTTTTTTTAAAATTTTTTAATAGTTTATTTTTAATTAGTGAATCAACGTGAGGGTACAGTTACAGATTTATACATTTTTGTGCTCATGTTTCCCCCATACAAAGTTCGATAACCCATCCCTTCACCAGTGCCCATTCTCCACCACCAGTAAATCCAGGGTCCCTCCCACCCTCCCCAGTCCCATCTCCCCCCACCCCAAACTGCCACTATGGCAGGGTATTTCCTTTCGTTCTCTCTCTCTGATTAGGTGTTGTGGTTTGCAATAAAGGTGTTGAGCGGCCATTGTGTTCAGTCTCTAGTCTACATTTGGCACGCGTCACCCCTCCCCCGCATGACCTCCGACCACATTTTACTTGGTGTTCCCTTCTCTGAGTTGCCCAGAATGAGAGACCAGCCTCCAAGCCATGGAGTCAACCTCCTAGTACTTATTTCTACTATTCTTGGGTATTAGACTCCTAGTCTATTATTCTATATTCCACAGATGAGTGCAATCTTTCTATGTCTGTCTCTCTCTTTCTGACTCATTTCACTTAGCATGATGCTTTCCATGTTGATCCACTTATATGTAAACTTCATGACCTCATTTTTTCTAACAGATGCATAGTATTCCATTGTATAGATGTATCAAAGTTTCTTCAACCAGTCATCTGTTCTAATGCACTCGGCTTTTTTCCAGATTCTGGCTATTGTAAACAGTGCTGCGATGAACATATAAGTGCATATGTCACTTCGACTATACTTTTTTGCTCCTCTGGGATATATTCCCAGCAGTGGTATTGCTGGGTCAAATGGGAGCTCAACCTCTAGTTTTTTGAGAATCGTCCATATTGTTTTCCAAAAGGGCTGAACCAGTCGGCATTCCCACCAGCAGTGTAGAAGGGTCCCTTTCTCCCCACATCCTCTCCAACAGTGGTTGCTTTTGTTCTTTTGGATGTGTGCTAGTCTCTGTGGTGTGAGGTGGTATCTCATGGTTGTTTTGATCTGCATCTCTCTGATGATTAGTGATGCAGAGCACTTTTTCATGTGCCTTTTGGCCATTCGTATCTCATCCTTGGAAAAGTTTCTGTTCATTTCTTTGCCCCATTTTTTGATGGGGTTGGATGTTTTCTTCTTGTAGAGTTCAGCCAGTGCTTTATATACCATTGATATCAACCCCTTATCTGATGGGTATTGTGTAAATATCCTTTCCCATTCTGTAGATAGCCTTTGTATTTTGGTCACTGTATCTTTTGCAGTGCAGAAGCTTTTTAGTTTAATGTAGTCCCATTTGTTGATCTCTGTTTCTACTATATTGCTTAGTTCCGTGTCATCTTTGAAGATACCTTTATCTTCAATATCGTGGAGGGTTTTGCCGACCTTGTCTTCGATGTACCTTATGGTTTGTGGTCTGATGTTGAGGTCTTTAACCCATTTTGATCTGACTTTTGTGCATTCACCTGCTTGTTTTAAAGCCACACTGACTCTGTGCTGGGCTGTGATCACTCCTCCTGGTGCTCAGGAGTCTGCAGGACTGGGAATAGGAGCTGGTTCTCCTGCATGCAAAGCCCACACCCAGCCCTTTGAGCCATCGTGCTGGGCGTACAAGCAGTATTCTAAGACATGGTACATGGCTTATGACCTTTACATGAGTCAAGAAATAAACTTAATGTGTCATCACTACTTTAAAAATAATAGCTGGGAGTAGATTTGAGTGTGTCATGTGGGTCCTTGGCAAAAACCAAGGCCCCTGGCACGATGCTAAGACTGGTCACACCCTACTGAGGGTGAGACACCAAGGGTGGAGAACAGTGTGCACACTGGCTATAGCAGCAGCTGTTTGTGTCTTATTCCTTGGGCCACACCTGACAGTCCTCAGGGGTTACTCCTGGCTCTGTGCTCAGGGATCTCTCCTGGCAGAGCTCAGGGGACCATATGAGGTGCTGGGGATGGAACCCAGTCAGCCATGTGCAAGGCCAGCCCCTAACCCCCTGTTCTATTTCTCTGACCTCATGAGCAGGTTCTCTCTCTCTCTCTCTCTCTCTCTCTCTCTCTCTCTCTTAATTTTATTGAATCACCATGAGATAGTTACAAGCTTTCATGTTTGGGTTACAATCTCACAATGCTCAAACACCCATCCCTCCACCAGTGCACATTCCCCACCACCAATATCCCGGGTATACCCCCCCTTTCCCACCCTCCCCCTGCCTCCATGGAAGACTATTTTCCCCATACTCACTCTCTACTTTTGAGCATTATGGCTTGCAATACAGACACTGAGAAGTCATCATGTTTGGTCCCTTTATCTACTTTCGGCATGCATCTCCCATCCCAACTGATTCCTCCAGCCATCATTTTCTTAGTGATCCCTTCTCTATTCCATCTGTCTTCTCCCCTTCGCTCGTGAAGCAGGCTTCCAGCTATGGGGCAATCCTCCTGGCCCTTGTATCTACTGTCCTTGGGTGTCAGCCTCATGTGATGTTATTCTATACTCCACAAATGAGTGCAGTCTTCTATGTCTATCCTTCTCTTTCTGACTCATTTCACTTAGCATGATACTCTCCATGTCTATCCATTTATAAGCAAATTTCATGACTTCATCTCTCCTAACAGCTATGAGCAGGTTTTTTGATTCCTGCTCCACCATCTGAGGCAATGGTCATGCCCCTCTGATGGGAATTTAATCTTGTATGAGCAAAATTTGGGATTAATTGTCAACTAAAGTATGGAAGAATTTTATTCATTTTTGGCAATACTGTCATGTCTTTTGATCAAGTCTGTGGTTTTTCAGACCGTGCATAATCAGGAAGTCTTTGCAGGGGCAGGGATGGAACCCAGGGCCACAGGACATGCAAATTAAGTGCTCTGCGGCTGAGCCACACTTCTGGCCCTACAGGCAAAATTTTCAAGTAGGACACAGTATTTTAAACAAATTTTTAGTAGAAGGCAGTCAATCTCTATACACAGAAGGCATAACCTGTAGCAACATCTTAGTAAAGGACTTAATGGCTTCAAGGTAAGATACAACAATCTTCATTAACTTTCTTCTAGGGAGAAGTTTTTGATTATTCTCTTAGTAAATTATTAATAACAAATAATAGCAAAAAATTAACAACAAGAAATTAAAAATAAATTATTGAGGGCCTGCTATGGGGGTAAGCTTAAGGGGTGGTTGGGGAAATTGGAGACAATGGTGGAGAGAAGGTGGAGTGGTGGTGGGATTGGTGTTGGAATATTGAATGCCTGTAACAAATCATCATGAACAACTTTGTAAACCACAATGTTTATATAAAGTGTAAGGGTAAAATTGTAAAACATAAATTAATTAAATGGCAAAAAAATACCCAAATTAGCTTAAATTGCCCTTAAATGAATTGTTTCAATGCTTCAAAAGACAAAAATGAGTAGATGGAAAGATGGAAATGACAGTGATATTGGAGAAAGTAGCTGGTATTAATTAGCTGGCAAATGACTTTATTTTCACCTTATTAAAAAAGAGAGTAAGTATAAGAGAGCTTTTGAAAATTAAAGTTTATCAAATGTGCAAAGCCAATAAAATGAGATTTGAATGTAATCTCTGCGATGGTATTTTTCCAAATCAAAGTTTAGCTCCATCACCTTGTAAAAGACACACAGACACATGACAAACTGAAATAGTCCCAGAACCAGTCTAAAAAAAACACAACAATTTAAAATATGATGGGCACATTTTCTGAATTATGACATAACTGTTAATGAGCAAGTCTTATTATCATCATATTGGGTTACATATTCTGTGCCAAAAGATAAAATGACTCACATTTGCTTCTGAGAAAAAAAATTATTCAACTAATGTGTACAGTTGTGTAGTTTTTAATGGAAAACCAACTGGTAGTAAGATATATTAGCAACAGTGATTTCTCTGTGAAATCTATACTACTTCATAGCTTTAGAAGCAATGTTTATTATGCTTTTTCTTACAATATGGTATAGATTTTGTGATACATCTTGGAAAGATTTATTGAAAATCACATAGCAGTTATTTTATGCCTGGCATAAGTGGTCAGGTCATTTTAAGGAGGATCTTATTAAAAAGCACTTGTAGATATTGGGGATGACTCAAAGCACTGGAGCGTGGAATGCTGGAATGGATTGATGGTTCCCTGAGCATAGCTAGAAGTGGCCTCTCCAGCACCATTAAGCATGGTCGCAAATCCAACAACAAAAGGAAAACATTTCTTGCAGAGGTACAAGTGTCTTTTTTTTTCTTTTCGGGTCACACCAGCAATGCACAGGGCTTACTCCTGGCTCTATACTAAGGAATTACTCCTGGCGGTGCTGGGGAACCATATGGATGCTGGGAATCGAACCCGGGTCGGCTGCTTGCAAGGCAAACGTCCTACTCGCTGTGCTATCGCTCCAACCCCACAAGTGCCCTTTTGATCAAAATAAAACTATGTTTTATTTATTCATCTTTGGGTTTGGATAGCACAGCGGTTGAGTGTTCACCTTTCACGTAGCCGACCCGAGTTCATTCCTCCACCCCTCTCTGAGAGCCCAAAAGCTACCGAGAGTATCGAGCCCGCACGGCAGAGCCTGGCAAGCTACCCGTGCATATTGGATATGCCAAAAACAGTAACAGTAAGTCTGTCAATGCAAATCAATGAGCAACAGGATGACAGTGACAGTGACAGTGAGTTTGGGGGCCCTGCCTGGCTGTGCTCAGGACTTACTCTCGGTTCTGTGTTCATCACTCCTGGTGGTCTCGGGGAACCACTATGAGATACCAGGAATTGAACCCACTTTGGCCAAATACAAGGCAAGTGCCATGCCCACTGTATAATCTCTCAAGCCCCACATTGTTATTTTAAGTGTAGTACCAAATAAAATATTTTTTGAGGGCCTGGAGCGGTAGAGGGTAGGACTATGTATGCAGCTCTATGAAAGATAGTATTTGGAATACTTTTTCATATATCCTAAATTTTGGGGGTAGTAAAGGGATCCAAATATTTTGCAATATTTTAATATAAATAATATTCAGATATTATTTCTGAGTACCACTTTGTTTATCACACCAAAGTTTGTTGGCATCTTAAAGGAACTGCAGGGGACCAGAGAGATGATAGTACAGCAGATAGGGTGCTTGCTTTACACACGACCCACTCGAGTTTGATTCCCAGTTACTCCCTATGATTCCCAGAGCCTGTCAGGAGTGATCTCTGAGCACAGAGCCAGGGCTAAGCTCTGAGCACCACAGGTGTGATACAAAAACAAAAACATAAAAGGAAAGTTTAAAGAAGACAGGCTATCAGAATCCAAAAGTGAAATTTGTATTTTCTGTTAAAAATCAATCCCTGCTTGCAGATCAAAACACCATGAGATACCACCTCACACCACAGAGACTAGCACACATCCAAAAGAACAAAAGCAACCACTGTTGGCATGTATGTGGGGAGAAAGGGACCCTCTTACACTGCTGGTGGGAATACCAACTGGTTCAGTCCTTTTGGAAATCACTATGGATGCTTCTCAAAAAATCAGAAATTGAGCTCCCATTTGACCCAACAATACCACTGCTGGGAATATATCCTGGAGAGGCAAAAAAGTATAGTCGATATGACATCTGCACTTGAATGTTCATTGCAGCACTGTTTACAATAGCTAGAATCTGGAAAAAACCTGAGTGCCCGAGAACAGATGACTGGTTAAGGAAACTTTGGAACATCTACACAATGGAATACTATGCTGCTGTTAGAAAAGATGAAGTCATGACCTTTGCATGTAAGTGGATCAACATGGAAAGTATCATGCTAAGTGAAATGAGTCAGAAAGAGAGAGACAGACATTAAAATAACAAAATGGGAGACTGGCACCCAAGAATAGTAGAGATAAGTACCAGGAGGTTGGCTCCAAGGCTTGGATGCTGGCCTCACATGCTGGAGGAAGGGGCAGCTCAGATAGAGAAGGGAACACCAAGTAAATCGTGGTTTGAGGACCCGCAGGGGATGGGAGATGCGCGCTGAAAATAGACTATAGAACAAACATGATGGCCACTCAGTGCCTCTATTGCAAACCACAACACCCAAAAGGAGAGAGAGAACAAAAGGGAATGCCCTGCCACAGAGGTGGGGTGGGGTGAGGGGATTGGGGGGGAGGGTGGGAGGGATACTGGGATCATCGGTGGTGGAGAACAGGCACTGGTGGAGGGATGGGTACTCGAGCGTTGTATGACTGAAACACAAGCACGAAAAGTTGTAAGTCTGTAAAAAATAAAAATTTAAAAATTTAAAAAAAAGAAAATTACAAAAGCTAAAAAAAATAATAAAAATCAATCCCTGCAATGTTAGCCTATTAACATATTTTAAAACATTTTAACAGAACTAATTTAGAAAGTTTTCTTGGGGTGAAGGGAAACCATCCCAACATTTCATGCATATTCTTTTTTTAAAAAAATTTTATTAAATCACTGTGAGATAGTTACAAGCTTTCATGTTTTGGTTACAATCTCACAATGCTCAAACACCCATCCCTCCACCAGTGCACATTCCCCACCACCGATATCCCGGGTATACCCCCCTTCCCCCTGCCTCCATAGCAGACAATATTCCCCATACTCTCTACTTTTGGGCATTATGGCTTGCAACACAGACACTGAGAAGTCATCATGTTTGGTCCATTATTTATTTTCGGCATGCATCTCCTATCCCAACTGGTTCCTCCAGCCATCATTTTCTTAGTGATCCCTTCTCTATTCCATCTGCCTTCTCCCCTCCGCTCATGAAACAGTCTTTCAGCTATGGGGCAACCCTCCTGGCCCTTGTATCTACTGTCCTTGGCTGTCAGCCTCATGTGATGTTATTCTATACTCCACAAATGAGTGCAGTCTTCTATGTCTGTCCCTCTCTTTCTGACTCATTTCACTTAGCATGATACTCTCCATGTCTATCCATTTATAAGCAAATTTTATGCCTTCATCTCTCCTAACAGCTGCGTAGTATTCCACTGTGTAGATGTTCCAAAGCTTCTTTAACCAGTCATCTGTTTTAGGGCACTTGTTAGCCCAGAATGTTACGCATATTCAAACATTCCAGAAGGCTACTGCTTACAAGATCTCCACATGCAAACCCCAGGACTCAGATTCTCAGATGTCCTTCCGTGGCTTTGGTGTCTCCAGATGTGTTTATTGTTCCACTGCAAACTCTTGTGGTCCTTCATCATAAGCTCTGGATAAGGCCAGCGATGAGTTAACAAGCCTACCCGCTAATTCAGATGCAAGCTCAGGTGTGGGAACCAGCATACTCCATGTTCCCAAGATGATTGCAATAAATTGACAAGAACCTATTAAAAGGGGTTTGAATGAAATGAAATATAATCAGAGTTTTTCCTTGCACCTCCTCTCCTCTGCTGGGATTAGTAGTTTTGTTGATCTCACAATGTCTTTTGGGGATGGTTGCGCTTCAAAGATAGATTTCACAAACCTTTGAGACAGGAGTTACCTTTGTGGAAAGATGTTAAATGACAGGTTCAGTTTCTTTATTTACTTATTTATTTATTTTTGTTTTCAGGGTCACACCCATCTGTGCCCAGCACTTACTCTGGCTCTTCGCTAAGGAGTCACTTCTGGTGGTGCTCAGGGGACTATATGTGATGCCAAGGACAAATCCGGATCGGCCACATGCAAAGCAAATGCCCTATCTGTACTATCTCTCTGTCCCCGATTCAATTTCTTTAATAGGCACAGGCTTATTCCGATTTTCTATTATTTCTGGTGTCCATTTCTGTAAGAAAGATTTTTTTCTCCTTCTAAAAATTGTCCTTTTTGTATACATTTTCAAAGGTAGGGCTGGGAAAATGGCCCAAATGACTGGAGCATATAATTTGCCTGCAGGAGCCCTGGGTTTGACCTCCAGCACCACATGGTACCTGGGCACTGCTGGGAAACAGTCCTCAAGCTCCCAAACCAAACCAAAAATGTCTAATATTGGGCCCAAGACATAGTGAAGGGTTTAAGGTGCTTAGCACCATGCTTGGAGACTGATCCTGGTTTAGTCCCCAACACCCTGAGTTCAGTACCCTGAGTACTGCCAGGAGTGATCTCTAAGAAAAGAGCCAGGAACAAGCCTAGAGCACAGCCAGATGTGGCTCAAAAACAAAACAAGACGAACCCCAAGTAAGTCGACATAACATTGTTCAATTTATTCGCTTATGATCTTAGTACTGAAGAATTTGAAACTGTTACTCATGTTTAATTTTTGGCATTAATTTCTGATGAGAATCTATTCCCTTTTCTTCATGTATTCTTTTTAATTTGATGTCTTTCTAGGTTTGCAATGCAACAATCATCTGGGATTCTTTTCATTGCACTCCAGCTCAAAGGGAAAAAAAAAAAAAAGAAACCCAGACTATGAGGCCAGAGGGTGCTTGCCTTGTGCACAGCCAACCTGGGTTTCATCCCCAGCATCCTATATGGTCCCCCAAGCCTGCCAGGTGTGAACCCTGAGTTCAGTGCTAGGCGTCAGCCCCAAGCACCACCCCAAAATAAAAAACCAAAAACAAACAAAAAAAACACCGAAAATGATGTTTATGAGGAATATTAATATTGGTGAGTGCCAGGTGAAGGTGCAGGGAACTGTTCATACTATTCTGTACCACTGATATAAATCTTAAAGTAATTTAATTAAAATATTTTGAAAAAAAGATAATAGAAAGGTAGTATGGGCTGGAGCGATAGCACAGCAGGTAGGGCATTTGCCTTGTATGCAGTGGACCCGGGTTCAATTCCTCCGCCCCTCTCAGAGAGCCCGGCAAGCTTCCGAGAGTATCTCACTCACGTGGCAGAGCCTGGCAAGCTACCCATGGCGTATTTGATATGCCAAAAACAGTAACAACAAGTCTCACAATGGAGATGTTACTGGTGCCTGCTCAAGCAAATCGATGAGCAACTGGATGACAGTGACAGTGACAGAAAGGTGGTATGAGTTCTTCACTATCAGGCTCAGAAGAAGAAGACTTGGAGTTATTTGTAAAACTTAAACCCATTGCAGAATCCAAATTTGTCAATTATAAGGAAATTTCAGAATATTGTAGTTGAGTCCCAGGTAACAGCTTTTGGTTCTTCCCACTTTTTTTCCCCACTCTCAATGGTGCTCAGGAGCCACCAGACCTATAGCCAGATATTCCTAGGGGTGTGGAAGGGCCTGCAGTTCCAAGAACTGAACCCAGAGCATCATACATACAAAGCCTGTGCTCTATTGCTTGAGCATATCCCTGGTCTAGATTTTTCTTTGCTTTATTTAAAAGTCACTTTTTGGGATTGTTTCCAAAGAGAAATTTCAAAAGGAGGTTGAACCTTTGCAACTTCATTGGAATAATTATACAATTCAAGGAAAACAGCCTTTGTTTGAATGTATTTGAAACTCTGTTAAAACAGGAAAAAGATCATTGAATTACTTTATCCTTCTAACAGAGCCACTCCAGCTAGGAAGGAAAGAACCAACTAGAACTTAACTACAGAGTACTATTAAAAGAGGTTTTTTAAAAAGAGAAAAAAGAGGTGGGGGTAACTTGTAGGCTGCCTGGAAGTGTTTTTAGAAAACACTTCCTGAAAAGGGGAAGAACTTGGTTATAAAGAATACTTGGGACTTCACCTCAATCTACAGGTACCTTTAAGGATTCTGTTCCCTTGACCCATGCAGGCCCTGTGGAGGAACTGTGGAATTCTAAACTGTGGGAACTTGAAACCCAGCCAAGGAGGCCAGAGCCATAGCACAGCAGGTAGGGTGCTGGCCTTGCACACAACCGACCTGGGGTTATATCCCCAACACCTGAATAGAGACATTTTTCAAGTACCAGGTTAAAGGGCCTGGGAAGGGCTCATAGTCCAGAAGCATCTGTCTTCCAAGCTCCAGACCCTAAGTTTGATCCCTTGTGCCAGTCACATGCACAAAACATGGTCTCAGCGGCCCAGCTCTCGGGAACTTCTGGCACCATAGCCATGTGTGATCACCAGCACAGAGAAGGTCTTTGACTTCTATATATCTTCAAACACAAAACTTAATAAAAATAATGTGGTAGGAATTGCTATTTTTTTTGGTGGGGGAGGGTTTGGGTGACTCCTGGCTCTGTGCTCAGGGATCACTCCTGGCAGAGTTTGGGGACCATATGTAGTGCCTGGAATTGAACCCAGGTGGACCATGTGCAAGGCAAGTTCCAGACCCATTGCATATCTCTGTGAACCAATAGCTAGTATTTATATATTGATCTGTGCTGATGCTATACTGGGACTTGTTTTAAGCACAATATGTTAATTATCTTATACACAATTCAGGACAATCCTTTGAGGTAGATGTCTTTATTTACACATAAGCAAGAAGATTAACTTGTTCAAGGTTATAAAGTTTCTGGGGATTGGAACCAAATTGCAGTTGCTTATCTTTTCTTTTTTTTTCTTGGATCAGGGGGCTTGGGACCACACCTAGCAGTGTTCAGGGGTAACTCTAGGTTCTGCATTCAAGAATCACTCTTGGCAATGCTCGGAAGACCATATGGGATGCCAGGGATAGAACTAGGGTTAGCTGCCTGCAAGGCAAGATGCCTTACCAGTTTTATTATCTCCCCAGCCCCCCACAATTGCTTATCTTGTCTTTTTACTACACTGTGGGCCCCAGAAGGCACAAAGCATGTTTGCTGGACTCACAGATGTATTTTCAATGGTTTGGAAAGCGCCTGTAAAAAGTAAGTAAATATTTTGTGAATTAGTGAGATTTAATGACGCATCCTTTATTTATAATTGCTCACATTCCATTTTGCTGGAATAGTGGTTTATGAGCTCCCGCTTTTATGCCTCTCTGTTGAGGTAACGTATCTTGTAACACTTCCACAGTGTCTGGATCACACATAATAGATCCATTCTAAAGGTAAATTTCTTCTTTTCTTCCCTTTGCATTTAGTGGATGGATTTGAAATAGCTAGTTTGGAAATTATTATAGCAATTCAAGAAGTGGTGCATGCGTGTGTGTGTGTGTGTATGTGTGTGTGTGTACATAGTTTGGGAAGAAAGGGCTCAAACTTTTATCACAAAAGGATCCTCAGCTCCCCAGCAACCAATTAAGAAATGTTCCTGAAGATAGTGCATGGATTAGGCACTTTCCTTGCAGGTGATCAATCCTGGTTCAATCCCTTGTGCCATTTATGGTCCCCTTTGCACCACAGAGTCAGGATTCAATCCCTTGTGCCATTTATGGTCCCCTTTGCACCTCAGAGTCAGGATTAAGCCCTGCACACTGCTTCGGTGTGGCCCAAAACCTAAAAAGCAAACCAACTCAAACAACCCCCAAGCAGAAGTGAAAAAACATTAGGCTCTGTAAAAGAAGTTGGACTCAGAACACTGCCTGATTCTATTTATGTGACATTCTAGAACAGTGAAAACTAATTAATGATGGAAATCAGAACAGTGTTGCCTAGGAGGCAGAGTGCAATGTGTGTGGGGGGCGGCACGCATGCGCAGGAGTTGCCCCTGAGTACCACCAGATGTGGTCCAAGTTCTCCCCAAAGAAGCCCTTGTTCTCTCTTGAACATTCATCACTCTCTTTCTCTCCTCTCACACTTCTCTAGATTTCTTTCAATAAAAACTCTTTTGCTTCCAAAATAAAAGAATCCATGGAGGGGCTGGAGTGATAGTACAGTGGGGAAAGCATTTGCCTTGTATGTGACTGACTGGGTTTGATCCCCGACACTAAATTGTCCCCCAAGCGCACCATGAGTGATCTCTGAGTGCAGAGCCAGGAATAAGCCCTGAGAATCACTGGGTGTGTCCCCAAAACAAAGCAATATGTAAATAAGTAAACAAAAAGAATTATTGGGACAGAAGTAATAAGTACAGTAGGTAGAATGTGTGCCTTGCACATGACTGGGTTCAATTCCTGGCACCAATATAGTCCCCTGTGTCTGCCAGGAGTGATCCCTGAGCACCGCTGGGTGTGGTCTCCAAAAATAAGTGAATTAATTAATTAGAAGGAATCTTTGAGTCTACGGTGAAAACTTAGGTTCAAATGGGGAAAAAGAGCTCCCCTGCCCCCTTTTCTTTTCAAGATGCCTTAATTGGGAAAGAAATGATAGAAGAAAATTATTCTTATACTATATGGTTGTAGAAGCGCAGTTAAGTTATACACCAAAAGGATTAACATTAACTCTATCATGTTACTCTAAATAGAAACAAAATCTGCTTAAAGAAAATCAATTTTGCAATCACTAGAATAATAGTTTAGGCAGATCATCAAAAGTTGCTAAAAATTACTGAGTGAAAGGTAATTGGGGAACAAAATATTCTTTTTTTTTAATAAAAAATTTTATTTTATTCAATCACCATGTGGAAAGTTACAATGCTTTCAGATTTAAGTCTCAGTTATACAATGCTGAAACAACCATCCCTTCACCAGTGCCCATATTCCACCACCAAAAACAAAAAAAACCAGTACACTTCCCATCCCGCCCCCCTCTCCTCCCCCTTAACTGATACTTTCTCTTTACTTTGGTTACATTCAATATTTCAACAAAAACCTCACTATTATTGTTAAGAGTTCCCCACTAGAGTCAGACCTGTTGTGAAAAGATATGAGGTTGTGCAGTTTTGGATTTCTGTACTTTAGCAACTAAATCCAGGGAGATTTCTTCCAGATAATAGATCATTGTAAGCTTGTAACTCTCATCTGTGGTCATCATAATATGGCAGTCGCCACACCCTTCATCCCCAGCAAGGAAGAGGTGAGTGAGAGAAATACCTTTCCCCTCCTGGGCAGGCATGGAGCCGAGGCTTAGTTCTCAGTCTGGAGACATACTGCAAGGAGCTGCCCATACCAAAAGTAGTTTAGCTGGCCTCTGGAGTCATGCTCATGCAGCTGCGGAGGGGCCGCACGCCTGCGGGCCCCGGGATCACATCCCAGCAGCAGGCCGGGAACAAAATATTCTTAATTTTAAAGGTCACAGCTTACTCTTTAATTACAAAGGGGGAAGTGTATCTTTTTAATTAAGACACCTGGAAGACACATTAGCCAATACATCAAACCTAACATTATTACTAATGGAACAATTTTATATTCATTGCTTCTGATGCGAAGCAATGGGAAAGATATACCACCACCATTATTGTATTTTTGCATTTATATAATTGAGCTCTAATCTAATAGGAGAAAACAGTCAAGCAAATCCAGATGGCAGGATATTCTGTGCAGTTGGCTGGGACACTTATAAACTGTCAATGCATGACAGAAAGATGAGGGGCTATTCTGGACTAAGGCACAAAGGAGTCGTGGGATTCCAAAGCGTGCATGATTCTTGATTGAATTTTTGTTGGAGGCTTTTTTTTTTTTGACTTCACAGTCTTTACTTTTAAACACGTGTCGGAACACCAAGAAACAAGATGGGACAAGTCCTCCAATTCTACCACCTAGTGATTTCGGTGAGGGGAAACGAAAAGCAGCCCCCGTGGTGCCGCTGCGAGTCACGTGCCGGCCCTGGGCAGGGCTGGTTAAGGCCGGCGGCTGCTTGACATGGGGAAAAACAACTATTTACTACTTTTTCATAGATAAAGTCCCTGACCTTTAAGAAAGTTTTAGGGAAAAAAAATTTTTTTGATCCCTTTCTTTCTTAAAACAAAAAACAAAACAAAAATACACCTTTTTTTTTCAGAACATCTAAGAAAGACACTCAGTATTGAGATATATATTTATACATCGCTTGAGCTAAAAGGCATAGAAAAGCAAAGTATATTAAATTTCTAAGAAAAATGAGGTAAAAAGATGAAATCTTTGGATAAGCTAGAGTTCGTACAAAGAAACTACATTTGCTATTCTTCAGAAAAGAGAAGGAACCTACCACCATATAAATAACTGAATGCCTTTGCACAATTAGAACTCAAGCTCCACTAAAGCACCGTGCCCGGGAAGGTGTCAATCCACGGGAACAGGTGTGGCTTTCTTCTCCGCCTAGCCATTGATGCGATAGTTTTCATGGACTTGCGGCTGGATGTCGCAGATGAAGGCCAGGAGGTTATCCAGAACCTCGTCCCTGTTCTGCTGGAAGTAGGTTTGGAGGACGGTCATCTTCTCCTGGGTCTCCTTCTCCACTTCCGTGCTGCAACTGCCGTGGGACCCCAGCGCCGCAGCTTCCTTGGCCTTGAACTCCTTCTCCCTCTGCAGGCGGTACTGCTCGATTTCTGCCTGAGCTTCTTCTTTGGCCTGCTTCAGTCTCCGATTCTTTCGCTTGCGGGCCTCCGACACCTTCTCGGCGGCCCGCTTCTCGGCCTGCAGCAGTTTGCGACTGGCTGGCCATGGCGCTGGCGACCGCGAGCCCGAGGCCGGCCGCTGCAACAGGCCGAGCGCCGCCGCGGGTCAGCTGAAGGCTTTTTTTTTTTAATCACACCTAGCAATGCTCCAGACTTACTCCTGGCTCTGCACTCAGGGTTACTCCTGACAGTGTTCAGAGGACAATATGCAGTGCTAGAAATTGAACCCGAGTTGACTACATGAAAGGCAGGTGCCTTGTCTTTCTGGGTCTCTTGATTGAATTTTGAATTGGAGAGTGGAAAAGAAAATTATATATAATATTTTGGGGACATTTGCAAACATTTGGCTATGGACTATACGCTGATGCTATATTTACTTTATTTGTTTTCATTTATTTGTATCTTTTCAATCACACCCAGCGGTGCTTAGCACTTATTCCTGGATCACTCCTGGTGGGACTGGGGGAGGTTATCATACCTGGATTGGCTGCAAGACAGATCCCTGATGCTGTATTTACTTTAAATTTCTTTCGTGTCATGATTTCATGGTTATTATGGTTATCATCAAGCTCTGTTCTTGGAAAATACAAAGTCAACAGTATGAAATGTTATGGTCAACAGACATGGCATTTGTAAACTACTTTTAAATCCTATGGCAAAAAATGCAATATGTATTACAGAGAAATACATATATATGTCTATATAGATGAAGAAGAAGCATGATAGCATTAATCTTTCCTCCTTCCTTTCTTCTTTCCCTCTCTCTCTGTCTCTGTCTCTGTCTCTCTCTCTTTCTCTCTCTTTGTTTTTCAGCCACAATTGACTGTGCTCACGTACCCCTGGCTCTGTGCTCAGGGATCACTCCGGGTGGGCAGAGGGGATCACATGGGATGCCAGGGACCAGAAGCATTAATCTTTTTAATGTTTCTGCATATTTGAACATTTTCAGAAGGCTCTTAACAAGCTGAGGGAAGATACAACAATTCACTAATGTAAATAAAGTGCTTGGCTAATGGTAATTGCTCAGAAAGGAAGGGTCTTACACAAGAGTATAAAGGCGGGGATTTTTGTTTCCTTTATTTTGCACTGAATCTTACCACCTCCCACATTCCTGGGATATAAGAAGTGCTTAACAAGCATCTTTGGAAAGTATGAAAAGTTTGGCAAATTTGCAGGCCATCCTTGCTAATTTCCACATTGTTCCAGATTTCACTATTATGCACTTCTGAGGCGAGCACATTTTAAGACAAATTATGGAGAGGTTGTACATTAGAAATGTAACTTGAGAAAAATAGAGTTGTCATAAATAACACAGGGCGATGCATGGTTACAGGGGCAACTGTTTCTATGGTGCCCCTGTACATTGTTTCTATGAATGTAACTATGCCAGTCTGATTAAAATTACTTCTCTGAGCTTAAATAGGTCACTGTCACTGTCACTGTCATCCCATTGTTCATCATTGCTCGAGCGGGCACCAGTTATGTCTCCATTGTGAGACTTTTTGTTACTATTTTTGGCACATGGAATATGCCACAGGTAGCTTGCCAGGCTCTGCCATGCAGGCGGGATACTCTCAATAGCTTGCCCGGCTCTCCGAGAGGGGCGGAGGAATCGAACCCGGGTTAGCTGCGTGCAAGGCGAATGCCCTACCTGCTGCGCTATTGCTTAGAAAATTAAAAATGTCCCAGAAAATCCATCTGCCCAACTCATAGAGATGAGTTTGGTAACACATTTATAAGAACTTATATTCTCTGAGTAACATCAGCATGTTTGGCGAAGCTGTTGCCAGTGGCTTGGTCAAGTGGAGAAGAGGGAGGTAGCCTTGAGAAAGGAATGCGTTCACCTCTCCTCTCGGCCACCCTCCCGCCACTCCCCCTCCCCCACAGCAAAAGCCCTGGCATGGGTCAGTGGAAGAGGAAGCTTCATTTTCCCCTTACCAGCTACTGTGAGCAATCCCATTTTTGACTGCCCTGTCCTACATTTTTAACATTCCTGCAAATTCTTGGGCTCTTCCTGATGCACGGGAAGTCGACAGTTGTCCACGATGATTCTGCCCCAGACCTTAGGCTCATCAAGACTAAAAGACAATAGATAATTCAAAAGGCTGGAAAGTAGCCAGGCCACCCTTGCATTTTCTGTGGCATTCTTGTCACTTGACATATAATATGAACACAAGTTTTCCCATTAAAAAACAAACTAGCAAAAAAAAAAACAAAACCGCAAAATGAGCCATGCTTAGTTCTGTACTAAGTCCCTTCCTAGCTAGGGGAGTTTTTTTTTTCTCTTCTACTTTGCAATAAGCTGTTTAATTTTCTTCCTTCCTTTCTCTCTCTTTTTCTTTCATCTGATTTGGTGCCATGGAGATGCAGAGAGGTGACTGCTGGCTCTGCATTCAGGAAGTACTACAGGGATCCTATAGTTATGCTAGGGATCTAACTCAGATCAGCTGAGTGCAAGGCGAGTGCCCTACCGCTCTACTATTGTTCTGGCCCCTGCTATTCTATTTTCTAACCTGAGCATTGTTGTTACTTGGGTCCTGGGAACCATGGGTCAACACAGAGAACTTGCTGTCACCGTTTCTGCATCATCAGGATTGGTAAGGTACCTGCACGGCACAGAATCTCATCCTGCCAGCGCCAGAAGGTAGCCTTACGTAAACTTCGCCTAAACCACACCAGAAACGGGTTCCCACCACCCAAGCTCTCAGAAGACTGGGATGAGGAATTGCCCTCTACAGGAAAGGAAAGTCAATCCTAAGCTTGGCACAGGCAGTGCAAGTTTGTCAACTGCTCTCGCAAGAAAAGAATTTCAGGAGGAGGCAAAATAGCAAAGCAATATAGGTTTTTGGTTTTTTCTTTTCTTTTTTTTTTTTCCATTTGGGTCACACCTGGAGATGTTCAGGGGTTTCTCCTGGCTCTGCACTCAAGAATCATTCCTGGCAGTGCTCAGGGGACGGTATGGGACACTGGGATCGAACCTGGATCAGCCTTGTGCAAGGCAAACACCCTACCCGCTCTGTTATCGATCCAGCTCAACAACGTAGTTTTGTGGGTTTTTTTTGTTTGTTTGTTTGTTTTGCTTTTTGGGTCACACCCGGTCATGCACAGGGCTTACTCCTGGCTCTGCACTCAGGAATTACTCCTGGCGGTGCTCAGGGGACCATATGGGATGCTGGAAACCGAACCCGGGTCCGCCACATGCAAGGCAAACGCCCTACCCGCTGTGCTATCGCTCCAGCCCCAACAACGTAGTTTTTATTGAAAGAAATTTACTTAGTGAGGGGAGAGAGGAATATGTGTTCGATAGAGAACACAGGTTTCTTCAGAGGGGAAAAGGCAGAAGAGAGGAAGAGAGATGTGTTCAAAAGAGAACTCAGGCTCAGAGAGTAAGGAAGCCTTGAATGGCTTTCGGGATGACGTTATACGTGATTCCTCTCTGGACATTGTCATGGGGAAAGTCTTGCACGGTGCTTCATCTTTTCATAATCTCATCAGGACTTTTAGATTCTTCTGTAGCTCCTCCTTTTCCAGGGGGGTTCACCGGTCTCTGAGGGGTGGGAGGGGCTCAGATTTCTGCTAGTTTGGGACTCTCCCAAGAGCCCAGGTTTTCATCATAAAGAGAAGTGGTCTTTATGCCTTTGGGCTACTTCAGGGCTGGGCAATTTCTTCTTAACTTTATTATTTCCCAAAAGCTCATTACCTACTTTCCACCCCCTTATCTTGCTGCAAGGTAATTGGGATTGTCCTTGAGAACAAAAACAAAAACCTCGAGAACAAGAAACTTCATTTTCTTCTGCTGAGGACCCAAACTGCCATCTCTCTTATGGGAGGAGTGCGACGCCCTCTGGCGGCAACAGACCATCAGCTCTGATTTCTAAGTAACAGGCCGGCGGAACGTGGAGAGGTGAGTTTCTGGAAACCCTGCTCCTTGTTCCCTAGTCACTATCCGTAAGGCCCGAATTTGATGTTTTGTTTTGTTTTGGAGGTGGAAGGGGAGCACCCCCAGTCGTGCGCAGGGCTTACTCCGGGCTCTACACTCAGGGGTCACTCCTGACGGGGTTCTGGGGACCATTACCTGGTGTGGACAATTCAAGTGACTTAGCCGCTGGTCCGTCTCTATTGCCTCAGAATGTGATCATGTGGTTGTTGTGATTTGGTTTGTTTGGTTTTGGGGGCCACACCCAGCGGTGCTCAGGGCTTACTCCTGGATCTCCACTCAGGGATCACTTTTTTTGGGGTGGGGGGGTCATACCCGGCGATGCACAGAGGTTTTTCCTGGCTCATGCACTCAGGAATTACTCCTGGTGGTGCTCAGGGGACCCTATGGGATGCTGGGAATCGAACCCGGGTCGGCCACGTGCAAGGCAAACACCCTACCCACTGTGCTATCGCTCCAGCCCCTCAGGGATCACTTTTGATGGGCTCAAGGGGACCATATGGGGACCTCGAGGGATGCAGGGGATCAGACCACCATTAGCAGGTCAGCGTGTGCAAGACAAGTGCCCTACCCACTGGACTATAGCTTTTGCCCCTGATGTGATCATTTTTGATGTTGTGACCAACTAACCCAGGGGGATGCCTGGGTTGAGGAATGGAACGTGAGGTGGGTCAAAATGGAGTGGGGAGAGGGGGTGTGAAGGAGGAGGGGAAGAGAGAAGAAGAAAGAGAAGAAAAAAGAGAAGAGGAGGGGAAGGGAGGGGAACAGAGAGGAAAGGAGAGGAGATGAGGGGAAGGAAGGGGAAGGGAAGGGAGGGGAGGGGAGGGGAGGGGACGGGTGGAGAGGTCTCTGTCATAGAGGTAGGATGGGGGTGGGGCGAAGAGAAACAGTCTGGAATGAGGAACTGAAATCTGCAGGAAAGCAAAGTCCATCCTAACCTTGGCACAGGCGGTCCAGGTTCGCCACTGTCCTTGCAAGAAAAGAATTTCAGGAGGGGGCAAGATAGAACGCAAAATAATCTGGACATTGATGGTGGGAAATGTACACTGGCAACACACTGGGTGACTGAAACCGAGTCAGTAACAACTTTTTGTAACTGTGTATCTCACAGTAATCCAATGATACACACCAGTGGGGTGGGAAGACTTGTCCTAGCATAATGGGTGTCTAAGGAATCTGAGTCACCCTTTGAATTGCAGCCCCGCTGAGGGTCCCCCTCACCTTTCGAAGGACGAGGGGACCCTCCTCCAAATGCCTCAGGAAGGCTCCAGGTGGGGATTCCCAGTGAGCTCCCCAGTGCTCACTGCTGCATCACTGGACACATCCTTTCTTGTAACTTTCCTAGATGTAAAACTGGTATGGGACCTGTTTGAAAAGATACGAGCAATAGTACAGCGGGTAGGGCGTTTGCCTTGCACGCGGCTGACCTGGGTTCGATTCCCAGCATCCCATATGATCCTCTGAGCACTGCCAGGAGTGATTCCTGAGTGCAGAGCCAGGACAAACCCCTCTGCATTGCCAGGTGTGACCCATAAAGCAAATATATATATATATATGTATATATATATATATGAAAAATATGAATAAGGTAAAGTCACTTGAGATTCCTCTACACAATTGACAATTTTGGTGGTTTCTTTTAGGTACTTCTGTGCAATTAATTGCTGCCGGTCTTAATAAAGTGAGGAGAGCGGGAGGTTAACTGGAGAAAAGAGTTTCTACTTCTCTGCATGGGTCACCCAGGGCCACCTGCACTGGAGAACTGCCTGGCCTAGATCAGTCCTAACCTCAGCACAGGCACTGCAGGGTCCATCTCCTTCCCTCACAGGAGACATTTACAGGATGAGACAACATGGGAAAATAATAAAGTTTTTTTTTTTTTTTTTTTGCTTTTTGGGTCACACCCAGCGATGCTCAGGGGTCATTCCTGGCTCTGCACTCAGGAATGACCCCTGGCCGTGCTCAGGAGACCATATGGGATGCTGGGAATCGAACCCGGGTCGGCCGCATGCAAGGCAAACGCCCTACCCACTGTGCTATCACTCCAGCCCTGGAAGTTTTTTTTCCTTTTCTTTCTTTTTATTTTATAGTCAAATCACTGTGAGATACACAGTTACAAAGTTGTTTAGGACTGGGTTTCAATCATACAATATTCCAGCATCCACCTCTTCACCAGTGCACGTTTCACACCACTAACGTCCCCAGTTTCCTTCCTGCCACCCCCCACCCCTGCAGCCTGCTCTGTAGCAGACACCTCTCTCTCTCTCTCTCTCTCTCTCTCTCTCTCTCTCTCTCTCTCTCTCTCTCTCTCTCTCTCCTTCTCCCTCTCTCTCTCTCTCCCTTCTCTCTCCTCTCTCTCTCATCCTCTCTCTCAAGCAAGAAAGTTTTTATTGAAACCCATTTAGAAAAATGCGGGAGAAAAACAGAGAAGTACGTGCTTCTACGCGTACTTCAAGTCACTTTCCATTCCTCAACCCAGGCATCCCCCAGGGCTGCTTTAGAGAGAACACAGGCTTTTAAACATTTTTTCCACTTCTGCAGAGTTGAAATAGGTAAGCAAAGAAATACAGAGACAAATAAGCAAGATGCATAGGCTTGAAGAGCAAGCCCTGAATGGCTTTCAGGAGAAGTTTTTAAACAATTCTTCAAATTTTTTTTTCTGGAGTTTTGCATACATCAGTTAATCCGAGTGTTGTCACAGGAAAGCCTTTCACTGTTGATAGTCTCATCCCTTGTACTGTTGATGGCCTTTTCATGCTCTCAGAGATTTTTCTGTAGCTTTTCCTTCTCTGAGGGGTTCACCCTTCTCTGAGTGGGGTCTTGGATTTCTGCTTCTGGGTGGTGCCTCAGTTTCTCCTCTTCAAAGGACTCAGAATTTATATTTCAAAGGGAAGTCTTCCTACACTTGGGTTACTTCAGGGCCATGAAATTATGATGATGATGATGGTGATAATTTTTCTTCCCCAAAAGAACACTGACCAGTTCCCTCTTCTTATGTTATGCCCACAACAATTACATAGAGGCAATCCTAATATGCCTGTTCCTCTGGAAGCTGCTTTACACTTCTTCCAACAATGTGTGGTGAGCATCTATCTAGTTATACATCTGTATATGTAATCTAAATTTTAATTCTAAGGTTATATCTACCTATAATAAAATATAAATAATAATATAAAATATAGGAAAATGATTCTTCCCTCATCTCCTAATTCCTTTCACTTATGATAATTATTATGAACTATTTTGTGTGCAAATTCCTAGGTTTTGTCATTTTTTTACTCCTGGTTCTGCACTCAGGAATTACTCCTGGCAGTGCTTAGGGAACCCTAAAGGATGCTGGGGGTTGAACCTGGTCCCGCCACATGCAAGGCAAATGCACTGGCTGTACTATTTATTGCTCTTGTCCCAGGTTTTGTCATTTATGCATGAACTTGTAGATTTTTTTACACTGATGTAATCATATGATATACTCTATCATCTGAGTTTTTTCACTTTATGTTATAACTATCCTTCTATTTCAGTGTTTGTATGTATTCAATACTTTTTGGTGACTATATAGTATTCCACTATATATATGGATGAACCATAATTTATTAACAGGTCAACTACTGGTGATTATTTAGACTGTTTCCAATATTATGACATAAATACATCACTGAATACTTTCATAATACACATTGCTTTAATTGTTAGTTGTTACTAAATAAACAGAAGATGAAAGTTTAATGTTATCTTAGTTTGAAATTTTATCTTAGTTTGAAATCTTAGTACTTTATTTTGTAAATAACGATAATTCAATCACTCAAATAGTCTACCATATTGAAACACAAATCTTTCTTCTCTGGTCTCTCTGCTCCAGAAGTTACATGAAGTTTTCAAACTGGGGAATTTCACCTTATAACTCATTTTTTTGCCAGGTAGGGGGAAACTGGAAGATCCTGCTACAGTATGCTGGAGGCAAAGATACCAGCCTTTAAATGGTCGTGGGAGGATGGCCATCATCCCATCTGGCCAAGACCATGCCCAGGTATGCCTGCTGCTGGAGTGTAATTGCTCGTTTATTCTTGTAAGTGGTGTAATGTGGCTGATAAATGGCAATTATCTTAGTTGCAGTCAGTTGCCACCGTTCCTGTTGCATCACACCCAGCTCACCTCTTTCATCCAAGTTACAGTTAAGGAGAAAAGGGGTCCTGCCACGGAAGTTTGCCCAAATAACGATTATGTGGGCTCCTCAGAATAGAGAGCACGCGCTCTCTGGTGGAGGAAAAAGAGAACAAGTTCCTCCGAAAGAAAATGCTTACCCATCCACTTCCATTCCGTTATTTCACTTAACTTCCCGCGCTGTTGTCCATTTCCTGGGGCACCCAGGGCGTCCTCTGCTTTGTGTGCGGGTTTGCAGCCCTCCCCCGGTGGCCCTGCATTCCAGGGCTGGGCGCCGCCGGCCCGCTCAGCCCACACTGTAACCCCCTGGCTGCTGGGCGCTGGGCGGACCCCCGGCTTCGTTTCCTTCTCGGAGCAGCCTCCCGGGATCCACTGCCGAACGAAGGAACGAGGAAACTCGGGTGGAAGGGGCAGCTCGGTGCCGGCGGGCGGCTGACCTCGCGACGGAGCCTGGACCCCCTCCCAGGGCCGGCCTCAGGGAGAAAGACGTGCTCACGCAGGGCCTCGACTTCACTTCGGCCGACCCTGCGGAATCGCGGCGCCTGGGGCGGTCCCCCGCCCCCCCGCAAGCCCCCCATCAGGGGGTGCCCCGAGCGCCTGGCCCCGCGCCGAGGCGGCCGAGCGCCGCCGGGGAGCGCCAGGACTACATCCCCCGGCAGCCCTCGCGGCGCGCAGGACGCCGGCCACGCGGCCCGCGCCACCGCCGTCCGCCCTTAGGGGGCGCTGCGGAGCCCCTCCGCCGCCCCGTAGAAATCGCCGCGGCCCCGGGGCCGTTTGCTTCCTGTTTGTCGGGCGACGAGACATGGCGGCGGCGCCGGCGGCGGCTGCGGCCCGGGCCGGCCGGGGAAGACGCGCGGCGGCCGCGGATGCGGCGTGGGGCGGCTGGGCCGGCCGGCCGCGGCCCGGGAACATCCTGCTGCAGCTGCGACAGGGCCAGCTGACCGGCCGGGGCCTGGTGCGGGCCGTGCAGGTAGGCAGGCGCGGAGGGGAGGGGCGGGGCGGGCCGGGAGGGAGCCGGCCTGTCCAGGCCGCCGCAGCGCGGGCCCGACCCCTCTCTCGGCCGTCGGCGGGGCCGGCCCGGGGGCGGCCGGGTGCTGTCAGCCGCGGCGGGGTGAGGGACCGAGGGCCCGGGGTGAGGGACCGAGCCTGGCTCTGGGGGGGCGCACGGGGCAGGGATGGCGTGTCCGCGCCCTGGGCCCAGCGCCTGGAGCCTCCAGTCCTCGCGCCACGTCCGCACGTCTGAGGAGACCCTGGGCGCGTCGGCTGCGGAGCCTCTCGGGGTCTCGAGGGTTGCCCCCGGGACTGGGCAGGGGGTCATTTTGCAGCCCCCTCACAGTTCCGAGATGTCATTCTCTCGGGGCATTGCTCTACGGCCCCCCCGCCCCGCCCCCCGCCCCTCAGAGCAGGGGCCCCGTTATTGCTCAGTCACAGCCCCGGGATTCGGCGCGTTCCCCGTACTTTCTTCGTCAGGAATGACATATTTCTTTGTTGTCGCCCGGCTTGCTCGCCGGTCTCCCACACGAGGTGGTGCTCAGCGGGGCCGGGCCGTGCTCCTCGGAGCCAGTACTCCAGGCCAGGGGAGGCTGTAAGGTCCTGCGCCTCAGTTTCCTCGTTTGTGAATGAAGAGGATCCTTGGTGATGTCCCTCTTGGGGTGTTAGGAGGCTCGCGGGAGACGACTGTGTCACGCCGTATGTGCTTCTCTGGTGCATAGGGAGGACTAAAGAGTAATCAGGTAATAGTCATGCTAAACGTGGCATCTGGGTTGAAGGGTACCAGAATACGGGGCTAGGGGTGGCGCACGCGCATATATATTTTTTTATTAGAAGAAGCTACTGCTTTAGGGTCAGGCGGGATTAAAAAAAAAAAATCCATGAGCTCTGGTGCTTCCCCCTCCCCCTCTGCGTTCCCAGAATTTAGTTGCAGACACACCTATTAAAACATCAGCTTCATTTATGACAGCTTTTTCATAAAGGAGGCTTGGAAGTGTACACAAGAAACAAGTTTGGGAGTGAGGTCGGAAGGAGCAGGAGGCTGAGACCTTTCATTGTGTCCCTACGTCAGCGCACTAAGCTTACTTTTGAACCATTTCAGGATGACTGGTAGGATTCAAAGGACAGCAGGTGTTGCGGGCGTGCCAGGCTGGGAAGGTTGCAGGGGAAGAAGCAGTTCTGGGGGAGCAGCCTTTTCTCGGGACAGTAGATAACCAGATGTAAGCAGCTCTCCCCCACATCCGTTCCCTCCTATCTGCCTCAGGAGTCTGGAAACGCTTGCTCTGTCCTTCAGAAAAGAGAACCAACTGTGCACATATTTGGGATCAAACATTGTTGCAGGGTATAGAGTATCTTTATGTAATCGCTGGTCTTTTAGTCTTTTGAAGTAACCTCTGAAAGGTTAGGCAATTTGCTTCTAAATACCCATTTTTTAACAATCCCTAATGTCCTGAGGGCAATAGTCAACTGAAGTTCTTTGACGAAATGAATGAGGCTATTTAGGACACTTAATTTGTTTCCAGTGAAAGGTGATTTGGAATAGGAGGAGCCTGGAGAAGCACTCCTGCTAAGAAAGCGACTAGAATAGTCTTTTTTGGAGAGGGGGTGGGGGTTTGGGCACAATCACGGGTCCTCTTCTGGGGCTAGGGTCCTCTTCTGGGGCTACTACTGGCTCCATGTTGGGGATGGAACCAGGGTGTGAGGCAATTGTCTTAACCCCGTACTGCCTCTCTGGTGCATAGAACATTTTTGAGGCTGGGTTAGCACAGCCAGTGGTTATCAGTAGCTATATATGGCGTGAGATCTGTTTTGGAGGTAATCCCTGCACTATCACTGAGGATAAAGAGGGAGTTTTATTTCCCAGAACCTCCTATTTTATTCATTTTCCTTATCTTGTCCTTATCACACACGCCCACTCCATACTGTCTCTTCATTGCAGGCTAAATTATTCCCTCAGGTATTTCTGCAGCTAAGTAAGCATTCACCGTTGGTGTACGGTGTACAGGGAAAAATTTTATTTAAAAAAAAAATTGGTATTTTTGAGGGGGTTGGAGGGGAGGTTTGGGCTACGCCTGGCGATGCTCAGGGGTTACTTCTGGCTCTGCACCCAGGAATTACTCCTGATGGTACTTGGGGGACCATATGGGATGCTGGGGATTGAACCCAGGTTGGCCACATGCAAGGCAAACGCCCTGATATCTCTCTGTACTGCTGCTCCCCTTCCCCCCCAAAGGTTTTAAAATTGTTTCTTAAAACCCACACAACGAAGTTTATCATTCTAATTGTATGTAAGTTCTTAATTCAGTAATTGTAAATATATTCATATTTTCATGAAACACCTGCATAATTTCTTCATCTTCCAAAACAAATTCTGTAAGCTTTATGGGGGGGGGGGATACCCTGTGGTTCTCAGGGCGTACTCCTGGCTCTGTCCTTAGAGATCAATCCTGGCAGTACTGGGGGACTCTGTGGGGTGCCGGGGATCAAAGCTGGGCCTGCCACATGCAAAGCAAGCTCCCTGTCCTCTGCACTGTCTCTCTGGCCCCAAACTCTGTAAGCTTTAAAGGTGTGGGGAGACAGCTCAGTAGTCAGGGGCATGCGCTTTATGTGTGCTGGGGCAGCACCACAGGGCCCCTGAACATTGTTGCCACTACCCCTGGCAGCCTTGGTGGTCCTCACAAACCACCTGAGCAGCTTCCACTCTGTGGACCCTTGCAATGAGTCACCAGCCTGGTTGACCCAGTATCACTGGGACTGGCACTGAGCCCTCTTGAGCACTGCTTGGGAAGTCCCCATGCCCCCTCACCCTCCTGCCAAACTAAAACCTACTTTACCTCCTCCCAACCCCCCCCACTCAGTCCCCCCCATAGCGCCCATTCTGTTTTCTGTGTCAATAAATTTGACTCTGTAGCTCCTGTGTGGAATCAGACCATCTCTGTGTCACTGCCTTATTTTACTCAGCAGATTATCCTCCAGGGCCTTCCGGGTCCTTGCAGTTGATAGAATTTCCTCGGGAACGCTCAGGTCTTGAAGTAAAATGGACTTGGGGAGACTAGTTCTCCAAAACAAGTTCTGCCTGCCGAATTGATACAGGGTTGGTTGTTGGACCATCCCTAATCGCAGTTTCAGTTTCTGTCATGGCAAATAACAGTATCCACCTCCTCTGTGAAATTTAGGGAACCAGTGTGTAAGAGCTTGACTGATGTATCATAGATTGTAGCTAATGTCTTGAGGCGTATGGAAGGACTTTGCCGGTCTGTGGGGCCTGAACAGTTCCCGGCTCTTGCTGGCCCCTCGGCTACCTAAAATCTGAAATTCGGCGAGGCCCGAGCCAGGTCTGTGGCTGGAGAGCGTGGGGATTGAACCCCAAGTGCGATAGTGGGGATTGATCCCCAAGCCCTGTGAATGCCAGGTACAAATTCCAGTTTGAGAGGACATTGGCCCCCACCTGAGACGGACTAGGCTGGAGTTCCACTTTTGGTAGATACTTTCTATGCCTTTGAGCAAGTTACTTAATCACCCTGTGGCTGTTTCTTGTAAAACAAAGATAATCCCTGTGGTAAGATCCAAGTGAGTCGATATATATAAAGACTTAAAATGATGCTGGGGAAATGGCCCAGAGGGCTGGAATGTGCGAGGAGCCCCAAAACCAGCACTGTGTGTTCCCCCGAGTGCTGGTCACTGCTGAGTGTGACCCCAACTTCCCTGAATTATTATTTTTTTTCATGCACTCGCACTCACATAATATTGAGGTATTAGGTATCTGACATTAAAATAAGATAGACATTGGTGTTTAAGGCAGTCCATCTCTATTTCAAAAGAAAAGCAGCATAAAGACAGAAGTAAGTCAGTGAAAACTGGAAACGTCACATTCACTAAACAGGTTGACTGCTTAGATCTAAGAGATTATCACTGCTGTAAACGGACAGGCCACAAGCACTAGAGAGAAATCCCGCACAGCACCTGCCAGTAACTCAGCTTTCAAGGTGCCTGGCTGGCATTTCTTTCCTCACAGTACTCAGCTGTTCACAGGAAAACAAAATCCAAATGGCTATTTTTAAATGAGAGTAAATACGAGTAAATGCCTTGTAAGACATAGTGGAGGTAGTTAAATTCCTTGTGAAGTTGAATAGTTGGAATGTGATCGCTTATTTGTAGTATAAGAATATGATTGGGGAAAAATCTCTGGGTTTTTGTTTGCTTATTGGGGTTACTCCCAGCGATGTTCAGGGGTCACTTCTGGCTCTGCACTCAGAAGTCACTCCTGGCAATGTTTGGGGGACCTTCCGGATGCTGGGGACTAACCCAGGTTGGCTGTGTACAAGGCAAGCATCTCTCTCTGTCTCTGACTCTCTCTCTCTCTCTCTCTCTCTCTCTCTCTCTCTCTCTCTCATCTCTCTCTCTCCCCCCCCTTCCTCCCTCCCCTCTCCTCCCCCCCATGATTGGGAAAATCTCTGGGCATTGTGGACCTCGTAACCAAACAGTGCCCTGTCCTATCCATGTTCCACCTTCCTGAGGCAGCCACTGTCCACACTCTGTAGTGAAAGGACCCAGAAACAGGAGGGGCAGGTATTTCTGAACTGCTTTGCTTGCTTTTTGTTTCAAACATCTTTTTTCTTCCTCTTAAAGTCAGCACACCCTACTAGATTATCTCCATTTCACCTTGTGTATTTACAGTTTCAATTGTTGGTATATAAATTATATAGTTATCGTAGTTAGATTATAACATTTTATATACTGCTTTTCTGTTTGTTCTCTTAAAGTTAAAATGTCCTTTCCCCCAATTAGTTACGACAAAAACTATGTCCAGTTCCCCTCCTTTGTAGCAGCGTTCTTCAGCCTTTGCCACCTGCAGACTGGCACTTGTCCTGCCTCCAGCCCATTTGGGCCAGGGGCTTTGGCTCATTTGCAGACTGGCTCCCTGGGCCATGGTTGAGGAGCTCTGCTTTATAGGATCAAGTGGCGTGAGTTTGGCAGATGAATGTGTAGCCGTGCTTGGGGACATTTTGGAATAGGGACTGCATGTACGAGTGGTCCCTGAGAATGGGATGGTGTGTAGCAGGCCGCCCCATCTGGGTTTGTGGAGCACTCGGCAAGCTTCACCAACCCTTCAAATTGCGTCATGCCACATTGCTCAGAATGCAGCCCCTTCATAAATGACACCAAGCTTTGTAGTTAGCATATAGAGCAGAGATTCAACCTGACGTGGCCTACCACACCCTTTTCAGAAAAAAAAAAAGTTATTGGTACCTCCTGGCACCCAGAAATCTCCCTTCTTTATGACAAGCACTGCCACCTCCCAGTTGCACTCTGATGACTGTGCCCCCCATACCTCTCTGGATTTTTCCAGCACCCCTCCTTAGAGGGTGGTGTCACCCATTTTGGGAGACACTGGAAGGGAGCACTGTTGGAGCGGTTACTTCCTCACCCCATCCTCTGTCTGTTTTCTGTCCTAATGTGCCCTTTGGCAGACTGACACAGAAATGAAATTCTATATCTGACCTGTGGAGTCCGGCCTCTTTCTCCACCCCCTAATTGCCCCAGCTGTGGGTCATGACTCCTCCTGAGGTCACATAACTTAGTGGAAGGGTTGGAAAAAAAAAAAACTTGTAAAATAAATTTGTGACTTACTATCAATAAATTTTTATTACCATACCTGCTTGATGGGATGGAACGATAGCACAACGGGTGGGGCGTTTGCCTTGCACTTGGCCGATCCAGGTTTGACTCCTCCGCCCCTCTGGAGCCTGGCAAGCTACCTGTGACGCATTCGATATGCCAAAATCAGTAACAAGTTTCACAGTGGAGACATTACTGGTGCCCACTCGAGCAAATTGATGAGCAACAGGATAACAGTGATACAGTGATATCTGTTTGATAGTCCTGTATACTTAGGGCTGCGTGAAAACTTTTCAGTCAGGAAGGGATCGCAAATGGAAAAAGTTGAAGGTAAAAGCCCTGTATGCTTAGAACAGTTGTCCTTTAAACATGGGCTTTTGGTCCGGAGAGATAGTACAGCAGATAAGGCACTTGCCTTGCATGTGGCCAAGCCAGGTTCAATCCCAGCACCCCATTTGGTTCCCTGAGCTATGTCAGGAGTAAGCCCTGAGTACTTCCAGGTGTGACTCCGAAGTCAAAAGAACAAAAACAAGTAACCACCTGTGCTTTACATTTTGTATACTTGTAATTTATTTCCAGATTTTTTTTGGGGGGAATGAGGGGCCCCACCCGATGATGCTCAGAGGTTACTCCTGGCTCTTCCCTCAGGAATCACTCCTGGCCGTGCTCAGTGGACCACATGTAATGCTGGGAATAGAGCCTGGGTTGGTCTCATGCAAGGCAAGCACCCTACTTGCTGTACTATCACTCCAGCCACTATTTCCAGGTTCTTAAGCTCCTTTTTTCTTTAAGGGCATTTTTTTCCCACTGGAGAAGCCCATGTTCTTTTTGAACATCATGTATTCCTTTCTTTCCCCTCACATGTCTCAAAATTTCATTCAGTAAAAAGTATTTTTCTTCATAGAAAGAGAGAGAAAAAAAGAAAAATCTCTTGGAAGTATCTATCTGTCTGAGCCAATCAACTATTTCTGTGGACAGTTATGTAGCTGATTCTTAAGATTTACTGTCACTTAAATCCAGGCATTATTTTTGTTTTGTTTTTGGAGTAACACCTGGCACTTTTCAGAGCTTACTCCTGGCTCTGCATTAAGCTATCATTCTTGGCAGGATGCCTTATGTGGCGCGGGGGATCTAATCTTGGTTGACCATATGCAAGGCAAGTACCCTAACCACTGTACTGGACTATCAGTTTTGTGAACTCTGCTTTATTGAATAGATGGGAGATAACTTGGGGTGGTGGATTATGAGCCACACCTGGTAGTTGATGGGGGCTATTTCCAGCTCTTTGCTGCAGGTTTGCTCCTAGCAGTGCTGGGAGGACTCTGTGGTACCTGGACTTAAACTTGGGTCAGCTGAATGCAAAGGCAGGTTTGAAACACTTGCCTATCTGAAAATGGCTTTTAGTCTTAAATTGCATATTTAGTTCATTTGGGTATAGGATTCTAATTTGAAGTTATTTTGCTTTAAACTGTTAATGTTATTGTGGTGGGGAGATAGTGTAAAGGATTAGAGGGCGTGTTTGCGATGCATGAGGTTCTGAGTTTGATCCTTGGTGTTGCACCAGTTCCAAGCTACCAGATAGAATCCCAGTGACCAAAACAGTGACACATTGCTGAGCCAACCTTGAACCAGCTGGCGAGTAACACGGGGAGTAGTTCCTGGGCTTCCTCAGTGACGCCCCCTCCAATAAAATATTAATGGTGTTACTTCATTTTCTTTAAACATTTGGTATGATTTAGAGAGGTTCTGTTTTCATTCTCAGTTCTGCTGTATGTGGCTTATTTTCCCACCCCTGGCCTCAGAGCTTTTAAGATCATCTCTATGATTTCCCAAAATATATGAATATATAAAATCTTAATTGTGCTGTACACTTTTGTAGATGCATATTGAAATATACAATGATAAAAAGCCACATCACCTGGTATTATTCCCCTCTGCAGAATTATTCCCCTCTACACTTAATGTTTTGGGGTTTGGAGGCACACCTGACAATTTTCAGGGGTTACTCCTAGCTCTGCATTCAGGAATCACTCCTGGCAGTGTTCAGGGGATGCTGGGATTGAATCCATATTGGCCACATGCAAGGCAAGCGCCTTACCCACTGTACTCTCTATCCAGCTCCTGTACTTAATGTTCTTTTGGTTTTTTCCTGGTTTTATTTATTTGATGGGGGTGGGGGTGGGTCTGGATCGTATCCAATGGTACTCCTTCCACTGTACTCACTCTCTGGGCCCATGTTTTCCTATTTTAAAAAGAAGAATAAAAATCGGAATAGTTATTCCCTCTCCTGTGAAGTTTGGGCTGTGATAGCTTAGGAGAGCTATGTGGAAAAGCGAAACTTGAATTGGTTCTGAAGACTGAATAGCATTTGAGTGGGTATGTGTGCTTAGTGTTCTCTCAGATTCCCAGATCTGTTAGTTGGTATTATTATTAATTTGGAGAATCTTTAAACATTTCAAATATTTTTAATTTCTTTTTAACTTTTAATCTGGTATTTCAGTTAACCACATGTTGCACTTTTATAGTTGACGAACAGCTCTTAGATACTGTGGGTTTGTTTTTGTTTCAGTTGACCCTTGAACAGCACAGATTTCAATGCCTTGAAGTGACTCATACACAGATCTTGTAAATAGGCTATATAAACTTACAGCAACACTTATATACAGGATATACAGAATAGTACTGTAAACTCAGTTCTCTCATAATTTGGGGGGCCTCCCAAGCAGTGCCCAGTGAGCCCAGAAGCCATTCCTGGTGATGCTGAGCCAAATGGACTGCATAGTACTATGTTGGGGCCAAGGTTGTAGTGATGTTCTGGGCCTGCTGGACCTGGGACAACCAAGGTACCTCCAGGGTTGCACCCAGCAGTGTTGGAGATACATGTGTTGCTGGGGTCAAACTGAGGGCCCCACATACACAGGGTATGTGCCTCTGGCCCTCTCTAGGGGCATTTTTTTTCTTTTTGGGTCACACCCAGCATTCCACAGGGGTTACTCCTGGCTCTGCACCCAGGAATTACTCCTGGCGGTGCTCGGAGAACCATATGGGATGCTGAGAATCGAATCTGGGTTGGCCGCATGCAAGGCAAACAACCTACCTGCTGTGCTATCACTCCAGCCCCACCAGGGGCATTTTTAAACCAATCACGTTTTCTGCTTTCTTGCTCTTTTGTAAGATAGTGTGTATACATATGTGTGAATATATATATAAAAAATAACATACAAAATATGTGTTAATTGTATTATCACTAAGTTTTCTGGTCAACAGCTGACTACTAGTAAATATTTTTGCCTTTGTTTTCTGTTTATTTTTGTGGTGTGAGTGAGAAAACCCAGGGCCTCACACTTACAAGGTAAGTGCTCTGTTAGTAAGCTCTGACCTTGGCCTTAGTGAAGTTTCTATGGGGCCAGAAGTTACATGTGACTTGACAGCTGTGGGTGGGAAAGGTGGGCTGGGGTGGCGGGGTGAGCACTGATGCCCCTGACCTCTGGGTTGTTCGGCAAAAATAGTAGAACTATTTTTTCTCTCTGTATTTCAGTTTTGGAAGTTTCTCTTGACATTATCTTTTTGTTTGTTTGTTTGTTTGTTTGTTTTTGGGTCACACCTGGCGATGCACAGGGGTTACTCCTGGCTCTGCACTCAGAAATTACTCCTGGTGGTGCTCGGGGGACCATATGGGATGCTGGGACTCGAACCCGGGTCGGCTGGGTGCAAGGCAAACGCCCCACCCGCTGTGCTATTACTCTAGCCCCACTTGACATTATCTTAAAGAACAGTGAATTTGTTTTGTTTGGGATCACAGCTGACAATGCCCGTGACTCTGTACTCAGGGATCACTCCTGGCAGTAAAAGTGAATCTTTTTGGTCTTATTAGAGCACTGTAAGAATTCTTTTTCTAATCTGCATGGTAGATCATAATCCAGTAGGTGACTTGCATATATTTTTCTCGAATTCTTTAGGTGATTGGCCTTTTATTTTCTTGGCAGTGTCCTTTTTCATTTGTTCAGGTTGGGTTTTTTTTTTTTTTGAGGGGGGCACCTTTCTAGAAGTGCTGGGGCCACCATGGCTACACCTGGCATACTTGGGAGGCTATGCATGCTGGGGATTGGGCCCAGGGGATTGTGCACACTGAGCACATGTGCCAGCTTCTCAACAGGAATTTTGATATTTCTCTGGCCCTTGGTAGTGTCCTTTAAACTTACTGCTGGCTCTGTGCTCAAGGCAGGTTTGGGAGACCCTGTGGGGTGACAGGGATCTAACCTGAGTCAGGCATGTGCTAGACAAGCTTCCTTGTACTTTCTCTCTGGCCCCTCCAGCACAATTTTTAATATTAATTTTTTATTTTATTGAGTCACCATGAGCTAGATCATTACAAAACTGA